>NC_041397.2:117913338-118251552 GCF_900747795.2 Erpetoichthys calabaricus | reverse complement strand
GGCTGAGCAGCAATAACAGATAGGTATTATAATATGTTTTACATTCCAATCTTTATAGGTGTTGAACAAATCTGTGAAAACAGTAACTAAACCATTGTTGCCTAAGCAGGTCATTAAGTTTGGTCAAAACCAAAATGCACAAAGCAGTAATTTGAAGCTGTTCTAATCCATCCTAATAATAGGACACGTGTCTGTATATCTGTCCATTTCCTGGGGTTACGAAGAAAATTGAAAAAAATAGGCAAAGCATATAGAAGAAGGGTAAAAATGAAAAATTATAACACCAAAAGAAGGTTTAAAAATAAGAAATGATGTCTTTTCACTCCATTATGTTGTCCAACGCTATACGCAACAGCAGCAGGGTAGTGACTTTCTTGCACTAACTCGGACCATGTGAACGAGGTTTATAGCTGTAATTTTAATAACTGATAACTTTGTGTGTTGTGCAATGGATGAGTGAAAAATGTGATAAATCTACATGTACATTGGGAAACCAAAGCCCCAACACGACTAGGCTATTTTCCCAGCAAAACACTTCAACTAAGAGTGATCAGTTAGATGAGTAACACCTAGTGGAAGCGACAAATACTTTTTCCTCTATCTGAAAAGGAGAAGGCTGCCGTGAGGGAAAGGGATCAGGTACGTGTAAATATACCAGACCAAACGGACGACCCATGTATCAAATAAAAAACACGAGTTCTAGGTTTGTTACTGAGGTTTCAAATTGTCTTTGAGAGATAGCACAGCTAGTATATCAATAGTCTGTGAAGAAATATTTAGAAATATAATAAGTGGACAACACAAGAAAATTAAATTTCTTTTGCTGATGTACCCTTTTAAATGAATGAGCCACATTAACTTTTACGCTTTCCATCATCCTTGACCCATTGGTTCCTGCCTCTCCTAACAATCTCCTGTTTTAGAGTGATCCATTAACATGTATAAACATACAGCATAAGTCAATGTATTCATGAATAAAACCTCAATCTTCTACCAATCTGTTCCTCTTTAAAAACAAAAGGGATATTTTTTATTTCTAATTTTATGGGAGCTACCTTTTTGTAACACCACTGGGCTTTGACAAGCTGGCAGATCATTTTTCTGTCTAGCATCTGAGGCTACAGACTGGCCAAGGGAAATTAAATTGTTTTATAATTCCATGTATTCCTAGGGAAGCCATGATTAGTTTCTCCATCATATCTTTCTGTCATGTTACAATGTAACTGTGATATCCACCTGATGATGTTGCACTCTGTCACAATTTCTTATCATGGAAATATATAAATTCAATTCACTACTTGAATAGGTGTAGTATTCAAGTTTCGTGTTAGAAATAATTCATCCTCTGCATTGTGTGGAAAATGGAGTCAAGTCAAAAAATCTGTTTCTATGCTTGGACCCAAATTTGTAGGCTAGTAGTTTATCGAGAGGTCTCATGTGTCTAACTTCAACTCTGCATTCATACTACTGCTATTTGTAGGTGCCATTTTTCCTTCAGGAGTCCAAACAGAAGCTAATTATCAATGACAGGATGGAAACAGCCCCAGTCAGATATATTTTGAGCATGAAGATAATTTCCCAGGCATCTCATCATTTGTGAGTAGGCCCAATTTGCTCGACTCGGTGACCATGACAGGCAACCAATGGGAATGGGATGTTCTGAGCAAACAGATCTGTCTGAGGTAATGATGCACCAAAGTACCAGCTTTTTATTATCAGATACAGATGTTCTGATTGAAGGTAGACCTGAGTTACCTCAAAAAAATGGTCATCCCCTTATCACACTTCCAAGCAGCATTTTATTTCTTAAAAAGCACATTGAACGGCTTCAACGCAATTTAAAGTTTTGGGAAAATACGCAACAGTAATTAAAGAGGCAATTGAAGCCATGTTTGATTGATGACTTAGAGCCAGCATTTTAGCTGAGACTTGTTGTGATCAGTTTCATAGGCCAGGTAGGTGATTTCTGGCACTGTGAGCATGTGTGTCTGCATGTGTGTGAGACTTTCCACCACTATCTCTCCAGATAATGTAGATAACTGGTGTTGTTCTACATGTCATTAGAATATCCATTAACTGGAAATGATTTAAAGGTTGTTCATGATATGCTGAAACATATCATAGGCTGATGAAACCCCATGAGACATCCTAGTGTATTGGTACAGGCCTCTTGTTGGTAGGCATGTGATATATTGAGTGTTGGGAATGTTTGTCCTCCTCTGTCAATTTTAACTAGGGAAACAGTTGGATCAGCACATTCTGCAAAGGTCACTGTTTCAATAAAACCCTCAGCCTCTACTTAGCTGCTAACACTGGAAAGCCAGAATGAAGACAGTTTTGTAAGTCAATCCCTGAGTTTAACCAAATATCACATTTAATTACTTTGCTTGTCTCTGTATACACTATCAATATACAAACAGAATTAAGAACTTAATAATATGACATTCAAAGAGTAGCCACAAGAAATGTTGTCAGACCTTGCACTTCTAATTTCATTTCAGTTTCATCTTTTTCCCTCAGGGCAAATGGGAGGGGTCTGGATTTAAAATAGCATGGTTGGGTATTGGTATGTATATCTATTTATTAATAGAATATGATATTGAACCAGAAGACAACATTTCCCAAGCCCCAGTAAGGAAGAACACAGATTCCGCAGTGTATTGGGAGTCATAAAAAAGTAACACTGAAATAGAGATTTCATACCACTCCACTGATTTTTCCTTAAACACAAACTGTTCAGTGTACAGGAAGGATGATGCAGAATGTGTAGCACTTGCTGCTAATGCTGCAGCCCTAAAACAGATGCAAGTTCTCCCGAGGAAAAAGGCAATATATAAATAAAATTTATTATTATTATTATTATTATTATGGGCGGCACGGTGGCGCAGTGGTAGCACTGCTGCCTCGTAGTAAGGAAACCTGAGTTCGCTTCCTGGGTCCTCCCTGTGTGGAGTTTACATGTTCTCCCCGTGTCTGCATGAGTTTCCTCCTGGTGCTCCGGTTTCCTCCCACAGTCCAAAGACATGCACGTTAGGTGCATTGGCGATCCTAAATTGTCCCTAGTGTGTGGATGTGTGTATGTGTGTCCTGCGGTGGGCTGGCGCCCTGCCCGCGATTTGTTCCTGTCTTGCGCCCTGTGTTGGCTGGGATTGTCTCCAGCAGGCCCCCGTGACCCTGTGTTAGTATATAGCGGGTTGGAAAATGACTGACTGACTATTATTATTATTATTATTAAAAAGCAGAAAAGTAAATGGAGTGAACCATTATGTACTCAGTATTTACATTATATTACACTGAAAACAACCTCGTGACTCTAAAAATTAAAATGATTCAGTATTTTTCTGACGCTATAATCTCTCTATTATAATAAAAAAATCTTGAGACGAGAGTAATCCTGTGACGAGACGTGACTTTTTGAAGAGACTTTTTGGAAGAAAGTCCCGCGAGATGGAGATTTTTACCATGAGATTCTTTCAAGTCACGCCATACTACACAGCATTGTAAAGTGCTCTCAAAAACCATGTATTGAATTTAGTTTTCTAACTAATTTAATTGCATTCTTTTATGTCTTATTTCTCAGAAAAGAACATTGTTACATATATGATTAATAAACATAAATATAATAACTGGCTCTGTGATGAGGTAACTAAAAAGTGTTAATGCACAAACTTTCAAATCAGTTAACTACGTCCTTAAAAGCACATAAATGTTGAATCATGCATACATTTTTCTAACCTTTTTGTTTGTTGTAAATTGTTAGATATATGCATGTTCAGCTCATGGAACATGAATTGAACTTCTGGACCAGTCAATGTCCATGCGGCTTGTGTGTTTTCTTCCATATCCTAAATATATACTGAATGTACAAGTCAATTTAGCAAGTATGGGTGAACTTGTGAATTTGGCTGTTTGAAAAAGCATGACACATTATATATACAGTATATACATGTGTATAGATGGCTGTGCTACCTGTCTAAGATGGATTGAAATCTAAGTAATCAATGTAGACCACAACATTAACATTTCCAGTGCACCATCTATTATAAAGTATTTGGTAATGTATGTAGTAATGAAATGCATTAAATTTGTCGTTCCACTTGATGGTACATCACAAACATGTGTAGTAATAAATGCATTACTACAAACGATTGTAATGTGCCATCTGCTGGAATGGTAAATACAATGCATATGTCTCAGTTATATGCCATTTGGTATGGGATTTGTAAAATCAATGTTAATGTTTGTGATGAGCCATCTGTTTGGAATGACAGGGGCGCAGCTGCTGGATAGACGCACAGACACTTATCCTTTTAAGATGGATATATACAAAGTGGTTCCTGTGGTTGTCTCCACATTGAAGGGTAAGATTGGTATTTTAAAAGTCAGAGTTATTACTTCATAGTCATTAGTATATATTAATTTGCTACATTAATTTGTGTTCTAAGGCGAAGCATTTTTTATAAATTGAAAAAAATGCCTAGCCTATTCTTGCATTTTCAAATGAAGGTGATGGGTCATGTTCCAAACATAAAAAACAAACCAAGGGTATTATTGAGTATTGATCCATTTTTTGAGATTGCACAAATGTTGCAAATGTTGTTTTAGGCAAGAAAAAATGCAAAAAGCAAAATGTTTGCTTGAGAGTTAGCCATTTCTAAAGGTGATTTTCTTATAGGGCACTCTTTCTGCCCCAGGGTTATGGTTTCACTTTGAAAAATTTTCCCCATGCACTGTTATTGATATTACTGAATACAGATGCCCAAATGGGAATTGTTGTTTCTGTTCTGTAGATAAAAGGACAATAATCACTCCTAATACCTAAAGATTGCTGCAGACCTTGCAAATCCCTTCCTTTTAATGATTTTCCCTAACTGCAGTGGCCTCTTTCAGAAGGATGATGTGCCTTACCAAAGTGTAAAAATTGTTCACCAATGGTTGAGGAAAATTACAAAGAGTTCAGGGTGTTGACTTGGCCTCCAAATTCTCCAGATCTTAATCTAATCGAAGATCATTGGGATCTGCGGGAAGAACAAGCCTGATCCATGGAGGCCCCACCTTGCAACTTACAGGACTTAAAAGATGTGCTGCCAATGTGCCAGGTACCACGGGACACTTCTTGAGATCCATTGGAGTCCATGCCTTGATTGGTCAGAGCTGTTCTGGTGGAAAAAGGGAGACCTTCACAGTATTAGGCACATGGTCTTAATGTTTTTGCTGATTGGTGTAGATTACAAATGTGCAATACAATTTTGCATTTTGCCCACTCAACAAACATTGGAAATGTATGAATTTCCTTTACGTTTCTGCATTTAGTTGTTCTGCCAAAGGATGGAGAAGCGTCAGGCTAAAAATTTGAATTAGAAAAGTGACTGGCAGATAGTAGTGAAGCTTCAACAGTGACAAAGGTATTCAGGTGAAAGTAGTGAGAATTTCCTGCACATGTTCTGTTTCAATGTTTTGGTTCTATCATATTTGTGTTTTTTGTAAAGGAGACACAGATACTGTAACTCATTGAAACAGCATATTTGCAAGTGCTGCTGCAAAATGCACAATTCAGTGAAAAAGTAAAACAAGGAAACCCTTCTGACCATACCCCATAAGGCGCCAATAACATTGTAAATGGGTAGAAGTACTCAGAACGCAATGCAGTGATAATTACAGTAGATGGGTTTGTCACAAGGCCAGGTCAGAGTTTACTCCATGATTTTTAGACTAGTTATTTGTGTCCCATCTGTTGTGTGTCTTATGTGAGCGTACATTAGACATATTGTCAAGCTTGGGTCACAAAGTTGCACAGGAGGTCATAGAAGGGCTTCCAAGGAGCAGAAACTTTCTTGCAGTTCTGACAGATACTAATACAAGAACCTTTTGGAAGCAGTCTGGCCACAGAACAGCTGTCAAACGTGATGCCTCGGCCCCGTCTCCTGGTCAAAAAAAGACAAAATCTTCCTCTTCAAGGGGTTACAGCAGCTCAGAAGCAGCAACTGGAGCAGAGGGAGTCTGGGGGAAGAGAGGACAGGAGAGTGAGGGCTTGCAGCTGAACCCACAAAGAGGAGGTGTAAGAGTGTGTTTGTTTTCCATTGAAATACTGTTTAGGGGGGAGTTTCTGAAGAGCACCCGAGTTCCCCTGCGGCAGCGGTCATAATATATAAACAAAAGACCTGTGTGTGTGTGTGTGTATGGAGCAGTCTGCTCTGTTCACGCTTAACCACAGGCACTAGATGGTGCATGCATGCACCTCACTTCTCACAACAAAAGACCTGTGAGCAGCAAATGCTGCCGCGCAACGACATTGTGATAAGGACAAAGATGAAAAGACACAACATATGGTATCACCAGTGTCTTCTTACGAAAGCCAGTGGGGCAGCATGCATAGGTGGGTCCATATTCTCTGCACTGGGTAATTCTTAAGAATTAGCTGACTCCTCTCCAAGTTCACGAATATAGTAAAACTACTAGGGAGTCTTTGGGTTGTTTTTTATCCCGAAGACCACACACAGCTAGTACATATATACAGTATTTATATGCTGTATACATGTGTGAATGTGTACATGTATGTGTGTGTGTGTGTGTATATATATATATATATATATATATATATATATTCATTCAGTTATAGATATATAAATATATAGAATATACTGTATATATTGATGGTTTATTGTGTCTATCTTGGTCATCAATGGGTAAGTGTTGTGCTGCATAATGTTGCAATGTTTAGCACTGCTATCTTTCAGATCCAGTAACTTCAATCAGTTCTCTACAAGCTACACTCTGTGTGGAGTTAGCAGGTTTTCCTAATGTCCCCATGTGATTGCTCCAAGGAAGCTAATCTCAAAGACATGTTTGGCTGTCCGTGTCTTTTTTAAGTACAGTGCAGCTTCATGTCATAGTGATTAGTACTACTGTTTTACATCTCCAAAGATGTGGGTTTAATTCTTAGCCCTAGGAATGTCTTTGTGGAGCTTGATCATTGTCATTGTGTTTATATGGGCTTTGTCAAAGAATTACACTTTCTTCTCATATCACTTTAGAAACAGAACAATTTGGATGAGAACAGGTCATTCAGTCCAATAAAACTCATCATTTCCATTCATCTCATTTCTTTGAAATTAAGTCATTTTGAGTTGAGTTTTATATGTTCCTAGAGTAGTACTTTCTTTGTGTGACACTACTTTATAACTTATTCAGTGTATGTTTATATATATGTATAGTGCAGACTAGTGTTGATTGTCAAAATTTGCCAAAGTGTCTCTTGAAGAGAAGTTGCACAGTTTGCCAGTGACCTTGTTTTCCATTTTTTTCCTGGAAAATTCATTGGGAAACCAGCTTAGACAGACTTTTTTTTTCTAGTATCCCATGATGCTTTGTGAGAACATTTTGACATCACAGAACTGTAGCAGCTATGGTGGATGGGAATGTTACTACCCAATCTGTGCTTAACTGCCTAATTAGCATTACACATGTGCAGAACTTTTACTCATGCATGAACCACCTTATGGCTCTGCCCGATCTGCTTTTCACATGCATGATTAATGTATGACATATCTTATTATGTGATATCATCTACTGTTAAATTCTGCTTCATACTTCTAAAATTTTTATTTTTTTTTACTTCTAAAATAAAAACTTTTTATTTTATACTGTATTGAGGATTTGTTCTGTTCTGTGTATTATATTGTATTGTATTGACCCCCTTCTTTTGACACCCACTGCACGCCCAATCTACCTGGAAAGGGGCTCTCTTTGAACTGCCTTTCCCAAGGTCTCTTCCATTTTTTCCTACAAAGTTTTTTTGGGGAGTTTTTCCTTTCCTTTTCCTTTCTTAGAGAGTCAAGGCTGGGGGGCTATCAAGAGGCAGGGCCTGTTAAAGCCCATTGCGGCACTTCCTGTGTGATTTTGGGCTATACAAAAATAAACTGTATTGTATTGTATTGTACATATACAAGCATACGTGATGTCATTGCCTGATTGGCACTACACCTTTATTTCTACTCTGCATGTATTTTAAAAAAAATAAAAAATAAAAAAAACAGTATTTTCAATTTAATGGTATATTGACCATAATGAGAATATTATAATACTTTGTTGTTCTGCATAGATTAATTGTATGTTGTGTCTTCACTGCTGGATTAAGCATGGGAAAGGTGCCATATTAATAAATGTATTATTATTATTATTTTAACATGTTATGCTCCTTGCTATGTAGCGCTGAGGCATGGTGGTGCAGTGTTTAACATAGGTGCCTTAGCAGCTCAGATCACATTTTTAGCCACAATAACCAGTCCATCATACCTGTCAGATAATTTCCTAGCCCTCATGGACACTTAGTTGATCACTGCACCATTATAATCCGGGCAGACTAGTTCAGATTTTCCTTCCCCATTGACTTCAGTGCGTTTCGACCAAGTTCGCCAAAATTCCTGAACATTTCCACATCCTATGAGGTGAATTCAGCTGGGTTCATTCATCACTAGTGCTGACTCTTGCCTCGGGGCCAGTGCCACCAGAACTGACTGCATTTATAAATGAATGGATTATTTATTGTGTTGTAAATAAGAATAAATGTTTTATTATAGCTTTTGATTGCCCAGACTGCTATCTGTTCTTGGCTAATGGACCTCTTTTTATTGTTTTATTATTTACTTAAGTTTTTATCTTCTAACTCACTCTTGTATATCCACCATTCTGATCCTGACAGTCCAGCTCCACTTGTCAAATCTTCCTATTAATCTTCACATATAGTAGGTAAATTAATTTTTGTAAGTTTTTCCATTTATTTATTTAGTCGTCTTTAATTACATATATTGCATTTGACTGATTTTGTATTGCACTTTTAAACCTTATGCTTTAAAATGTTTCGTTCTGCGCTGCTGCATAACATGAAAGATGTCTGTAAAATAAAGATTTATGGGGAACCCACACATACTCACTGTCAATTTCGACATTAGTTACACGGTGGAGTGAGAAGTTCAGAATCGCAGTTACGGACTCACTTTCACTTCTCTAAGATAGGCTAATGACTTCTTGGGTGTTACAAGGATCCAAGCAGTAATAATAATAATAATAGTGTTTTTGCGTCATCATTGACAATCTCAGCTACCTTTAACTATAAACAACCTCTATCCGTTTTTCCAAAGTACTTCCGAACACATCATTCTATTTTCTCATCAAGTAGACTAAAATGTAACAACAACAATAATAATAATAATAGGTTCGAGACTTTTTGGATTGGGTTCGCTCTGCTGGTGTCGAATTCCGCTGCTCCTTGTCGCCAGGCTAAATGATCTCCTTTTTCCGCTATACGTGTAGATGCGTAGAGTCTTCCAGGGCGAGTAGGAGGGAAGCGAGTGCTGCCAGGCACGCAGGAGCTGTAAATAAAATCGCTGCCCAAGATGGGTGAAAGCGTTTGTGTTAAAATAACCTGCGAGCCGTAGCAGCTGTGCGGAAGAGAGTGTAGTCGACTAGCTGACACACACACGCGCACCCACCCACACGGCACTCGCACACGTTATCTCATTGCGACCCGTTTTATTGCCGGCTGTATTTGCAGATGAGGGGAGGGAAAAGGGAGGGATGGGTGAGTTACTGAATCATTAATGTACGGGGCTCTTAGTTCAGTAAATTTGGCACGCGTTTGAAATATCAGCATCGATCTCCTCGGAAATAAAAGTTTCCTTACTTTGAAAGTTGATGTTGATGTATTGCGTGTCAGACTGTCCATCCCTTCTCTGCTTACACGTTCCTGTCTTTATCCATACTCTATTTAAAGGAACGAATGGACCCGCACCTGTTTTTAGCGATCGGGTGTCTTTTGACAGTTTCTTTAGCACTCCCCCTTTTTTAATGTATGTCACCCTCGTTTGTTTCAGTGTCCCTCCGGGTGGACTGCACATAAGTGTTAAGCTAAAGCTTGACTATTTTCCTTGAATTCACGCCTCACCTTTTATATTCTTTTTGTTTTGGACGTCCATCAGCATTTGCTCCACTTGATACAAAACATAAAGTCAGTCGGATTTACTTAACCATTTTCTGTCAGCGGATTTGCTACTAAATAGAACTTTACCATGGCTGAAGCAGGACGTCCCGATGAACAGAGAAGCGACTCGGCAGGAGACGAGTTCAATGAAATTATAAGGACGAGATCCGGTAAGGCTGTTGAGTTTTAAGCGTAACAAAACGAGAGTCGCCGATGTTATGGGTTCACATGCAGCTCCTCTGTAGCGGAAAACTAAGCAAATGTATCTGAGGCAACCAGCTGGTCTGAGGCAATCCTCCAGTCACGAATGGATTAACCCTCAGTTGGCTCGAACAAAAAGTCAGGAGCTTCAGTTTGGTTTAAAGAAAATGGAAAAGTGCAGGTTTCATTTGCAACGGCTTTCATTGGGATAAATGTTATTATATAAAAGGATTTACTGTGTGATCTAGTAAATAGTTTCATCGTAGTGGAAAATCTTATAGGATCTTATTATAAAGCCCATAATTTTTCTTTTTTTGTCATTTTGGAAAGCCTAAAACATGTTGCCTTTCTTTGGCGGATGGTTTACTATACACTATGAAATGATTTGTGTTCCACTTATTTTTAAAAATGCTGAAAACCTTGTATTGGATTTCATATGGGATATTTTCACCGGGATATATTAAACCTACACCTCACAGAAGTCATTTTTATAGCATGTGCTTTTATAAACGGGTCTATTAATAGGGCACTGTTTCCAATGGCAAATGTTGTGTCTGATCCCGCTCCAGTAACATAATTGTAACTTTTAAGACGTGTCCGTATGCCTTATAACTGTTTAGATCCTTTCCAAGTACTTTCAGGTCACTTGTGATCCATGTTTCTGGGTTTAATGGAAAAAGGAGTTGACCTGAGTAGTGGGGCTTGTCCTGTGAGTGGCAGCATCCTTGTGAAAGGCTGAACTGTGTGATGAGTAAAGGCAAACTGGCAGGTTCATTTAAACTTACTGTAAATCTCTGGACTGAAGTTTCACTTCCCTTGAGCTGGAGTTCAGTTATCCTTCAACATACATTGTAATAGAAAAAGGTCCACTTTTGAGACAGTTGCGTATTGTCTAACATAAGCAGTTTTAACGTACTTTTTATTCCGTGCAATTTCATATTTAACACAGAACACACCTTGTTACACTCTAGAAAGAATTATAAGCAAATCATGTCAGTTACTGTAATCCTGGTTAAATGCAATATGTCATTATTAAGCTCTATTGTTTTTAGCTGGAAACTAATTTGCTGAACAAAATGGAGTATGCCATTAAAAACTATTGAAACGTAACTTAATTATAAAATTGACTGCTTAGCAGTTTGAAATTCAACTTCTCTTTGATGAAAAAGCAAATATGTGTTATTTGTCTCTTGCCCAATATAAATCAAACTGCTTTAAATATCATTTTTAATAGAGGGAAATTTCATTAGAAGGAAGCAATAGTTTTAATCTGCTTTTAATTTGTCATATTAATTTTTGCCTTATCTATAAATTACAAGGCAGAATGTGGGAATTTCTTCATACAGAGTCATTTAGTAAAAATATTCTAAGACACCCTCTTATCTGAAAACCCACACATGTAATGAAAAGAGTCACAAACACACTACTATCATTACACAGAAGAAAGTATTCCTGTCTTGTAAGCAATAGAATTATCTTCCAGATTTCAGTGTTTACTCACAGCTTCATCACCTTGCTTTTCCCAATGGGCACTGAGAGACTCCTGTGTATTCTACCCGTGCATTCTCTCTCTTGTTTGTTGCTTTCTGCTGCTCTCTGCTGTCAAGTGTCTTTCACTTAACTTACCACAGCTGTTTGTGACTAATTGCCCAATGTGCTACATATGGCAAATTGTTACCAGTTGACTCAAGAAAAAAATAGATGAGCAGTAATCCCACAATGAGAATTGAAAAGAAGGTTTTGAAACAGCTTGATGGCACATTCTAGCTAAGAACTGTATTTTTAAATTTACTTTGCAGTATGGATTTATCTTTAATCTTTTTCTTTTTGTCCATTTCAGTGACGTAAAATGTTAGTCTTTTGTATATTTACTGCATTAAAAGAGAGGGCAGTGTAATCTGTAACAACATGGTGTGTACCATTTATATTCTTCCGAAGTCTGGCTTTGTCTTCCCATCCTTGGGTTGTTCAAAATATGAGCTGAATTAGAGATGTAAAAACTGTCTGTTTCTGAGGGACCAAAAGATGACATAAGGAGAGTCTCAAAATGGTTAAGAGTGCCCTTCATAGAAAGTTAGTAATTCAGCTTGGAACTTTAGCTAGCTTCTACTGAACCTTGTGTGGTAGGGGGCAAAATTAAGAGACTCATTACAAAGAAGTGATGCTGTTTGGTCTCACTCACTCTCTCTCACACACACACACACACACACACACACACGCACACACACACACACACACACACACACATGCACGCACACCCACGCACACACACACACAGACCCTTACAAATAAAAGTGCCAGAGTGGTTCTAAAGAGCAACGCTATAGGGGAACCATTATTGGTTCCCAAAAGACCTATCCACATGAAGTTTCCAGAAAGAACCTTAATTTATTTATATTCATAATAGGCTCCACACAGCAATAACCATAGATAGATGTTATCAGATTTGTGAAATGCTAAGTAAGTTATGATTTTGAACAGGCTCTTGCTGCATACATCCAATGACACAGGCTAAGCTCAGGTTTTCTTAATCTGACAGTGTCCTGCTAGGTAGCCTACCATACGATAAATATTTCAGTTTTTTCTGCATATTAGGAAGTTTTTCAAAACACAAACAACCAAATTCATAACAAATAGTACTTTGTCAAGTGATAGTTCTACAAGGAACCATACAACCTTGAAATTCGGCATTCAGTGCCACTAAAAGACATTTTTAAGAGTGTGGATTAAAAAGAAAAGAGCAAGTGGTTTGCTGCACAGTGCATATACAGTACGATAGACTACGATATCTGAAAATGCTCTGTGATCGGAAGGCACTAGGAGTTATCTATGGAGGAAATTGCATACAGGGAATTTTTTCCTGTGAGTTTATTGTAAATTTGAGAATCCAACAAAATTAAAGCGACATTATTTTCATAAATTTGCTTACTCCAGTTAAATATTAAATAAAGTACTCAAGAATACCAGTAGAAATTAAAGGAACATGCTTTTTAATAAGGAAGTTATGTAACCTTTCCACAGAAATGTTGTGGCAATGTGAAACAAACTATCGTGTCATGTGTTAAGGTTACACAGGTATTTTGCACTTTTTTTTTTTTTAAATCCTCAGATCCCTAATTTTGTCTTATTTTTTGTCTTTTCCATTTTTACCCAGTAATTTATATTAATGTCAAATCTTGTATCTTCAGGGGTGTCATTCTCAAGTGCAGTCACAATTGACTTGAGTGGACTATTTTAGACCCTCAACTGCCTCAACAAGTTGCAGAGAATTTGCAAGCTTAGTTGCTGTTGCTCTTTGATCTTTGTTCCCCATTGTTTTATTTATTTTGTGTTCAGTTTTGGTCTCAGTATTACAAAAAACAAAGAGGAGTGCTACAGAAAGTCCAGAGAAGAGCGACTAGGCTGAGTCTAGGATTAAGAGGTATGAGATAAAAGGGGCTGAGCCTTTTCAGTATAAGTAAACAGAGATTAAGAGGGGACATGACTGAAGTGTTTAAAATTATGAAAGGAATTAGTACAGTGGGTCCCATTTGTTACTTTAAAATACATTTTACAACAAAATAATGAGGAAATGGTTGGAAACTTGTTAAGATTTTGTAGAGAAAAGCCAAGCAAAATGACACCAAGACTTGATGTTATGTTGAACAATCTCGGTGTACTGATGTTGTTATCACAATGTTTCTAATGCTCTAATGTTATTATGATTTATAGCTTGTCTCAAGTTTCCTAAGGATTTTCATTACAGTTTTGTGTAGAGTTTTCTCTTACAAATGTATCGCTTTGGATGTATTTTTTGGCTTCCAAGTTTTTTCATATTTTGTTTGTGGATTTCTCCTTAGTTTTCCTTTTGAGATCTTTAATTGTTTGTATTTTGTAAACTTTGTATTTCTATATAACATTAATACTGACTCTTTTTTATTTCCTGTTTCCAAATCACTTTAGAGTAAATATTTCTTTTTCATTTAGGTTATTGTTTATTTTGTTGGCTTAAAATTCCCGATTTTGTTAAATTATTGATCTGATTTTTCTTAATTTCTTTGTGGAACTTCATTCAATTAATGGAGGTTTCTTCGATTGATTTAATGTTTAATAAAACCTCATTTTTGGCCTTTCCTTTAGCTGGGGGTAAAAACTAACATCATGTAGCTGAAAAGCAGAAAAGTATGACAACTTTTATGAGTTTTTTTTATTTGGACGAGCTATTGGGGCAACTTACCTTACCAATCAAACTTGATGGACTGAATATTCTCATTTGTCAAATGACTTATGTTTTTATATTGAACCGAGTATCATGCCATCGGAACAGCTTATTTTAGCAAAATTAGGCTCTTGAAAACTTCTCCAAATGGAGGAACAGGCACAAAATGAAACTTGTTTTAATCTGAATAAAACTGAAGGCCATCAGCGACTTTTTCTTTAACTAAGATAGACATAACTAGAGAGAACAGAGAAAGTCTACTGTAAGAAAAATATACACTTTAAGAAATGACATTAAAAAAGTGTGGCCCCAGTTAGTAGAAAAATCTGTTTAATTTCCTTTAGCAAAGGTTATTGTTAAAAGTTTGGAAGAAAATATAACTCTTGATTGTCTACGCTGGTGTACTGTATCTTCCGACATATTGGTTCATTTAATGAAGTTGACTTTTTGTTTCAGAGCAGTATTAAAGAACTTATTAGAAGAGGTACAGTTAGAATTTGTGAGAAAGTGATGGCATTGGTCTTCTACAGAAGCATTTTTTTTTCAAATTAAGCCTGGAAATGGAAAAAGGGTTATATAGTGTGCAAACAAGCTGTTATGAGTGACACTTGTTTACACACTTTTTTCCCCTTACCCACTTTCAAGGTCACTGAATTAATATTTCCCATTTCTTTGGTGTTATATTATTTTGCCTCCTCCTGCAATGCAATTTTCAATTTCATGGGCGTCGCCATTTTCTACAGGTTTATATCCAGTTATGCAGTTGCTATGGAGTGATGTCCGAGGCTGTACACCTCATGACTTTACAGATAATTATATAGTAAAGATGGTTACCTCAGCTTTAACTCATTTTGTGGATGATCTAATAAAATCTTAACATTTCACTTGCAAATCGTTTCTTGAGTGTCTTTTTGATTAATACCTCTGCTCTGCTTTTTGATCTCATTCTTCAGTTCAGATTTTGGTTTTAATGTTAGTATTTTGAAATCTCGGTAGCAGGCTTAGGCTACAGTTGACTCCCGTTGTTCTCCTGATCCTTTTTCTTTGCCTTTGTGGTGTGCCTTTTCGTCACTGACAGAACATATATATTCCTTCCCTCCATGCACCTGTGAAATATTTCCCCATAAGAGATGTACCAGCCTCAATCATGTGATAACACATATATACTATATACATTATATAATATGTAAAAATGCTTATGACACAAATATACATGTGTGTTTTTGTAACTTCTTTGCTTTCACTATTAGATAATGTAGTTCCCCTACATTTTAATACAGTATGTACATGAAAAATATGTTTCCTTACCCCTGCTCATTCAGTGCATTAATTTTTTTGACACTCATAATACTTACTTGATCAGTTAATTAAAATTATATTTAACATTCATACTGCTCTTTTTTGCCTTACATTTCCAGTTTGACCTTTTTATTTCTCTTGAAAGTAGTTGGCACATTTACACTATGTTTTAACTTAAATCATATGGTATTGTTTTGTATTGTGCTACTTTCTATATCAGAAATGTTGTTTATATGTTACCTTAATTTGTATGAAAACCTGGCAAGCCAATAGACTTTCAATAAAAATTATTGTTCCTGTACAGAAATTTAAAAAAAAGTGTATGGCAACAATCAAAAAAGAAAAGAGTTTTGTTACGGAACAGACAGTAATGGATGGTTGGAAAAAAAGAAATTGAAAAATGAAAACACATTTGTGCTTAGAAGGGAGAATTATAATGAAAGAAAATATGTCCAGAATATTTGGGCATTGTGGAGAAAGAACTATGTGTTTGACAAGAGACCCAATAAAAACAATAATGTCCAAAAAAATTCATGGTTTTGTCATGGATTCAAATAAGAAGAATCTTTTAGTTAAGAAAAAAGGTTGTTTCCCTCTGTGAAGAGATTGTGCAATAAAAGTGTATGTGAGTAGGAAATTGTAGGAAACTCATTTGTGAAAATTTGATTCTTGGCATATCTAGAGATTGGATTGAAAAAGTGTGTACATAGCAAACATCTTCAATATTTACAATTGAAAAAGTTTCAGGGTGTTCCAGTGATTGTTACTGTAATGATAAAATGGGTAGTGACCAACAGAGGACACTAAGGAACTCTCACAGGATGCTGTAAGATCCTTAAGCAAATCTCATACTGATTTGTGCTACGTTACAATGTTTACAAAGGGCACTAGAGACATTAATAGTATTAAGAATCCTGAGAATTATCCATGGGGAGTAAAATGTTCTGTAAAGGCAAAGGCAAACAACTACATGTTGGAAAGGAGTTCCCCAGTTCATTAGAGGGCAGCAGGGAGTTCCCTCCTATTTTTCATCTTCACCTGTTAAATATTGGGAAACACAGGGTAATAGGTGGATGCATCTATCTTTAGATGTTTAGCTGCCACTTGGGAGTGTGGGAGCCCCTTTGGCTTTCAAAAGTTCTAATTAATATAGTAACTCCTGAAGTAGTTTCTGTTGTTACCCTGTTAGTGGATTCTGGTTGGCATTATAAAGCTAGCCCTCTGTCACTACTTTGGTGGCTTAGGAGTTGGGAGTGGAATCAGAGGCAACATGTTGACTGATGGGAGAAAGAAAGGGAGTATGGTGTTTGGAGGAAAGTAAGACTGTAGTGACTCTTTGTGCATACAGGAAAGTGGACTAGCCATCCTACTTGACAGCAATAGTCCACCATCTGAATAGGAAGGCCCAGGGATACAGAAGCCTTTATTGTTTTGTGTTTTCCTTTGTACTTCTTGTGTTCTGTTTTTGCCATTGCCAGTCCATCATCTTAAAACTCCATTCTGCTTGTACTGTGGCCTTTCTGATGCTGATTTGAGTTTGAGAAGAGCTTGAGTTCACACCTTACTTACCTTTAACCAAAATGTCCCCTTCATGTCTCCTATACTTTCCATTGTATTTGCTTCCTGTGACTACTATAAAGTAGATAGCAGATAATATCAAGAAACCAAAAATCAAAAGAATTATGTCCAGCATGCCAGCTTGCTTTTTAAAACATCTGCAAAACATCCATGATCCATAAGGAAATCTGTAGTAAGCCTGTCATCTAATGATATATATGTCAGAAATCTTAGCCATGTCAATAATTATTTAAAACTTTGAAGAATCCAGTGAGGATTCAAGCAGTCAGCATTTTCAGTATGAAACACAACGTGATCATTTTACTTCTATCTAAGATAAAATAAAGTCCCCAGCTATATATTATTTAATGGAAAATTATCAAGTCCAGTAAAAACAGAAGAACTTAAAGCAATGGTGGACAAAAAAAGATAAGATTGAGTAAAACTTTGTAGTGAAGATGCAATGAAAAGGGTGAGAATTGCATCATTTTAGGGTCTGAAAGTGTCAATCTCATGTCAATATCTATAAAAACAAATAACAGTAGCATATTTATGTCAAGATTTTAAAAACAGAGACATTGAATACAAAACCTAATTACTTCCATTTGGAAGGCATTTGTCATGGTAAATATTACTGTGCCAGTTTTCAAAAAGTTGATTATTAGAATCAAAATCCAGAGAAAGCAGCTCTGAGACTCAATTTTCACTAAATTTCACTAACAATAGTTTCAAAAAGTCATCTTTCTCTTACACATTAATCAGAAAAAAATAGTAACCTAATTTTTAGAAAATATTTGACAAAACAATTAAAGTCCTTGACTTGGGAAAAACCTCAGAAACATTGGTACTGTATATATAGTATGGCGCATATGATTTTGGACATCAGAAGCATTGATTTATCCTTTATAATTGTCCTGCTTATGGTTTCTGTCTATATACAGTAAAACTTTTATTTTGAAATCATTACAGAACCTTCAAAACAATTTCATGTTAACATGTTAAGCATTACTTTGTGAAAGCCTTATGAATTTTCAATGATGACATTGTACTGTACAAGTTGAATATTCAAAGAATGATGGTTTTTGTTATTTTTTTTTTTACAATTGCTATAATGTGTATAATTGTGAATTTCCCCTTGGGATTAATAAAGTATCTATCTATCTATCTATCTATCTATCTATCTATCTATCTATCTATCTATCTATCTATCTATCTATCTATCTATCTATCTATCTATCTATCTATCTATCTATCTATCTAATGTATCAACTGTCTGAATAGGATGTTTACATTTACCTGTATAGTCAGTTAGAAGAGAAGAGAAACCTTATGTCTGATGAAAGAATCATGAACCCTTTAAGAAACTAGAGTAACATGCATGGGTGAAACACCAAATGAAGACTACGATTGTGTTCTGACTTTGGAAAATTCTGGAGGCATTAAAATGTTTGAAAATAACTAACAAAAATGAACACAAAATAAAAAATAAAATCTTCTTGGATGTAACTTTCTTCTCTAGTAATTACCCTTATTAAAACACCCCTTGCAAATCTTATGAAACCAAAATTTTTCATTGGCCAGAGCAGCATTTTGAAAAAGTCATCACAGTAATTTATATCATTAATTGTTTTCTCTACATTAGAGATTTTACTTAAAGTGAATAAAATGTTTTTGAAAATTGCAAACAGTATTCATTAAGATCATAAGATTAAAAAAATGTTAATCAATGGCTTTTAGCGCTGTCTGGCACGTTCAGACATCGTTCAGTTTGGGCAATTTTAGAACTTCACTAAAGCAAGTTTCATAACAGTTGGTCCACCAATGGGGGTAAATTCTATAGTTGCAAAGACTACCCAGAAGGAAATTCAATTGGAATGTTACATCATTGTACATGTTCTGGCATTTTTTTATAACCCATGATACTGACAATGGGTTACTACTGCTAAAATATGATAGCCTCAAACACAGGAAAAGGAGCCCTTTGTCTGAGATACAGATTTGGGGTAAACCAGTGAAGTTTGGCAATCTTGATTCTGATACTCTGGTTTTTGATGCATCTATAGTTTGTCTCAATTTTTGTCTTAATATTTTGGCTCTAGTTGAATAATAGATTTTTTCCACTCCTTGTCCTACCATGAATATGGTTTAACCCCTCTTGGCTTTCAGAAAAAAAACAGACTTTGGAAAAGGTCCTTTTTTTGTTTTTGATGTTATTCCTGAAAGAAATGCACATCTCTTGGTTTGCTGCTATTAACATCTTGCTCTGTATAATCCTTTGCCAGCAGATTATATCGGCTGGTCAGTTAGGAGTAAAGGACTGGTGGTTAGCATCCTTGCCATGGGCTAGCCAAGCCACTTCATATTCGAGAGTAGTAATTGTCGCATGGGTAATAAGATTAAAAAAATTTAAAAAGACATCGATTGATCTTAGACTTGACTAGTGGGACTAGTGTGTGAGACATGGTAGTCACATATTGTCTGCTGACTTTAAACATCATGAACTCTCAAGGCTTTGAGTTCTGAACACTGTAATGCCACATGCAACTCAGCGACTTATTTAATTTTGTCAAAATTCCTAAAATTGTAAGCCTGATCAACAAAAGAAAGGAGACTCAATAAACAGAAGACGTGAAGGGCCTGGCACAGTTTTGCTGTAGAAATCACTTTTTTTTCTTTGATATACTTTGCTAATCACTGAGGGGAAACTATCATTTCACATGACCTTTGGAGGTCAGAGCACAGGGTCAGCCATTGTACAGTGCATCTAGAGCAATTTGCAGGTTAAGGGCCTTACTCAAAGGCAATACAGAGTAGGATCCTTTCTGGCAGTAACGGGATTTGAATGGGCAACCTTCCAGATATCAGCGCAAATCCTTAGCCACAGAGCTACCACTCCACCTTATCTCTCTTAATGTCAGTCAAACTGGAACTATGAGGAGGAGTCCAACTAAAAATGGGATTTATTAGAAAATGGAACGAACCATAGCAAAACTGATAATGTCATTTCTCAATGTAGTCTCTACTCTTCTCAATGCTCTTGCGCCACCTGCCTGGAAGTGCCAGGATTACAGCAGAATAAACTGTTCAGACTCATAGTATAATTAATTATGCACCCCTCTAGTGACCAGGAAAATCTAATATTTTTTATTAGCACTTAATAACGTTCATGCTCACAAGTAATAAAGTTGAATTTGAGTTTAGCTTTGTGTCTTGCTTGTCTTTAATGAACATTGCTCACTTGTAAGTTAAATATTTTTGATGGCACATTCAAATTTCCAGGCACTCATTTTGTCTTTCTCTTTGTTGAGGAGGTATTCTGCATTACTCCTACCTTGTTCTGCCTCTGACTAGCCTCAGTGTAGCACTGAATAATTTGGTTTCAGAAAATGAGAGTGTTGATGATCTATTAAATTTATTCCCAATACCATTCGTTGGCAGTATCCTTAGTAAAGCATGGTGGAGGGTAATTTTATTATCTTGCAGACTTCTTATAAATTTTGTATGGGGAGGATTAGAAATAAAAAAACCTTTCTATGTATTAAAAGAGGAGATAACATTACATGTAGGAACAAAAAATGTTTAATCATCAAAAGGATGATAATCCATCTGAACAGAAAAAGATGGGGTGCCATGACCTTGCTATCAGTTGCTATCTTTTACTTCATTTTGCTTGGTATACGGAGCAACCAGGTATCTGAAGGAGTGGAAAGAGCAAATACATCTAAGCACCAGACAAAGTACACATAACTCTGTTTCTTTTACCTGCCATTCACAAGGAATCATTTACCTATTTGAACTTCAAACTTCTTTTTTCTATAATCCTTCATTACCATCATGATCCATTTTCTACATGGGTTATTACTCTACTCTTTTGGTTGAATGGGTTATAATAACAAGCTACATTTTGAATGTTCCTAAGGACCTACTCTCTACCAATCTACTTCGTAATTTATTCCATGTTTCAATTATTCACTGTGTGAAGAAAACCTTCTGAATATTTGTGCAAAGTTTACCCTTAACCAGTTTCCGATTAAGTCGTGCTGGTGTACTTGCAGAAATCATTTTAAAATAACAGCCTGAATCCATTGTTTTAGTTCCTTTCATACATTTAAAAACTTCAAACATGTCACCTCTTAATTTTCTTTTCCTAAAAGTGAAAAGGTTCAGGTGCTTTACTATTTACTCATAGCTCATACCTCTTTGTCCTAGGCTCATCCTACTCGCACTTCTCTGGACTTTGTTACCACTTCTTTGTCATTTTTGTAGCCCAGCGACCAAAAAAGCCCCTCCAGTGCCTTATTAAGCTTAGGCATAACCCTCTTGGGCTTATAATTTATGTGCTATATAAACTAACATTCTGTTAGTCTTCTTAATGACTTCTGTACACTGTCTGGAAGTTGATAATGAAGACTCCATTACAACTCCTAGTTTCTCCTCATAAGGGGTACTTTGAAGTCTCAGAGATACAGTACATTGTGTGTTCTCAATGTTTCTACTTCCTATGTGCCCAGCTACTTGTTAATGTGTAGCTGCCATATGTCCTACTCTGCTTTAAACAAGACTGAATGCTCTGTTTCCGGCTATGCAGCCATTGAAATCACTTTTTGTACATTCAACAATGCCGCTACTTTTCTTAATCTATTTCTTAGCATTACTGCAGTGGTATTTAATCAGTTTGCTCTTTAAAGCAGTGTATTCTTTACTTAAGATAAAACTGTCTAAATGAATTAATGTTAATTGTATTGATGAGTCCTTTGTAAAGCACCTCCTGATGGTATGCTCTATGAAATTCACTCTATAAAATAAAAAACTTAGTAAGGGATTAAAAAATATCATCAAGGAACCATAAAACTAATTAAAAGTTCAATCAGTGTAAAGGTGTCACCTCAGTTTAGTGCTATTGTTTTCCTTTTATACTTACCGGTTCTTTTATGATTCATTTATTCATATCCAAGGGCAGTCTCCAGTGTAAAGGGTTTAGGACAGGAAAGAACAAATGAAGTCCAGTCAGGAGTTTCAGTCAGGAAAGATCCCTGTGGACAACCAAAGAGAATTACTTTTGTCATTACTATGTGTGAAATACTAAGAATGCTGTACTACAAGCTACTAAAAATGTAAGCATTAAATGTATATAAACATAAACAGTTACAAATGTAAATTTGTAAGCAGAACCTACAAGTTCTGTTGATTATTACACTTACAGACAACATATATCAGTCTACGAAATTTTCTACAAATGACAAAACTGTACTGAAGAATGCACAATGAATATGCTTTTTCTTTTAATTAATTGGTTATGTGTGAACGTGTATGTAGGTTGTCATTCACTTATTGAAGACAACTTATTTATTTCCCATTGACCTGGCTGATTATCACAAACAAAAATATATGGAGCTGTATACAAACATTAATAAGGTATACATCATTAACAAAGAATACTATTTAAATGACATTCACTTTGTAAAAGGTACACTCTCAAACTTTAAGAGTTAGCAGAAAAATTGCATTCTTATGCAACTTGTACAAAGCTAATTAAATCTGCTTGTATAGTGTGCACTATGATAAGAGAAAACAAATACTAGTTAACCAGTTGCAGTTATTGATAACACAGGGTGGAGTTAAAATAAGTATCTAACCCAAATGGATTCAGTCTGCTCAGCCTTTTTAACACGGAGGGGACGTATATAGTGTCACTATATGCAGTAGGTAATTCGAACAAATCTATCTATCTATCTATCTATCTATCTATCTATCTATCTATCTATCTATCTATCTATCTATCTATCTATCTAACACTCAATAACTTTACATATTGTAATCTAATACATTTAAAATATGTATTATCATACATATTTTATAATAATTTTTCATACTAAAGCACTTTACTCTAGTAGACTCCTAGTCTGTTAAAATGTAGTAGTTTTGGGTTGTGATGTTCTTTAAATGAAATAAGCATAGTTTTTTTTAGCATATTTCACAAATCCATGTAGCAGTCACAAAATCATTTTTGTCTCTGGTTGCTACATTCTACTACTATCATTGTGGGCTGGTAGTTCATATTAGTGCTTGTTAGCCTAGGTTTATGACATTGTTCTAAAGCTGTGGACAGAACAAACCCAGAAAAAGTGATATTCATTTTAAAATATAATAAGCCAATATATGTAAACAGTAGACTACAACATGATCTCTGTTTCTCAGAAGCTTGACGTTCAAGTTCACTAATGTAATTCCCACTCACACTTGGGATTCTTTAATGAATAAAGGTGTGACCTGGTGCTTTTAAAGATGTGTAAAACTAAAGAAATTTGGATTATTGTTCTTATAATCTGAAAATGAATATCTGACAAAGGATGAAAACATGTACTTTACAGTTGAAGAGTTAGCTCAGCAGGACAAAGAAGTCTTTATACAAAAGCAAGTAATTAGTTTTAATGGCTTGGGCCAGAATCTTAACCATATGAATTTTTTATGTCCTGTTGCTATAACAACACTTTCCATTGGACCTCCTGTAGTGCAAAAGTGTGCAAAAAAGTCACAGCATAGCAGTTTTGAAAGTGGAGGTTGCACAGATCTTTTTTTTTTCAGGGAGGCTCCAAAGAAAACTTAAAGAAAATAATAAAAAAGAAAGATTGATTTGCAGATGGTGGAATGTCTTGTTGTGTTACCAAGGGTTATTCCAAAACCAATCCATTTTTTGTATGCATTGCAAACCACAAGTATGAATGTGAAGATGATGGTTTACCACTTCTGTTAAAAAATGAGCCGAAATATAAAAATCAGATTTTGCTTTTTTTCCATTAACTTTAAGCCTTTTTAATGTGAACTATACAGTTAGTGCCTAAGTTACCAGTTTGAGAAAAGGAAGATTTCTTTGGTCCAGTCATGTATTTTAATATAACGGTTACCTATGGAAAGATAAACTTTGCAAGAAACAATTTTGTCCTTTTTTTAGAAAGTCTCAGGTATGTTTTTACCTCTGTGCAAGGCAGGACTAAATGCTTCCAGATTCAGTGAAATAACTGGTTTAGAAAATAGATGGGGGACCAAGCTTCTTCAATGATGCCAGTTATATATTGTATTTTTAAACATTCTCTTACATGTTTGCTGATTTTACACCACCGCACAGAAGCTGCACTGGACTGAAGTCATAACACCTGAGTAAATACTAAGTGAACAGATTCCTGGCATAAATATTATAGTACAGGACTACTGGGCCTTGAGCCAAATGAAATAAACAGGGAATCTGTTTTTGTTATCATCACTGGGCATAAAAACATATTAAACTGCCACTAAGCCCATAGTCCTGTCACCTCTCAGTGCAATGCAGTATCATGCCATTAAAACCAAATGTTTTCTTAATAAAGCTTTTTGATTTAGCTTCATATTAGTGCAAATTACTCAGTATGCACTTTTACAGAATCTTAATCTATGCTATGCCCACACAGTAGGGCTTTCAAGTTATTTATAAGACCTTAAGGTTTGCTCTTTTGTCTTCATATATCTCTCTCAAATTTACTCATGAGGCAGTTTGCTAAATTAAGTGTACAAGGCATTCTGTTAGTCAGAAGTAGATTCTAGCCTAGCAGATGTTTTCAGGCCAGCTGCAGTTCTATAAGATGTAATTCCTTCAGCAGGCCTTGGGTTTATCGCTTTCTTTTCATGGCTTTGCCTTGGCTTGGCTCGTGTTTTCTCTGGCAGGGAAGTGGCTGCGTATTAAAGAGACCCTCCGCTGCAATTCCTGTAAAAGTAGACTATCCTGTAGGTGAAGTTATAGTATTAGAGTAAGCAGTGTCATATCTAATTTAAAAACATGTTGTTGCTTCTGACAGAATCCCTCTGTGACGCTTTGTAGAATCCTTTCATCATGGCTAAATGCAAAACCATTTTAGAGAGTCATTACTCCCAAAAAATCAAGAGATGTTCTGTGTTACTCTTTCTGGATATTGAATAAGTATTGAATCACATGGTGAAATGCTGGTTAACATCACTGCATCATCACTCAGGCAAACAGGGTTCAGTTCTTGACTCAATTACCATTTCGCTCTTTGCCTGTGTGGATGTTTAATTTGCTTGAGTTTCCTTTCAAAAGCATAAAATACACTTTCGAATTTCAAGGGGCATCCATGATTATGGCAGGTATAAGTGAGTGTGACTTTGTGCATGACATGGGTGTGCCCTCTTTTCAGTTTAGTAACCACATCGCAATTGTTTGATATCACTGTTGTAAGCCCTGGCTAACTGGGACCTTTTAATGTCTAAAATGTGTTCAGAAATGCAATATTTGAACTGATAAATTCAAAATGGAATATGTCATATCAGAAAGGGTCATTAGAGTCTGTAGGTAATTAAAATAAGAGTATTAGGGGTGACATTAACGAACGTAAAAATGTTAACTCTGTCTTGCAAATTTTAACTGTCGATACTCAAAGCTTACAAATCCCAGTTAAGTACAGTGCCTATAAAAATATTCACACCCTTAGACATTTTCACATTTTATTGCTATACAATATTGTGTGACAATGTCATGTCAACAGAAAAGGACCATTTAATGTCAAAGAGAAAGCATATTTTTGCAAATTTGGATAAATTAATTATAACCCTAAGTTCTTGTCAATAAGCCGCGGCTTATCTAAGGAAAAAAGTTGTGAAAATGAAAAAATAGAATATCGGCTTATACATAAGTCCGGCTTATACATCCATCGCGGGGGTTGCGTTCCAGAGCCACCCGCGAAATAAGAATATCCGCGAAGTAGAAACCATATGTTTATATGGTTATTTTTATATTGTCATGCTTGGGTCACAGATTTGCGCAGAAACACAGGAGGTTGTAGAGAGACAGGAACGTTATTCAAACACTGCAAACAAACATTTGTCTCTTTTTCAAAAGTTTGAACTGTGCTCCATGACAAGACAGAGATGACAGTTCAGTCTCACAATTAAAAGAATGCAAACATATCTTCCTCTTCAAAGGAGTGAAGCAAACAAATCAATATGTCTGTTTGGCTTTTAAGTATGCGAAGCACCGCGGCACAAAGCTGTTGAAGGCGGCAGCTCACACCCCCTCCGTCAGGAGCAGACAAAGAGAGAGAGAGGGAGAGTTTGTTTTTCAGTCAAAAATCAATACGTGCCCTTCGAGCTTTTAAGTATGCGAAGCACTGTGCAGCATGTCTTTTCAGGAATCAGCTTTACAAAAGATAGCAACGTGAAGATAATCTTTCAGCATTTTTAGACGAGCGTCTGTATCGTCTAGGTGTGCAAACAGCCCCCCTGCTCAATCCCCATACGTCAGGATCACAGATAGTCAGCGCAAGATTGACAGAAAAGTAAGCAATCTAGCTTCTCAGCCATCTGCCAATAGCGTCCCTTGTATGAAATCAACTGGGCAAACCAACTGAGGAAGCATGTACCAGAAATTAAAAGACCCATTGTCCGCAGAAATCCGCGATATATATTTAAATATGCTTACATATAAAATCACAATTTAAATGACCGCTACGCGCTCGTGTTGACTCGGCGACGCCCAGAGCAGAAAGAACGCGCTCCGGCCGCTCCAACTGCGCCATGCGGGGAGTGAGAGAGACGGCAATATCTCACACTCTCTCCCCCCTTAAAGAAATTAAATGGGCGCGAGTGAGACCATTGACCTCCCTCCCTTCTATTAGTTATAGGTTATAGTACGTTCGGCTTATCCATGAGTCCGGCTTATCTATGATACGATTTTATTTTAAAAATTCGTATGATTTTTGGTCTCCGGCTAATACATGAGTCCGGCTTATAGACAAGAACTTAGGGAAATATAAAACACAAAGTAAGTGTTTAGTAGATGTACCTCTGACAGTCACAACAGCCTTAAGTCTGTGTGTCTAGGTTTCCATGAACTTTACAATGCAGAACACTGCACTTTTTTCCGTTCTTCTTAGGAAAACTGTTCATGCTCTGTCAGATTGCTTAGGTGTTACGAATGAAAGGCCTTTTTCAAGTGCTGTCACAAATTCTCATTTGGATTGAGATCTAGACCGTGACTTTGCCACTCTGGAATATTAACATTGTGTTTTTAAGTCATTGTGTGTAGCTTTGGCATTATACATGGGGTTGCTGTCTTGCTAGAAAACAGATCTTCTCCTACGATGCAGATTTCTTGTGGACTGCATCAGGTTTCTCCTAGGATTTCCATTTGTTTTGCTGCATTCACTTTACTCTCCTCTCTTATAAACCTTCCAGGGCCTGCTGCAGAGAAACATCACCACAGCATAATGCTGCCTCCACCATACAAACATGGCCTTTAGTCTGATGGCCAAATAGCTCAGTTTTGGTGTCGTCATATCATATAATTTTTTTTACAGCTGACTTCAGAGTCTCCCATGTGCCTTCTGGAAAACTCTATCTGAGATATCATGTGTGTTTTTTTTTAACTTTCTCTTCAGCTGTCTCCCATAAAGCTGTAACATTGTGAAGGACCTGAGCAACAGCTGTTGCATGCACAATTTATCCACTCTCGGCCACTTTCATTTGTACCTTCTTCAGATTTGTCATAGGTTTCTTGCTGACCTCACTCACCTTTTTCTAATGGCCTGCTAAGGCAGGATTATAGCTTTGACATACTCTTTCCATTTCTTAATAATTGATTTAACCAAACCCCAAGGGATACTCAGTGACTTGGATATTTTCTTGCTTCCATCCCCTTACTTGTGCCTTTCCGTCACCTTTTCACATAGTTGCTTGCAGTGTTCCTTTGTCTTCATTGAGTAGGTTAAGCCACCATACTCAACACAAGTTGGGCATTCCAGATACAAGAGCATTTATACTGCACTATTTATACAATTGAAACACTAGACAGGTGATCACCATAGAAATAATTATGTGACTTTAAAAAATAATTTGTATAGTGATAATTAAGGTGTCTCATATTAAAGTGGGTGAAAACTTACATGATCAATTGGTTTTTGTTATATATATTTTGTTATATGTTTTGTTATAGATATTTATGTTTGGATAAAGGTGTCAGCCAAATAAGTAAATGTAAATGTAAATATTTTCTTATATAATACACTACCGTGGCTGTCTGTTTGTCCAGGATTTTAAATCAACTGTAGCTCGCAAACTGTTTGAACTATTGACCTGAAATTTGGTACACGTGTACTACGTGATGTCTACTATCCGATTTTGGGGGTGATGATTGACCTCCAAGGTTATTCCTCATTTTATTTTTATTTAATTTTATTGTAGAATCAACAAGCAGGGAAAGCAGGGCAGCTGTGCAGCACATGCGTATGGGTGTCGTTCTCATTCGCCGTCACTTCCCCTACCTCTTCATATCTTAAATAATTCTTGAGGCAGATTGAAGACTTAAGCGCCGGCTTAAGTGAAAAATTAAGGAAAACGTACTAAGTAATTGCAACACAAACACTGACTTAAAAAGTTTTAACGCAAAAAATGCAGACGAAAGAAGAGTAGAAGTGGGCCGCTAGGATGGAGAAACGAAGAGCTGCTTAGGAAGCAGCAAATGCATCAGCCTCTGAGCAAACGAATGCTAAACGTACAGAGAAAGAGTATGAAAACTATGAATGCTCAAGTCAAATGTATGCCTTTACTGGTTGTTATATATTTGTAATGTAGAGCAGTTTGCAAAGATCTTTTTTCACTTTGAGTCTTTTTCTGTTGATCAGTGTCAAAGCATCCAAATTAAACCCACTGTGATTCAATGCTGCTTAACAATACAGTGTAAAAACATCTAATGGAGTGAATACTTTTTATAGGAACCATATATATAATCCCCCCAAGAATTTGGTGGCTACTGACTTGGAGTTGAATTTAGCAGTTTTGAGAATATTATATTCTGTTAATTGGCATTGGTAATGTGAGTACATCAAACATTGTTTCTTCTGATGAAATACTTCTGTTAAAACATACAACTA
Source organism: Erpetoichthys calabaricus (assembly GCF_900747795.2). NCBI lineage: Eukaryota > Metazoa > Chordata > Cladistia > Polypteriformes > Polypteridae > Erpetoichthys > Erpetoichthys calabaricus. Next base: position 118,222,403 of record NC_041397.2, on the reverse strand, counting down.
GTGCTTATGAAAGTTCATCTTGAAATAAAGTGTCCAATTTGTTACTATAATAGAAAAATGTAGCACATACTATTAAATGTTTCATTTCTAATTTCTTTTTTTTGTTGACATCTATCAGTAAAGTGTATAACCAAGCACATAAATAGGTACTGTAAGGCCAACAACTAACTTCTAGATCCAGAAGTATAGTAATGGTTTTGACAATTTGGCTGCAGCTATAATAATGTTATGCCATTTGAATTTTGTAGTGAATTCAGATGAGAGCTGAAAATTGAAATTTGATGAGACCAGAATTGCGGTATGATATGACTTTTAATTGATATTAATCATGTATGTGAGGCTAGGGATTATAATTCTCTCTATCGTGATTTAACAACCCAATAATTCAGTTGTCCATTTAACTTCGTTTGAGAGGTGTAGTCAAAGACAAGTAGCATGTGGTGAGTGTGATAAACTTCATGGAGCACATAGCAGGTGGAGTGAGAGTCTGGGCCCAGGGAGTAAGTGATGCTGGCTAGCCATTAAAGAACAGTGACCGTTGTGACAAACCATGATCAACAGATACTTAGAAAGAGCAAACCTTTTTAACTTCAGTGTCATCACTTTGTTATTAAAATGATTTTCTTTCTAAAAAATAGACAACTGTGGCAGAAAGTGCATCAGACTGCTATAGTAACAGTCTTGCATAAAATGACAAGAGGCAAATGAGGTTAATGATCATGATTTCTGAAGTAATTTTCTTGCTTTATCAGCACATTAAATGATTGCAAAAGAGTTTTGTGGTGCATTATTACATTGTTATTTAACAGTGCGGTTCCCAAGCGAGGCGTTAGGCTGCAGGGGGTCCCAGATGAACCATATTACTGTAATATCTTCTCTCATGAAGTGATTTGTCAAGTGCTCTGAGAAACTGCTGCAATTGCATCATATTGATGAACAACCAATATTAAATTGTTATGAGAAATCGGCTGCTGTGCGAAAAAAGTGATGCACGTTGTGCATGTGTTTAGAAAAAATAGACATGCTGACAAGATTCTCATCTTAGTCACCATTCTTCATGGTGTACTGTATGTCCATTCTGGTCTTGATATACAGTATACAATACATTTAGTAAATTTATTGTACATTATCAGTTAAGTTTGACATATTGACAAGCTATATACTTAATGTTTAGTTTGACTCAGTTATTGGTTAATAATTTTAAAGTAATGAGTAGCACAGATGTACAATGCAGAGAGCTTATGTTTCAGCTCAGAGACCTGGAATCATATTTTGGCCAACTATTTGCCACAATGTTCATGCAGGTTATATGTGTATATCAGGCAGATTGTCAAGTCAGCTTTTGACTTGTACTAGAAATAGTGGGTGGGCATTGATCAATGTGTCCTGTAGCAGAATAGAATAATTGATTGCTCCAGGCTTGTACCCAGAACCACCAGGAAAAGCCATAATTTCCAGATAGAACAGATGGATGTATAGATAGATTTTAGTGTTTAAAGTATGCTATCTCAATTATTTCAAACAGCAGAAGAGGCCTACAGTAACCATCTGTGTAGCAGAGAGGTAACTACTGCATTTACCTAAGGGTGATGAGCAACCATTTTACTTCTCAAAACAAACTGTGTAGATAATCAAGTTACAAGAGCAGTTTTGCTTAAAGTGGCAATTCTAAAAATGAATGTGTAGCAGGAACGGCACAGATGGCAATGTCACCTACTGCTCCTTATCCAACTAAATAATAATTGCTTATAAATAGACCATCTAAATGCTCTAATCAAGCCAACTATTATGTCACACGTAGGAATGGTAAATTGTCCTCCTGGACAGCCAAAACACCTTTTCATTCCAATGGAGTGCTTAATTGATAAAATATACTTTGTTAAAACAATATTTTTTTCTCCATTGGGACTTTTTAATTGTTTTCAGTTACTGCCTTCTGAAACCATATATGCTATTATAATTCAATTGTCCAGTAAACAGAAGCACATTTGATGTCACAGTTGGTATAATGAGGCTTTAATTGCAAAAAACCATAATAGCATAGATATGACTGCTCTAGAGAAAACAGCAACAAATCTGTTCCTTCACTCCGAAGACAACTAAGGGAAGTAATGATGCATCTAATTAACTGAAGTGGTAGCTGGTATTTTGTTAATTGTATACTGTACATCTCATAGGCAGCAGTCATCTTTTGTAAATGGGTGAATTATCTTCTGTTGGCTCCTTGAAATCAGTAGTGCACTGAAGAAAGTTATGAACAGGTAGTGTGCTTACGGTACAGTATACTGAAGGAACAATGGCATGAGGCAAAATTTCAACCTTCCATAAATACAGTCACTTGTAACTATTGGCAGATGTGTCAAACAAGTTAACACTTTTTCCATGACCTTTTGGTATCCCTGAATTATTTATTTCCTTATATTTTTATTTTGGATTGTTTGGTTGTTGATGTTCATGGCAAATGTTTTTTTTTTTAGGACAGACATTAATAAGATTAAACTGGTAGAAAGAAAGCATAAATATTTTCAGGATCATTCACAAGGATAGTTGACAAAGAAGACAAGATAAAATACATGTGAGTCTACAAAATCAAAACAGAATCCACAAATTTAAACCAAAGGCCTAACCAAAGTGCAACCAAACCTAATTGTATTTTTGTCTTGAGGTTGCAATTGTGCTAAGCTTTGCTTTGTTGATCCAAAGTTTGGATTCTAAGCATTACTAGTTAGGAACGTGGTTAGTAACAGGTATTGTTGCTGTCAACAATGTGGAATCCCAATGAAAACAGTGCAAAAATTGGTGGCAATGATAGTGCACTAATATCATGAAAACAATGTCAAAAATTAGTAACAATGAAAATAGTTTAAAAAATAAAGGAAAATGAACCAGAACATTCTTTTATGATATACTGCCTGCAGCATAATGCAGTCATGGGGGCTTGATCATATGATAAAATGGGTAGGGACATTTTAATCTGTTTTGATGTCATCGTCACCATCATGGATGCCAACAGCAATATAGAGCAAAGAAGTAAATGATGCATTTATATTAAAACAGCCTGAAAAAAATCTCAATTGGCCAACTCATCTGACATATACAAGACCTACTGCATACTGGAGTTAAAGATAAGCATATTTTTGACCATTTTAAAGTAGCAGTAGAGAACCATTGACTGAGTATTTTAGTGTGCATATTTACTCTTAAAAACGTAATGAATTCTTTGGTTAACACATAGCATTTTACAATCTGAAGTGGCAAGTAATATCTAGAACAGAAATTATCTTTACAGTCTACATACCTGTAGCTCAGAATTAATGGACAAAAGGAATTTTTCCACACCCACACACACACTTCCTATCTAATGACATATTTTTTGGTCCCAACAACATTTCATACATCATAATGTCAGCCATCTATTGCATGAACCTTCCCAGTCCAGTTCAGGATTAGAGAGACATATGCACATTACCCTACTCAGAATAGGAGGAAAGGTAGGAACCAAACTTAGATGGGCCATTAGCCCACTCATGCACACAACCCCACACTAATGGACAGTTTATAACTGCAAGGTAGCCTAATATGCATGTCTTTGGCAAATAAAAGTAAATTGCAGTATGGTCTTTGATTTTTTAAAATTTTATATAGTTTATTAATCCTTGGAGGTAAATTGTCTGTTTGCATGAGCTCTGGAAGTCAGCGAGAAAAGTCCGCCATTTTATAGCACCGCTGTAGCAATTTCAGGTTAGGGGCCTTGTTCAAGGACCCATAGTAGTAGGATCCCTTCTGGCAGTATTAAAACTTGCAGCCTTCCAGAAACTAGTGCAGATCCTTAGCCTCAGAGCCACCACCTTCCCCATCCTTACAAGTTAAATGTGTTCCTAAAAAAATTCTTTAAGGCATATTCTTGTGGTTTGAAAACAAAATCACTGGTAATGTCAATGGTAAAAAATGTATGTGTCCCGGTTCCTAAAACAATACTATTAGAATTAACACAATTATCAAAACACACTATTAAGAGGCATTTTCCTTAATTAATGACTCAAGCTTGTTTGTAGCTATTGTAGTGCATGCGTACATTTGCAAACAAAGTTAACATATGATAAATACTGTTTATGTATACTGTGTTTGTCCTTTTATTTAAAAAAGCAACAACAAAACAGTAACTGTTTGATGATGAAAAAAACCATCAATATCACACTCAGTGAACAAATTCAGATCGAACAGAAAAGGTGGAGGATCATTACTGTGTGCAATGAAAGAGAAAGAAAAGATGAAATGGAAGAGATGCTGAGTTCTTTAAACTCTATTACAGGATGACCCATGTGTTCTGCCTCTTTTGCTCCCATTGCAATGGGAGGACAAGAGATTCCAGAAGTTGAGTGTGAGATTCTAGATGGATTAGTGTCAGCAATAGTGGGTAGATCAGCCAAGTGAAAATTTTTAAGATGCCTGTACCTTTGTTTCATCCTACTATCTGTAGTACTCAATAGAAAATACTACACTGATACAGGTAGCTGCAGAGAAGATGCCTCATAATTGGAAAAGGTGTATTAAATGAAACCCCTTGTTAAACACAAAAACTTGTAACTCAAAACTTTGTATCTCAGCAGATTCCTGTTAATGTTCAAATTTCACTCAGCTTTTTGAGTAATCATTACAGTACTGCGCCTCTCCCAAATATTATTTTAACTCATTGCAAATTATCTGATTACATATTTTGCTATAATACGAGGAAACGTACCATATGAAAATGAGTGATGAATTGAATGTCCTGAATAACTAGTGTAGAGAGCGGGGTGGTGTGATTCAGTCACATTTTTTGGAGAGCATTGTGCAGCATTACATTGTGAACTCTGGGTTGAATGTTTACATACAACAAAAGAAGCTGATTAGCTGAAGTAATGTCAATTAAGCAAAATCTTTAGTAATTGGATAAATTCACCTCCATCTTTTGCTGCTATTGTAAACAGATTCTGCTACATGGATGGTTGATCACTTCCAGTAAGTACAACCTGGAAAAGACTCTTGGCAATCAACCATCCTCATGTTTTATTCATCTTATAATTAAATTATTGGCGAAGAACTAAGTTGTAGTGAAATCCGGTTGATGCTATGGCTAAGCATTAACCATTATTTCCCATCACTGATTTAACTACATTATTCATTGATTAAAAGCTCTGTTGGTGTAATAACAAAGTGATGTGAAGGTTCTATGGAACCTTTCTACTTGTTTGTCAAGCACAGACATGACCTTTAAAGAGCAAGAATACCGTAAGAAAGTCACCATTTTGACTTTTAGTTGAATAAATGCATGTGATCAGCCTTATTTACACAAAGAGCAGAAGTGTTTTAGGTCGAGTAACATGCTATTTGTTTGTAACTTTTAAATCAATCTCTTCAATTTGTACTCATGGTATTAATAAATTGATTTTAACGAATAAAAAAGATTAAAACATATCAGATACAGAAGCGGTGACCATGCAATTATATATTCCAACATAAATTAAACACATACCATTGTGTCCCGCTGTGCAAGACTGAGAATTAGGAAGATCTGGGGTAATGAACTGTTTGCATAATGAAGCTTGCTAAAAATGATAAGTAAATTTGCAATTGTCCGCGTTCAGAATGGACATAGTGCTAAATGATAAAAGTCTGCAGGAGGGAGAATCTGATTCCCTAAAGCTGAACCCATTTAAAAAGCGTTCATAAATCAAATGTACAATTCTGGGCTCTATTTACTGCAGGGAATTATGAGTTTTTGGTTAATACTATATGTATAATTAAGACAATAATGAAAAATAATCTTAAGGTGAGTGATTTTACCATGCTACATGCTATGTACTGATTTCAGGGGCAAAGTGGTAACCACTTATGCTTCAAACCTCCATGGATTTGGGTTTGATTTCAGAGCTGGTCACTGTCTGGAAAGAGTGTATATGTGCTAGATGATACTTCTACTCGCTGCTTGTCTCTAGTAGCAATAATGTCTTTAAAAAATGGATGTATTAATAGACTATGTTACAATCATACATATTATACTTTACAGTTTGTGTGATAATAACAAAAGATAACACTCCCAAACCTGCTTAATCAAAATTCACAGTTGCAAGGGGCAAGAGGCTATCCTTGCAAGATTGGAATAATAATGGAAACAAAAACGAATAGTGTGCAGTGTGCCAGTCCATCACAGGGTTCACACACACATCCACTTAAAAGATGGTAACTTTAAAATTGCTAATTGACCTAACATGCAAAAATTTTGGTGATGTGAAAGAAAAGTTGGAGTACCAAGAACCCATGCAGACACAGGAAGAACACGCCAATGCTATACAGGCAGGGCATGCCATTTGAACTTGAAAGCACCAACTGTAGTGCAAGCACAGAAACAAGATAAGAAGCTTTGAAACTAAGCTGTGGTTGTGTCTTTGCTAGCTGCATTACAGTTTAATACTATCAGATGTTTTCCAAAGATAATACAAAAACTATAGTCCTTTCCAAGGTGACTGTCTGCCTTGAAGTTTGCTGAGTTCACCCTAAACCCAAATTCTGATACTCATGAAAATGGATGGATGAATGAGTACTTGAGCACATGCATACAAAGAAGATATTTTAAACATAAAATCACATTATAGATAGATAGATAGATAGATAGATAGATAGATAGATAGATAGATAGATAGATAGATAGATAGATAGATAGATAGATAGATAGATAGATAGATAGATAGATAGATAGATAGATAGATAGATAGATAATATGTTTACTTCTGTATCCAAGTATATTTTCTTAATAGCGGAATTACAACTTGGCTTGTTAAAATTAGAGCAATAGGCCTCATCTTTGTAGAAGTTAGTCCCATAAATGCTCTTGTTTTGAATGATCCAGTTGCCACAGATCTATTGTTTAAACTCACTGGTGTTTACATAATCAAAATGCTTCCTAAAAGAAACAAGGATACATGTTGTCAATTTGTTAAAGGTCAGATGATTAGAACACATGTAGATGCCTGTTTTGAAATCCTGTGGTGAGGTCTGCAGGTTTATATCAATGTAACACAAGAAAACAGAAGCATGTTGACGTGTGTGCTGGCTACCAGCTGTCTTTATGACTTTCACATTTTTCCTATTACCTATTTATAGGATTCCATTTAAAAATGCATCATTGATGCGATCAAAGAGTTTTTGATTTCATTAAAGCCAGTCTTTTGTAGTTAACTACTTTGCTCTCTGACATGTTATTTTTAATGACTTATTGGCCTCCCACTGGAATGATATCTATTGCTGTCAAGATGTTTTGAGTAACTAACTACCAGTAGTCTAAGTAAACCTCTCACTTCTGTTTATAAATGTTCACATACAAGACGTGATATGGACACACCTAAAGAAGATTATGCAGTCAAAACATTGTGCCTCCAAAATTCTTTCCATTTTAGTATGGAGATACCCTTTAATTTTTTCCTTTGCAGATGCACACTCATGCTGCCCTTCATGAACTATATTATAAAGTATATATCATTATATATATATAATATATTGTGTATATATACAGTATTTTTATTTATAGACTATACATATGCTATACTGTAGGTGAAGTACACTCAGTTAATTCTACGCAAAGTCTACAAATAAAGTAAATGACATTCCATAGGAAAAACCACATCAAGGCATGGACCTCCTGACCCTTCAGACCCTCCATGAGCATTCTACACTACAGAGTCCTCTTAGATTTCATGATTCTTGTCTGAAAGTTAAACTTCTGGGATGCCATCTTCTTATTCAGGATGTTCAGAGCTTGAAAAGATAGCTTGGTCCAGTGAACAGTGACACCAAGTGGACTGTTAATAGAAAAAGGTGAATGGCTTCACAATAATTGCCACAACTGTTTAAAAGTAATATTATTATCTGTAGGTGGCAGAGTGGCCCAGTTATAAGCATCACTTATATACGCTGATAGCTGCTCAGTCTGGGTCTGCTTCACACTTAAGTATTTATAATAATTAAGTATTCAGTCTTTCAACCATTGAAAGCCAGATTCACTTCAAAAAAAGGGACAGATTTTCCACCATGCAAGTGCCCTACTTCTGTCAATCAGTCTTATGCAGGACCTACTTTTATTGGAGTACAACAAAGTACACGTTCAGAGATTCAGTTAAAGTTTAATTTATATGTATTTTAATATATCTTTGGCAAAGCAGACAAGAACAGTTCAGTATCTGATTTTTGAAATTAAAGCATGCTTATGTCATATGGCTCATTTAGAATAGCTTTTTCGGCATAATCTATATGATTGAATGAACCTATTATTACTAATGTATTTTTTAGGAAAATACACTCCCTTCAGTGTGCTACAGCCCAAGTCTGTCTTCCAGCCTAATCCCTACTATTTGCAAGATCAATCCATGTGTTAATGAATCCACTTAATCCAGTTTGGAGGGTTGTGGGGCTGTAGTGTATTCTGCCAGCTTTGAGCACATGGCAGTGTCAAGCCCTGGGCAGGGCACCATTCCATTACTATGTACACTTATATGCACACCTTCACTCACTCACTCACTCAGCAGGGGTGCCTAACACCAGTCAAGGAGGCCGCAGTGGCTGCAGGTTTTCATTCTAACCCTTTTCTTAATCAGTGATCTGTTTTTGCTGCTAATTTACTTCTTTTGAATTAATTTTAATTAACTTGAATTTCTTCATTGTTCCTCTGAATTGCTTCATTTCTTTCCTTAAATGGCACCCAAACAGAAGTGAAATGTGAAGTGAGTGAGCCAACAGAAGACCAACTAAGTCAGGGCCTCAAACTCCAACCAATTTCACTCCAACCAGTTGCTTAATGAGGTGCTGAGTCTTGTTGTTAATTAAACCCATTCTTTAATTCCATGGCTTGTTGCTGCTCTCATTGTGCAATAGCAGACATTTCCATAATTGTGGATTTTCTTTTGTCTAAGAGCAGATCAGCATTCCTGAGACCTTCATCTTTCTTTATTTTCAGATATTGTATGATGGTCACAGTTTGCTGGTCCTGTTTTGGCTCATTTTGTATCTCATTATTGTTGGGCTGCTAATTTTTGAATTCAAAAGAAGTTAATTAGCAGCAAAAACAGGTCACTAATTAAGAAAAGGGTTAGAATGAAAACCTGCAGCCACTGCGGCCCTCCAGGACTGGAGTTGGGCACCCCTGACCTAAAGTATAAATCTTTGTCAAAGGGACAAATAATACTTAGAGAAAATTCCACACAGACACAGAGAAATTCAACAGAGTTTATATTGACAGTCAGATTTCAGAAGATGTGAGGCATCTGCACTACCCACCATACTAAAATGCCACCCTCATTCTGTGGTTATAAAATAACTTTCTCAATTGCTATGCAGATATCAGCCTTAGACAGGGCACCAGTCAATCACAAAGTGTGCACACATGTACACATCCTCATTCACGTGGGGACACTTTGAAAATGCCAGTCAGCTTTAACATCTTTTGATGTGGAAGGGCAGCTGTGTCGCCCATAGTAATGTATGTAAATTAAAATAAAACTATGTCTTTGGGTTTTATTATGGAAAAATCAATGAGTATGACTTTTATGGAATTCTAGAAGCAGGTTTTAAGATAAGACAAATAAAAACACGAGCTACTAAAATTGCTTTATCCACTATTTTGTTGAATGTCAATTAGTGCATGCAAGTAAGAATTCCACTGTACTTTGTACAAGTGACAATAATAACACTATGAACATCAAGCACTGCTCGTCTCGAACCACCCTTACTTAAAAGAAGACGACGACATGCATCAAGACTCTTTGCAGTGTTGGTTCCTCAGTGGTGGAACGAACTTCCTCTTGCTGTACGAACAGCGGAGACCCTCACTGTCTTCAAACGTCGTCTGAAGACACACTTCTTTAAACAGCACTTGGGGGACTAAAGTCCTCATACTTTTTTTCTACCCTTTTCTCAAAAAAAAAAAAAAAAATTGTACTAACAACTTACTATTTTCTTCTAGCATGGTTTTGTGTACAACTTGGTCAGCGGTAATTTGTTTAATGACAGTAGATTTAATCCTAGCCTAAAAAGACTGAAGAACAGTCGTAGACTACTAAGCACTGTTGTAAGTCGCTCTGGATAAGAGCGTCTGCTAAATGTTGTAAATGTAAATGTAAATGTAAATAAAGGAAATTGTCTGATATGTATTCATGGTACACTATGAATAACTAATTCATGAAATGGTCAGCATTTGCTACTATACAGTAAGCTTCCTATATTAAATACTATTCATCCATCCGTTAACTTACCCAATTAATTCAGTTTAGGGTCACGGGGTCCACAGCCTATACTAAGTAACCCTGGGAGTATTAAAGTTACACAATTATATTTATATAGTCATCTTGACCAGGATAGGTCTCAGTCTTATGTCTGATGCTGCCATCTTGAACTGGATTCAGCATAATAACTAATGTCATTTTCTAACCCGCTTAATCCAGACTATGGTCACAAGGTTGTTTAGGTGGGTTTGGCACCTATTCCAGCTAGCACAGGGCTCAAGGCAGGACTAAACCCCAGACAGGGCACCACGGTGAACATCCATCCATCCATTATCCCACCCGCTATATCCTAACTACAGGGTTACAGGGGTCTGCTGGAGCCAAACCCAGCCAACCCAGCAAGGCAGAGGACAAATTCCGGGAAGGGTGCTAGTCCACCGCAGGACACACACACACCAAGCACAAACTAGGGACAATTTAGAAACCCACGCAGACATGGGGAGAAACTCCATGCAGGGAGGACCCGGGAAGTGAACCCAGGTCTCCTAACTGCGAGGCAGCAGCGTTACCACTGCGCCACCATGCCGCCCCAGGGTGAACACACACACACAAATCCCAAACACACACTAGGGCAAATTTAGCATTGCCAACTCCCCTGACTTGCACATTTTAGGACAGTGTGAGGAAACCAAACCACCCAGAGGACACCCACACCGACATGCTGAGAACATGCAAACCCCAAGCAGGAAGGACCATGATGACTAATGGATACATAAAATATCTGTGTTAGATTTTAATCAGATGTTAAAATAGAACAGTGAAGTGAAACTGAACATCAGTGAAAAGGAGCTCAAAAATACAAAATAAAACAAACTATTGCGTATTGTATTGATTGAATATACTCTGTGTTTAAAGGAGGTTCTTATCCTGTAAAAAAAAAAAAAAAATATTTCAGATCCTGCCTGAGGCCTAGCCCTGTATCTTTAGTAGAAAGCTGAGCTTATGAGTGGCTCAGGAGCCTACATTTTATAAAAGGAGTCTCCCCTGAGCCATACACTGCTGTATGTACCTCTGAAGTGAATGTGATGATCATGGGGAGAATCATAAAAGACAGGGAACCCTGAGTGCCACACAGGCACACAGCAACAGTCTGAATTCTAAGCGAGATGTGCACACAGATATTACAGACCAAACTTTTATTTCAAAGAAACAAATTGTGACATTGAGCTGCATGATCCAGGCTTTATCAGATTTATCACTAATGGAAGCAAGATACCCAATTGAAAGCGACTCTCATCCAGATGCATTCTGTAACAGCATTCTGAGAAGCCCAACCTTTTCAACCCTAGAATTTACCAGAAGCTTTTTACATCCCACTGATTCTGACTCCATTAGGCTCACTGCAGGAAATGCGCTCAGGTCAGCAAGGAAACCGCTTAAAAACAGAAAGCCAAAGAGAAACAATGAGCTTTGAAAACTTAATTTAAAGTCCTTGTCATACCAGCTACAAAATACAGGGCAAAATGAGCGAACCCTTTGGTAAAGCCCTTGGCTGATGATTATTGGTTGCAGTGTTTGTTGCTATGCTAACTATAAATGTTAGTCAACAACGTGAGAAAAAAGAAAGTCTTAAGTGCAACACAATTTTTGGAAGTGTGTGCACTGTAGAAAAAAAGCTGTTATATTAGTAAGAACAAAAAGATGAATAGTGTAACAGATCAGATGGTGCCCACTCATTCATTGTCCTGTCTGGGACTGAACTCCAACCCTTGTATGGAGCAGACAAATAAGCAACTCTCTGAGCTTAAACCATTTATTGTAGCTGTGATGTTTTCTGTTATTCTGTCTTGTATATTGAACATTTTTAGGACACAAACAATAAATGCCTATACCATACTCTTTAATTGCCCACCATTAATGTGATATATTGCTGCCACTTTAACATGCGGTGGTTTTATATTAAAAAAATGCTACTATTGCTTCAAATTCTATTATTGGAAAGAAGTATACTTTCTTATCTTGCACACTGTCAAAGTAGCAGGACTTAATTTTTCAATGGTGATAACAATATGCAGGTCATTAAAAGAGGTGCATCACAACTCGAGCCAGTACTAAGAAAAATGGAATAGAACATTTACAAAATTTAAGGTCTAACCAACTGAATTAGGTACAAGAGAAAGATGAGCAAAACTCTGGTTTGTGATACAAGGTAAATTATTCTGAAATGTACAAGATCTTTAAAGGTATGTTATGTAAAAGCAAACATCAATGCTAAATATATCACTACGTACTATGAAGTGGTATGAATAAATGTATGCTAAATGCAAAAATAAGATATGAGGAATATATATGCTGCTTTCGAGGTTCATTTTAATAACAGACCTTTTAGAAATGGCATCTCTAGATCTGTGGGCAGGTAATGATAGCTCTGCACATGATACAGCTAAATAAAGCAGGCCTCAAAACTGTAGCGACATATGTCGTTGCCCTATTAGTCTTGTGCTACACACACCTAAAAAATGCTTCACTTCACTTATCTGAAAGTGGGAAAGCAACACTTATCTGATCAAATCACTTTTCACCTGTCTATCAAAGAGACTGTTGTCAACATTTAAGGTGTCTGATTTGATCTGTAATTCAGCAACAAGTCTCATCTTGTCAAAAAAATATTGTTTGTGCACATGCCTGTAAAGAGTGTGAGGCCTATCCCCTTGAACAGCAGATCTGCAGGTGGATAGGGTTAATGGAGGGCAAGGATAGGGCCAAATAAGGTTCTAGAAAAGAATACAGATATATCCTTGAATGGATGACTTATGTTACATATTATAAAAGGTACTCTCAAGGGGTAGTGTTACTTGCAGGTATGCCCTAAATAGAGAGGCACAGAGAGGTGCACCCTGGGGAACAGCAAACTACCTGTAGTTTTTCCTTTGGCTAGAGAGTACAGATAACCCAGGAGCTGCTAGCATTGGCTCTCTCATTTTTAGGTAAGAAAGCAGGATCAGTTATGAAATGCCAAAGGCAGAAGCACCTTCTAACCAAAGAAGAGTGTGCTCAATTCTATAGATGAAGCCTATTGAACTGTGCTGTCCCTCTGATAAGTAAAGAGGCTTGTGTTGGATAGCTGGAAGGTAAAATATTAGTTCAGCTTTCAAGTCAAAAGTTATTTCTTCACAAACATATATAGAGTATATGTTGTGGACGCTAGGGGTCACTGTTGCCCTTTAAACCCAACAGACAGATACACATAACACAAGGTAAAAGCACTGAGAAGTATTTTTAATTCTTTTCTTCTTCAAAACAGTGCTCCCCAAGTACCACAGCCACAATAATACAGGCAACTAACAGTAATTAAGTACAAATACAATTCTCTTTCTCCTCCACACCTCCCAGCAAGTTTTGTCCACCTTCAGCCTGCTCCAGCTCGCTTGCTGGGATCCCAACAGTCCTTTAAAAAGTGCTTCTGTCCTTACATCTACGTGACTTGCCATTACTTCCGGGTCAGAGGGAGAACTTGAATCTTCTTCAGCCTGGAAGTACTTCTGGGCTTTCGTCCCTGTGACCTGGTAGTATTTCCAGGCTATGGGTGAGACATGACTACCCAGGTTCTCTTGCAGCATCCCCTGGCGGCACCAACAGTACCCAGCAGGGCTGTGGTATTAAACTCCATGTCCCATAGTGCCCTGTGGGAATCCGGGGCACTGCTGCAGCCCAGGGAAGCTGCCATCTAGCATCTTGGGGGAGGCAGTGTCTTAGAAAAGCTGACTTCCCCCATCCTTCCATCTCAGGGGCGTCCCAACTGGGTTGAGCTGTCGGCCGTCTGTTGCAATATGCATTTGCCAAAATTGTGCTCCAAAGTTAAGTGTTTTCTATAAGTTAAAATAAAGATACAGAGCTTGTTCTGGAATTTTATAATGGAACCCATGGTGCCCAACCAGAAAACAAAAGCCTAAAAACTTAATCTACAAAGTTAACGAATTTTGGCCCATGCCTTAAGGTTACATACACAATGTAAAATAGCTCATACCTATCATTTTCAAACAAAAAACACCAATGTTGAGATTCAGCCATTTTAAAATATGCATACCGCTTTAATCAATGTTTGCCTTCCTCTACAACAACCTTTGACAGCCAGGAGCGTGGTTTTCTCTCAAATGACAAAATCAAACTAAACTGTTTCTGCATTGTGCTTGGTATCATGTTGATTTACTTCCATATTTATGTGAGAACTTCACCCATGAAGACCACTAAATGGAGAAATGATGGCTCAAAAGCCCTTAGATAAATCAAAAGAAAAAAAAAATGAGGATGAATGCATAGGATATTCTGAGAGTGGACAGGGTTTAGAAAATGGGAAGTTAAACATAATAATAAACCACAATACCAAAATGGAGATTGAAAATTATAGTCATAAATAACTTTACAAATAGGATCTATAACTTACACTGGTCTGCACACAAAAAGCAATATCATTGTACTCATCTGTGAGATACCGGATTTAGTGTAAAATGTCATTTAAAAAAAAATAGCTGATTTAAAAAAAATGTTATATTTGTTGTGTGGAAAAGGTATTTTTCATGCTCAGAATATTATATGAAGTATATTTTAGGCTGAAAAATATCAGTCTTCCTTATTTTTAATATTTGGTGAGATGCACAAAACACAAAATCAAGTATTTGCTGAACATTTTGTCCCATCAATCACTATTTTTTCTACTTTGTAGACTTTGTATCTCAACACAATATATTGTTTTTTGTTTTATTTTTGCTTTACCACTTTCTGTGATTACAGATAAACATCTGAGTATTTGTATTGTTTTACATGTTTTTAAATGCAGTTTATGGCCATTCTAACATAATATCTGGCCAAAACACACAGTAAATTACTTTTTATCTGTCCATCCGTCCACCAGTTCATTTTCTAACCTTGTTTAGATTATTAAAAGGACGTGAAGAGTTAGAAGTTATTCTGACAAAGAAGGATGCAACCCTGGAAATCAAGTCATATTCACACCCTCTCAGATTGATTAAGGATCACCAATTATCTTAATATGAACTTCTTTGGGATGTGTAGGGAGTATGTGCTGAGAAATTCATAAATCTAGGTCTGTTTAGCTGTAAATCAGTAGTAGCTTCTCTATGCTGTCTCCTTACTTAGTATTTTGTGCTTTCAATTACTGTAGCGTATCTGTTTAATTCAAGTATCACAAATGTACATATTTTTTTAAATGGAATTGGTGAAGGGCTGCAGCAGCTTTCATATGCAAAAGGAAAAAATAGACTAAGGTTATTTCCATTCTAAAATAAATAGAGAAGAAAGGGTAAAAAAAAATCTTGTGTCATGCCTTATGAAGGCAATTATAGCTTTTTTGTTCCTATCCTTCTTTTCTTATTTTTTAGCATGAAAATAATTACCTGTTTTTTTATTTCGATTTTTAGACTAGCTGTGCAACCTCTCTAAGATGGGTTGAAATCCAAGTAATCAATGTAGACCACTGCATTAACATTTGCAGTGCACCATGCTTCATCCATTGGAATGTATTGTGTAATGCATGGAGTAATAAAATGCATTGCATTTGTCATTTCCACAGATGGCACATCATAACCATTTGCAGTAATAAATACATTACTACAAATGTTTGTGATGTGCCATTTGTGGGAATGACAAATGCAATGTGTATGTTTCTGTTATATGCCATTTGATGTGGGTTTTGTAAAAGCAGTGTTAATGTGTGTTGTGTGTCATCTGTTGCAATGACAAATGCAATGCATTTTATCACAACAAATGCCAGTAATGCCCTATCTATTGGAATCACAGAGACGTAGCAACCTGGAGAGACACTTAACCTTTTATTAAGGTGGTTATTATTATTAAGGTAGGTGGAACTGAGGGCTCTCATGGAGGGCAAACACGAATATCAGCAGAGTTTCTTTGCAGTCTTTGTCGATTTTCGTAAAGTGTGAGACTTTGTGGGACCCCCTCAAAGTCCCTGAAAGTCTTGGCTGGCCTCTACACTGGTACTGTGAGTGCTGTGCAGAGTGGAGGCAGAACGCGTGCATTTTTCCCAGTTGATTCTGGGGTGTATTCTTGCTCCTACTCTATTCAGTTCTTGTATGGACTTTTTGTTGGGCAGGGTCGTAGGGTCCAGTGGATATGGGGCATCTGTTGGTGAAGAAAAATTCACTGATCTTGATTTTGCCAATGATGCTGTGATCTTTGCATAGTCAATGAAGGCTCTGATCGGGGCTCCCAAGAAACTGAGTGAGGAGTCTGAGTGTCTGGGTTTGTGAGTGTCCTGGATAAAAACCAAGATCCAGGCCTTTAATGACCTCTTGAGCACAGCCATCAGCAGTGTGTCTATCTGTGGAGGGAGTGTTGACCTTGGTGAGAGGTTTACTTACCTGGGCATCAACATTCATGTCTCTGGTGACTACTTCACATGAAGACAGTGGAAAAATTGGGAGAGCGTGGGTGGTCATGAGGTCGTTGGAGAGGGGTGTGTGATGCTCTTGATACCTTTGCAAAAGGATGAATGTCCAAGTCTTTAGAGTCCTGATGTTTCCTGTTTTGCTGTATGGTTACGAGATATGGGTACTATCCAGTGACTTGAGATGAAGACTGGACTCCTTTGGTACTGTGTCTCTTCGGACTTTGACTTTGTGTCGAATAAGTGGTTGCTCACAGAGTTCCGAATGAGGCACATTACCCGTACTGTGAGGGAGCTTCAGTTACGTCACTACAGCCATGTGGTGCGATTCCCTGTGGGTGATATGGCTCGCATTTTCCTCATTGTTGAGGACTCAAGTGGCTGGACCAGGCCAAAGGGATGCCCATGTGACACCTGGCTGTGGCAGATAGATGGTCAATTCCAGAGGGTGGGACTGGACCACATGTCTGCCTTAAGGGGTTGGCAACCTGAGATCCCGAGCTGTTTCTTCGTGTGGTGGGTGTGACAATGCGCATTGCATTTTCCCCATAACACCATCTTTAGAGGATACCATCATTAAAAAATACTGAAAATGAAAGTTTCTAGAAGAGTAATTCCTTCCTGCCTTATAAGTTTGATACTAAAAGTAGACTGTAATGTGCATTTCTGATTTTGTCCAATATTTATCTACCACTGTTTACCTGATATATAATTTAAGAAACTACTTTACACTATAGTCTGTAATTTTTCAGTTTTTTTTGTTTTTTGTTTTTTTGCACTTGAAACAATACCCTCTTAAAGGTCCCATACAATAAGTAATTATACTCGTTCTGTTGGATATCAAGGACAATGAGGACAACATTTTTTGCCATAACATTTCAATTTAGAGATAAACCTGAAATTCTGGGAAGGAGAATACAAGGAAAAGTTTAAATAAATAAAGCAAAAAATAAAATCTGCATCCCCAAGTAAAGTGTAGCTGCTGGATGTGTGAGTATCTCATACCTCTTTAAAACCAGTTTTACACTGATGTGTAGCCATGGTTGTTACCTTGGCTGAAGGCAGTGCCATTGCATCATTAAAAGGTTAAATAGTTTGTCTATATAAGGCAATGGACTAAATTACTGTAAACAAAATCAGTCTTTCATAAACCTTAGAAGAACTTATACGTATACAGTAGGTAGTACACATTCCAAAATCTGTTAACCAAGTTGCTTTATTGAATATAATAGATATGGATCCAACATTTGAAGGAGTGGGAAGAAAATAACTGAACAGGTAAAACAAATTTCTAGAGAACACTTTGATGGAAAAGTAATGTGCAGATGTATAATAGTGATTATGTAAACTTATTAAAATGTTCTTTATATGGATTAAAATCACATTAACTTTTGCCAGTGAATAAAATTATGACAAATTGCTTTCTAAGTACTTCATGTGCATAAAGTTACAAGAAATTTACATCACATTAATTTTAATGGAAAAAGGCAACAATATGGATTATCACAGAAGTGTGTGCCAGGCCTCATAAATAAAACTTGAAGAGACAGGTCTTTTGGCATTTCTGAAAACTAGAAAAGGATTTGGCAGTTCTAATCAAGGTGAATACCCTTTTCTGATATTTTGTAGTTGATGAAATGAATAGATGAGGACCAGAGGCGTAGCTAGGGTTTTCAGTGCCCGGGGACAACTAAAGATTTCACGCCCTCTCCTGTTTGCCAAAATGCAAGGGGGAAGGAAAATTTGGCACCCTCTGGATGCTACGCCCGGGGACAGATATCCCCCCTTGCCCCCCCCTAGCTACGCCACTGATGAGGACATTTGGATCTTTTTGCAGTGGCATTATCAAGTAACCAATGGAGATCTGTCTGACACACAGAGCCCAAAGCTGCACGTGGTCAAATCTTCATTTACATGGTGGTCAAGGAAGCAGACATCAGGGGTAAAAGTCTGTTAGATACCACATCTAGTAGTCAGTGCAGGGAGGTTACATGTGAATGTAATGGAAAGCTTTAGATCTCATTCACAAGACTCTATTTCAGACATGCTTAAGTTGTCTAATTATAGAGTCTGGGAGTTTAGCCATACTGTTACAGTGTTCATACATAGGATTGAAGCATGACCTGTGTTAAGAAAGATGTTAGACATGGAGAATTCCTCCAGATGACATTGAAAATGAATGTGCAGTAATAAGTCAACAACAAAGTACTCTTGATGAAAGTGAGATTACTATAAAGAATATTGAACACATATTCTTGAAGTCTTTGGAGCTCTCCTTTACACACCGCTGTTTGTTTGAATATTAAAATGATAAGAATGGAGAAAATTCTCTTTTAATTTACTTCCCAAGTACAAAGATAAACAAAAGGCTAAATGAAGTAGTCATGCGTTCAGTACAAGAAAAATTTCATTGGAAATTTAAAATGAAATTTTTAATACCAAAGAACAATAGCTACTAGGGTTAAACATATCAAGTAATATTGCAATGGATATTATTAGCTTTCAGACCTTCATTGTGGCCTCCAAGCAATAGGCACTTTGATCAGCAAAGTACTGTATGGCTTCAAACCTACAGAATATGAGTCTTCAATATGTCTCCAGTTTTTTTCCTTAGATCTGCCCTGCTTTCAGAATTTGCCCTTTGGCTGAGCTGATTGAAATGCGGATCTCATATTGAACCTCATTTGTAATCTGCACAGTCATGATACCCTGTCTGAGAAACTAAAGCTGCATCCATGACAGTTAGCTTTCAGCTTTCATTTTCATGTCATACTGTATTTTGAACTGAGAAAGCAAAATTTAGGAGCATATAATGCCCCTTTCATCTGATGAGCACTTTTGTCTCTTTCAAAGATTGTGCAGTTTTTAATTATAGACATAAAATTAAATTAGGATAATGAGGTACTTGCTTTTCTTTTAAGCTGTTAAATAAATGAGTATGGAACATCACTTAGATTACTGACATGCTACTGATTCATAATCTACTTTCAAATACTTCAGCTGTCCCATCTCTTTTGATCTACAAAATCTTGACAAAATACTCAAAATATTTTTTTCAGTACTTGGAGTACACTGTGTAATCCTACCGTGCATTCAACTTTAATGCAAAAATATTACATATTCTTGTTTTGCTAATAGACTTTGACATTAGTTTGTGTACTGTAACTGAAGTAATACTGATTGTGATACTAATAATAAAATGAAGCACAATTCTATTTTGCAGCCCTAAAGGTGATATTTCACTTATTAGTTATAATAGGTATTTTGGAGGTTTTGGTTGATATAAATTACTAGATGAAATGTATGGAATATGAAATTTTATACTAAAATAATGAGTCTTCAGTCTTAAATGAAATTTTGAAATCAAGTGTTCTATTTAAATATTAGAATGTAGATAATTTCTGACTTTGGGGCTCCTATAGCTGGATGTTCTGTTTCCTAGGATAGTTTTATTTATCTTGGGAATTTAGTCCTGCATCTTGTGATCATAGTGTAATCTTCGATAAATTCTGTAATGTAAGGTGGGGCTAAGTCATTGGTAAGCTTAATTGTCAACATGTCTCTAAATGTAACTAGAAGCCAAGATAGTAACTAAAAATCTGACATTATAAAGTTAAACCCCCTAGCTCTTTTCTTCTGGACTTGCAAGTAATTGTAGGGTGGAGTGGTGGGTCTGAGGTAGGGATCTGCACTGGTATTCGGAAGGTTTCTGGTTCAAATCCCATAAACGCCAGAAGTGACTCTACTTTGTTGGGCCCTTGAGCAAGGCCCTTAACCTACAATTTCTCCGTCCTGGGAATGACATTAATCTGCATCCAACCCTGCATGTAGGCCCTCCAACCTGCAGGGAAAACATGGGGGTTGGTGGTAGAATTGATACTCCAGTCACCATAAAAAAACCTCACACTGTTCCATTCCATTTGAACTAGTGTGTTGCTGAGGTGTCACCTGTTGCATGGCTGCACTCAGGTCATAATCTGGGATCCATTTGTCATGTGGTGGGTGCGACAATGCGCTGTATCAGCGTGTACTCCTAACCTCTCTCTCTCCTCTTGGAAGTAATTGGTCAATTGGTATAGTGTATGAATAAAACATCATAACAGCAAATCCTGCTTTATATAAATGAACACGCTTTCTGTGCCCTGATTAAGTTGCAATATTGTCCCTAAATAAGACATTCATTTTGTAATATTTCTAAGTTGGAGCAACTAAATGTAGGATGACCAGACCAGATGTCGGCTCCAATTTGCGGCAGGTGTCCCGGATTATTCATAAAAATGCTTTGTAATGCTTTAGTTTAGGAACTGCAAAAATTCATTTATGACTTATTCACTATTATGTAACAAGACTTTAACAAACACTTCTTTGGGACTTCATATCACTTACAAAGCATCAATGAAGGGTTTATTCATTTCCGTTATGTGACGGACTAACAAGACTTCACTTTGGAATGGTCTGAGGAGGTTTCAGTGAGACAACATATTTAGAGTAAGACCTGCTATCATATTAACAAGCGATTTTACCATCCTGTCAATAGGCCACACTGTACAGAGCTGAATAACCTATCAACTGATGTTATGTAAGTGTTATGAAGACCAAAAGAAGCCTTTGTTCAGGTCATGTTACATAAAAGTAAACGAGCAATAGATGCATTTTTGCAGTACCTAAACTAAAGTGTCACCAAATTCTTTATTTGTTGTGTATTTTAGATATGATTTAGGTACTTTTTGTAGGCATTATACTGTGCACAGTCTTTACATAGGCCCTGGCTATCTGTAAAATGCTGAACTATTTTTAAACCTAAATAACACAAATTCTATTCAAAACGAGGCATGGTGGCAGTAGAACTTACTTAGCAAAGTACTGTATGCACGAACCAACAAACTGAAAAGTGCAGGAACTGAGAGAGGAATAGGAAGAGAGGATCATTAGTCTGGTGTCTCCATCTAAGAAAAAACATTTTTAAATTCTACTTTTGTCAGCTACACCACAGCAATCAGTAACATTTCTGTTTGGGTTTGGTTTTGAGTTTGTAGTTTCTGTGCATAAGGCACTATTTTGATTGCATTAATAATGTACTGATGCTTATGTGATCTGAAAGGGCAGTGTAGGACCTTGTCCAACCTTGGCGGAGTTCATGTGGGTGAAACATACAATTGTGCTAATAACAGTATTACACCAAATAATCTGGAAAATCTAAAAAATATTACAAATATGAATCATTATAAGGCACCACTTGCACACTCCTGACACCCAGTATTGTATTGGTCTCTATAAGAGTAAATCAGTGTCAAAGCAATCACCAAATATTTGCGTATGTTGAGTCAAAGTTAAGGTCATGCTCTCAGAATGTGTAGATGCCTGTACTGTCTTAACTGTTTGCAGAATTACAATCTGAACTGTAAGACAAATATTGCATTTTTCATTCATTCACTGCTTTATCTCACTAAGAAAGTTACTTAATAACATAAACAAATAAGTCCAAATTAGTTTTACTGGTCTACATGACAGAGTGTCATCAGCATAAGTGTGAAAGTTGATACTGTGTTTCTGAATTAAATTTCCTAATAGCAACTATTAGTGAGGAAAAATTTGTCCCAGCACTAAACTATCCATTCATCCATTATCCAACCCGCTATATCCCAACTACAGGGTCACGGGGATCTGCTGGAGCCAATCCCAGCCAGCACAGGGCGCAAGGCAGGAAACAAACCCCGGGCAGGGCGCCAGCCCACCGCAGGGCGCGCACACACACAGACCAACCACACACTAGGGACAATTTAGAATCGCCAATGCACCTAACCTGCATGTCTTTGGACTGTGGGAGGAAACCGGAGTACCCGGAGGAAACCCACGCAGACACGGGGCACTAAACTATTAGGGACACAATTTCTACCTTCAGGCCAAAATAAGGGAAGACTGTCTTTAGACTTTTGTAAGTACTGAAAATAGACAATATTAAATTAATGAGTAATAAAAATGTAGGTAAAAACAAACAATAACTTAGAATAATGTTAACAATTTATTGCAATATGTATGGAGTTAACCAGTGTAGAACATTTTAGGAATCATCCGCAGTATGCTGTCACCCGTGGAAGAAATAACAATGTGCAGTGAGAAGAACAACAGAACACACATTTGCTCTAGCTAGAAATTGATTTTCTTTTTTTGCCCTCTATGAAATGAAAACACATTTCTACTTTAATTTTATTTAAAATTAATTGTTATTGTCTGCAACACTGCTGTAGAATGATGTATATGCAGTATTTAGATTAGGTAAAATTTAGTGAAGTAGCTATTCACATACTGACATTCTCCTAGAAGTAAAATTAATTAACCTCAGTCCACTTTCATAATCTGAAATTAAAATATGGCATCCTAAGTCATAGATTTACTTTATTTTTTACCTTTATGTTAAAGTATGCAGCATTTTTTGAACAG
This sequence comes from Erpetoichthys calabaricus, assembly GCF_900747795.2. NCBI lineage: Eukaryota > Metazoa > Chordata > Cladistia > Polypteriformes > Polypteridae > Erpetoichthys > Erpetoichthys calabaricus. The sequence goes on along the minus strand of NC_041397.2, from coordinate 118,199,282 downwards.
AAAATCAATGATATATAGTGTAAGTATTTTGCTGACATTACTTTATATTTCCATTGAGATTGTAAGCATGAATTTTTGCTTTAAACTTAAAAAAAAAACAGATTGTAATACAGCTTTATTTGTTATGCATAAAGCAATATGATCTGGTTTTGCCAAGATGTGCTCACAATATTTGAATGTAAAAATAATTAGAAAATAACAGCATACTGTATAGTCAAGTATAGTGCTGTTACAGACCTAGAAGCAGATAAGATCTAGTCAATATAGCTAGAGTGAGAAATTGTTACCATGTTGTGCATACGTATTTATCTGAAAGACATTTCTATCTATAACATTTAATTTTATATCATTACTTTGTGCCACAAAGAGACAGACAGATGTACAGGCAGACTGACACAAAGGCAGACGGATGAATGAATTCTTTGTTCCTGAATGGGACATATGGAAGTAAGGAATCCACCTCAGAAAATAACACCAGATTTCTTTTTGTTTGTTTGTCTTCACGTGAATTCTTTAAAGAAAAAAACAAAGATGTTTAGCATGTCCTCTTGGAATTGTCTGAATGGGCTTTAATTCCCTCTGTTTTATAATCTTTTACAATTTTAGCACAGACAAATTGCTACAAGGGCAAGGGTTTTCAAAAACATTTTATGGTCTAAACATTTAAAACTTTTTAGATCCAGGGGTTGTGCTTTACTGATTTTCTAATTACTAGAATGAATTATCATCCATCCATCCATTTTCCAACCCGCTGAATCCGAACACAGGGTCACGGGGGTCTGCTGGAGCCAATCCCAGCCAACACAGGGCACAAGGCAGGAACCAATCCCGGGCAGGGTGCCAACCCACCGCAGTGAATTATCATTAAATAAAAACTAAAACTATGCCCGAACCCGGCTGCTCGCTTATTACAAGATGCACTCATGCGTACACCAATGAGCACTCATACTAGGTTGTATACATTTTCAAATGAAAGTACAAAACACATCTATGGGAGGAAAACTGGAACAACTGGAGAAAAACGCACACAGACACAACATGCAAATTACAGTTAGACAGTGACTTTTGAGGCCCAGTGCTGTGGTAACATTTCACTCATAATTAAGCCTCTAATGTAAAAAATAAAACGGGCATGCTTTTAAGTGAAATCACAGAATTTTAATATACTTTCTTATATTTATTTTTACAGTATGCATTTGATTTTACCAATGATAGTAGATTTCACATTCCTGTTATGTTGTTAACAGTAGTAGTTGTTCTTTTTATGTTTGATTGGCTAATACTTAGATATTTGTTGATGGCAGATGAAAAACCTATCTTATCAGTGGAGCATTTCATTATTTATAGTGTGTTTGATTTTTATCACAGGCAACTCCAAAAAAGCTATTCTTGACTGAATATGAACAGCATTATTAAACAGTCATAGTAATCATTCAAGGCAGTTTCTTTGTATCACAGCAGATGCTTCATTTTTCTTTTTTTAACATCAACTGCTGTAACTAATAGTGTTCAGGCCAAAGCAGGAGCAATCTCTCTGTATTTCTTATAGCTTGTTTGTACTGATTTCTTACTTTGGTAAAATATGATCTGCTATTTGGAATACATAAAAGTCTATTTTATGTTTCATGATCTTTCTCTATAAATACAACAAACATATTAAATGCTGCCAAAATGTATCACTATTTGTTTAATATCAATGAAGATAATTGAACATGCGTTAATTTGGGGTGTTCATACGAAATGTGATGATTTTCTTCATGAAGTGCATAGTAAACGAGAAGAGTTGCGTCAAATATTTAAAATATTAAAATGCTTGCCATAATTTAAAATGTTTAAAATCCATCGTGGAACAGAGCGACCAGCAAAGTCCCAAAAATATTTGGGGTGCTAGCCTGGCCTCCCTGTTTATTGTGAGGCAATAGAAAAGTCAATAACATTTAAAGAAATAAACAGGAGTACAGGGGTGTGAGAACACAAATAGCCCGTCAAGATGCATTACCGAAGTAAGTGACCTGACTGGTGGATCCATTCTGTTGAAGGCTCAGTTTACAAGTGAGATGCCTCCATGTGGGAACAGACGCTTTTATATTCTCTGGACCGGAAGGGGTGGGGCTTTTGGAGGTGATGGGGGTGTGGTCAGTTGGCTTCCTGGGGCATCTTCTCTGAACTGTGGAGGAAAGAGTGCCCCCTCTCACTTTGGGGTAGTACTGCATAGCTGATCAGAGCCGTCAAGGTGGACCTCAGATGCACATGCATGACATCTAAATATTCTCAATTCTCAAAAATCAAAAATAACATCATGTTCATAATCACTGGTCTTAAAATAGTCTAAAATTATGCCGTCTATGCTTATTTTTGAAATTTGTCAATATTAACATTCTGGAAGTGTCTATTGGAGGGAAGGACCACCTGCGAAGAATCATATATCAAAAATATCATATTCATATTCAAAATAGCATAATATAACACTCTACATGCTGATATTACTGAACTCCATTTTTATTACGTGTGAACCTTTGGGGTCGGTTGATGTGGCTTGCATCATTTTAGGTCCGTCTGATCATTTTTGCTGAAGACACCTTTTGATTTACTTTTTATCATAAGGGTGCAATTTCTGCTCAAAATATGGTCCTAGATGCCCTAAAATGAGGTGTCTTTCCTATTTAGAGGGACAAAAAAGCTTGACATATTGCCTAACTGGACATCAAGATGAGTCGAAAGTCATATCATATTTAGGGGATTGTCTTAAAAGTGAGTCAGAAGGTGCAGGATGAAAAAAAAAAACAGCTCAGTCTAAAAAGAGTTTAATGTACTTTTAAAATTCTAAAAAAGAAAATGTATTGTTATCATTTTGAGCAAACAAGTGTTGTTTATGTACTATACACAGCCCTCATTACGAAATTTAAGTGTCCACAAATCCTTTTACTTTCCCATATACACTACCCATGCCTCTTCTGTACTAAGTGTTATCTAACAACAAGGAGATCTCTCCATTCATGTTGAAAAGAAGCAGAGAATAGAGATAATAGGTGAATCTCAGTCCACGTTGACCATTTCAATGACGTTTGTGCTGACATTGTTAAGATATAAAAAATAAAAATAAGTTTCAAATAAACTTTTGATCTTAATAATTCTGACTGCAAAACAATTAAGAAAAACCCAGGCAACTTTCAAAACTTAAAGAAACTTTGGAACTACAGTAGCCAAGTGCAAAGTTTTAGATGCTAGTAACAAGAATATCAATTATAAAATACGGGATGAGCAACTCAGAACTTAAAGGGTACATCCTGAAAAGGTTTTAGTTTTTTTTTTTATGTTGACATAAAATTCTTATCCTCCAGGCAATGTTGAGAAGCAATTAAAAGGGAAAATAAAATGTTAGCATACATCATAAGAGCTGTGGAATATAAATCAAGGAATATAGCATGTTAGAGTAGTTACTATTCTGGTCACCACAATACAATAAAGAAAAACTGCAGAACAATTACAAGCTGTATAAAGAATAACAACCAAGTACATCCCTGGACTAAGTGTTATATCCCACTGGCAAGCTAATGGAAATGAAACTCTTGAGCAGAGAAGGTTACATTGAGATCTCATTCAGGTCATCAAAAATCTCAGAAGCATTGATGAAATAAAACCAATTGAGTTCTTTCATATTGCTCCTTTATATAAAAACAGTTTTGATGAGAACAGGCATTTCAACCCAACCAGCTCATCAATCCCATTTAACTAGATTCTTCTAAATTAAATCAAGTTGAAATTTCAAGGCTGCTAAAGTTCTGTTTTCCTTGTGCCTGATTTTCTTTCTTCCTTTGAAACAATGCAGTCATTACAAAAAGTATTGTGACAATCTCAGGAAAAACTGGTAGTAGTAGAGTGTATGTATGACTTTCAAACTGTGACTTTAAGTTACGAGGCTGCCTCTGACTTCTGTGTGACCTTAAGTAAGTTACTTCACAAATGTGTGCTCCAGTTGTAAGAAATGAATGTAAACATTTGCAGTGTACTCTGATTTTGCAAACCACTTTGAATAAAGATCTGAGGTAAATATTTAATAATAACCTGACATTATTTAAAAATGGGCTGGGTGAGTTACAGTACATAGCTATAAATGAACCTTACAAGTCTGAAACACTGAGTGGTTTCTCAGGCTTATAAAATGTAATATTTTCTTAGTGGGTGTTCTGGGACTAATTTTGTGTCATCTTTTTGTCTCATAAATGGCAGCTGTAAACTTTTACAACATTATTGGAAGTCACAATTATACATCTTATGCCAACAGATGCAGCATCCAGCACGCATATGAGTTTAATTAAAACAGAGTGTTGATTTTTATCTTCTTCTGGTAAAATTTGTTTTATTGCTTTCTTAATTACAATCTATCTTAGCAACACTGGGTGCACTTGGATTTCCTGGCAGTTCGTTGCAGGCCATACCCATCATGCACCTGGCCAATCTGAAGTCACAGGGGAAACTTTGAATTCAGTCTAGGCTCTTAAAATTGTCAGGCAACAGCGCCATGCCTTCCTCTAGCCTCTTTGTTATAATAGAAAAAAGTGGAATGTATAAGTGAAAATTTTCATAAAGAAAAAGCCTGGTATCAGGCACTAAACTGGCTTTTTGGAGCAGTTAGGATTAATTATTATTATACAAATATGGTATAACTTCTAACTGATTTTTCTAGCACCATTTAAACTACTAAAGTAGTCAAGCATTTCTAGAGAAAATACAGCCCTGCCAGTATCTGTGGTAAAGAAGAATTCTAACCACAATCTTTATAGACATGTTCTTTGCTCATACCTATACCACCCACCTGCAGTGACTAGAAAAATGCAATTAATTTGAAATTAATTTATACTCTTCTTCCTGGCAGAGGTTGTGAGTTAAATTGGTCTAATACTCATAATTCAGTGTCTGAGGCTTACAACTCTTTTCTCTTATATACTATATATATATTTTTAATTTTGCCCTCTGACATGTCATATCACTAAATAATGAACCATGCTGAAAGCATTAATATTGAGGTGAAAGTTCCACTAAGAATACCCTTCTCTGACTTGTGAAATGTTACCATTCAAGGAAAGGACTTCTGAGTACATCACATACTGTGGGAAGATTAACTGTAGCTGAGTGTGGAAAAAATGAATTACACAAGAATGGGACCAGAATGAGAAGCAGAAGAATGAGCAAAGTCAGAACACTAGTAATTAACAAGGACATATAATTGCTGAGGTTCCGGTTGAAGGTCTGAGGTTTTCAAATCACAGAAACAGGTTAATTGCTCAGCTGCATACAGAATTAACACTTGAATAATAATTGATTTTAAGTCACCAGCTACAGAGATGAGAAAAAGTAATGAGTAAGACAAAACATTTAAAAAAATTTATACTTTAATTTGAGTTAACTGCATTCTTGTATTCTTACAGGAGTCTATATTTAATGGAAGCATTGTGTGATAGGACACTAGAAGACAAATCATTCTTGAAACCTTGCCCTTTCCAATGGAGTTATTCTTAGTATCAGGTTGCATTATTTGTAGTCATACATGATTTATGAAGAAGAACAAGTGACACGTCTTAGCAGCTTTTATGAAGTACAGTATGTGCAGCAGATAAGGAAACACATACTGTATATGATTGTTAAAAACACTAAAAAGGTGACCAAGGATTATTGTAAGCATGAAGGAATACCAGGAGAAAAAAACATCTGAGAGAATAAGCCAGAGGTCAAAACCAGGAAGTCAATAAATCATAGCAAATAAAATTAAAGGGCAAGAATAAACTTGATGTAGATCAAGAGAACAAAACAGAAGTGAAAGCCAGAGAAACGTAATGCTAGAGCCTACTTGGTACATAGGCTAAGAATTTTGTTGCATGGTTTATCCAAATGGTGCGCCCCACCATATTTATAAAGGTGACTTCACTAATTTGAGTCCCACGATAATGAGAAAGAGAATGTGACAGACACTTCTTCAAACAGACCATGTCTTCTCATCAGACTGTCTTTAAATCAGATTGTCAAGTATTTATTATGCTCAGCACTTTTTGAAGGGTGACACCACTGCTGGTCTCCCTCTTTGAGATGGCCGCGGTAGGACACAAACTCAGGGCCTTTGGATTAAAGAGAAATTTTATTTTCTAAAGAGGCTTTCTCTAATATTGACATGTAAAGTGTTAGTTCCATTGGCTGAGAAGGCTGCTGTGTAATTTCTAGGCCACAAGTTCAAGTCATGCTGCTACCATCTTAAGGGTGGTGAGCAGCTGAGAAGGGATCAAAACACTGAGCAAATCTGTAAGCAGGGATAACCCACGTTTTGGTGATTCCTCACCTAACTAGGGATCAACTTGGAGTGCTGGGTAGGCAGAGATGAAAATTCATCATAGGCTTGCCCCATGGTGCATTGTCCTACCAAAAACAATATGAGAAAACAGGTCTGTGTTTAGTGAGTGAAATGATTAATTGTATTTTGATAATTATGACGTTTCAAATGATTGCCTTGTTGTTGATCTGCCTTACCTAGTATTTATTCTGGCTACAAAAATCATTACATTGTACTATTAAGTGATGCATATGATGAACATAATAAATAAAAGAATTCAAATCAACTCTCTCCCCATTTGACTCAGTTTTTCAAAATCAACAAAGCTACCACTATCTACTAGGTCAGGGGTGTCCAATTCAGGTCTTGGTGGGCCACAGTGGCTGCAGGTTTTCATTCTAACCCTTTTCCTTATCAGTGAGCATTTTTCATTGCTAATTAACTCCTTTTCCCTTCATTTTAAGAATTTAGTCCTCTGAATTGATTAGATTCTTCATTAAAGGGCAGCCAAATAGAAATGAGACGTGAAACAGATGACCAGCTAAATTAGAACGTCAAACTCCAGCCAATTTCACTCCAAACAGTTTCTTAATGAGAAGCCAATTCTTGATGTTAATTAAAGCCATTATTGAATATCATGACTTGTTGCTGCTCTCATTCTGCCACAGCAGACTGTTGATTTTCTGTTTTTTCTAAGACTACCATCAAGGTGTCTTGGTGACCTGAGAAGACCAACATGACCAAAAAACATGACCAGCAGCAAAAACGGCTCAATAATTAAGAAGCATGGTTAGAATGAAAACCTGCCGCCACTGAGGCCCACCAGGACCGGAGTTGGACAACCCTGTACTAGGCTAAACATGAATAAGCTCTTTGATTTGTTCTGAATGCAATCTGTCTGATTGCACCCTCAAGAGAGAACAGAATATCTGGGAACATGCTGCATATGTGGCAACTTAATGCAATCTCAGATTAACTAATAATTAATGTTATGATTGATACATCAAACACTGTCTAATAAAGTAGTGTTTCAAACTTTTTACTCTCTGCAGAAACTTGCTAATAAATGTTTATTTGTTTGACTTTAATTTGATTTTTTCTTATTGCTTTTTCTTTTGACTGACCTGAAGCTGAGGAGGAAGCGTACATTTTAAATATTAAGTAACTAACAATTTCATGGTTTTGTTGAAATTGTTTAAATTATAATTAAGGTGTTTTTACTGCAAGCAAAGTTTGTAGTTTTCCAGAGTTCAAAAGCTCATGTTGTTCTTCATTACCAAAGTGTAACTTCTGTTGTCTATTTGTAAAACTGAAAGATTTTCAGTCTTTTATACACTTAGAGGCATTACATAGAGTGACTCATAAAACACAGAAAAGCTTCTTGATTATTGTTAAATTCAGAAATTGTGTGATACAATGGTCTTTGACTAGAATATTGAAGAGATAATGATTGGTAAACTATAATAATTTACCACTTGGCTTTATGGTTTTTTACTCAGGCAGCATGGTGGCACAATAGTCAACACTGGTCTTGCATTCTGTCTGCTAACACTCTGTGTTGAGTTTAAATGTTCTATTTGTGTCTTAATATGGATATTCAAGTTTTAATCAGATATCTCAAAGATGTGCTTAGGGTTAAGAGTCAACAAATGCACTGAAATTCATAACCTCATTAGGGCCGCTGTAACCAACAGTACACACACAGCAAGCTTGAGTGAAGGCCAATGCTCAGGGAAGCCACGTTTCAAGGTAAGAGATTCTGATCGGCAGGCTGGTGGTGGAGATCTTCTTTAGCTGAGCAGTGAAAATAGCAGCTTCCAATAACAGTGTTCTAGGTTCATGTCTCATCTCTGCCATCTCAGGGAGCGGGTAGGAGCATCATCCTGAACAAATTCCTGGTCCATGACATTCACATTTAATAAATGGAAGTATATTGTAGTGTCTTAGCCAGTTGATCTCACATGATGTTACATTGATAATTTGGTATTTTAAGCATTTTTTAACCAAAGATCCATCTATGACTGTAAAATCAAAAATGTTTCAATACAGGAAACAGCCACAGCCTAGCCATTTAAAATCTACTTGTGGTCATTTTTTCTCCCACCTTACTAAGGCTGCCATCCTTTGAGCCCTGGTCATATTATAATCTCCATAGCTTTTTAGAATTTGGCCTTTTACTTTAAAAACAGTTGCTTCCCAAGCTAACCAATTAGGCATAATTTCCCACTTTTCTGTATGTGCCAACACACAAATTACAAAATGCTGTGTACTGACCCAGAAAGACAGGGGCAGTTCTCTAGTAACAAATGAATTAATTTTGAGAAATGCAGTAAAAAAAGACATTTATATTGGCAAAGAAACCTTATTTTATCTATGAATCTGCATTAAAATTTATAATAATAATGTGTTCTTTAATTACATATCTGCCAACAAATATGATTTGCTAATAGTTCAGTTTGAAACATATTCTGCAGTGCCTTTACTGTAAAAAATATCCAGTCATTGCAGAAAAACAATTTTAATTTTACAAATATATTTAAATGCACCTATTATAGTACACATGCATTTTAATATTCAACCTTTTGACTTATGAAAGATTTTTTTTTTAGTTATACTGTAGCCACATCTTCTATAAAGGAAAATGATGTAATACTATGGGACATACAGAAATTTTTAAAGGTGAAGTTTTCAATAACAACATAAAGTTTTTTTTTTCCAAGAGATTACCTCAATCCTGTAAAAAAAAAATACTAAAAATGAAAAAGTTGACATTCTTAGTGCTATAAGTTGCATTTCATGAATAACATGATTCCAGCTGCATCTATAACTTCAAAGTGTCTCTTTATTTCTCCGTATTTTTTATAAGTTTCCCCTTTTGCTGGATGCTTTTTCTCAAGTGGTTGGTACAGCACTTTAGTCAAATCGGAAACGAGGTTTATTAAAATAAACTATTGCTCTTTCTGAATATTTATCAAGCAAGAGATTTCTCAGTACAGTGGAAAACAGGAAATCCTGGTCCTGATTTTTTTCTTTCCAAAAGGTTTCTTCGTATCAAATCAATTATATTATTATTTGAAACTCTCATTTAGTTAGATGTGTTATGACAGCTGACAGGCTGCAGACTCAGAAATTACGAGTGGTGTATATTTTATTTCTCTGTACAGATTGATGCTTATTTTTTTGGAGGTATCTCTCAGGACTTGGTTGCTACCAACACGTGCTGCTTACTTACAACCATACCCACCTGGTTGTGATGCCATGCAACACTAATAGAACAATAATCACAACATAGAGGGGCAGGAGATATTACGCATGGCTCTAACATAACATCACTTTTTCAAACTCGCTTATTTCAGTTCAGGATAGCATGAGACCAAAGCCTATCCTTATTGCATCTGGCATGAGGCAAGTCATTGGTTCATTGCAGGGCCCAGTTTCAAAGAATGTACACTAACAACTGGCAAGTGAGTGGGTTATTTTTTTCTTTTGTTTTCAGGTATTAGAAGTGTTGTTGTAGTTGCATTTGTTTAAGCACTGCTGCTGTGTAGGGAGGGTACATTAAAGCTGCTTTATTCCAGATTTAGCACTCAGGTAATACTGATTGCCTGATAATTAGCACTTTACGCACTATTTTTATTTCCGGTAGATGTCCTGAATGGGTAAAGTCTCTTCCGGTTAATCTAAACAATTGCAGAACTGCAAAAGAAAAGCTCATGTAGCGCCTCTCAGTGTTCAGATTGTAAACAAAAACATCCTTGGCTGAGTTTCAACAGCTTTAACAGTGATAAAGCATCTCTCTATTATATAAAAAAAATCTAGGGATGAGACAGGACTTTTTCAGGGAGACGAGACAAGACATTGTCAGAGAGATAATTTCACATCCCGCGAGACAAGACTTTGTGCCAAGAGATGAATTGAAAACCTAACAGGTCCAAGCGGGGGCGGAAATAAAAAACAAACAGTAGAAGAAGAAAAGACAAAGAGTAGAAGACATGTAGAACATCGTAAAGAGGTTCAAAAACATTGGCGCAATACACATGCAGAGCAGGTTAGAGATTATCCATCCATCCATCCATCCATCCATTTTCCAACCCGCTGAATCCGAACACAGGGTCACGGGGGTCTGCTGGAGCCAATCCCAGCCAACACAGGGCACAAGGCAGGAAACAATCCTGGGCAGGGTGCCAACCCACCGCAGAACACACACAAACACACCCACACACCAAGCACACACTAGGGCCAATTTAGAATCGCCAATCCACCTAACCTGCATGTCTTTGGAATGTGGGAGGAAACCAGAGCGCCCAGAGGAAACCCACGCAGACACGGGGAGAACATGCAAACTCCACGCAGGGAGGACCCGAGAATCGAACCCAGGTCCCCAGATCTCCCAACTGCGAGGCAGCAGCGCTACCCACTGCGCCACCGTGCCGCCCAGGTTAGAGATTATGAAAGTAATAAAATTCGAAAGTTACAAAAAACTGATAGTGAAGATCGCATTAGCGCTAACAAACGGAAATTATTACTCGGTGAAATAACGGAACAGCAAAAAGAGATTGACTATATGGACATAGGTGATATGACAGAGCTACTACAAGTTTAATTTCAAAGAAACCACAATTCAGTCAGGTTTATATTTATGATCACGGAGAAGTGATGCAACATAGAATTGAAAGAGTTAAGTGATCAGACATATTAGAAATTCTACAGCCAGTAATGGATACAAATCCATACGTCTGAAAGTATCGCACTTTACACGAAATTCATCTGAAAAACACGGACAAAGAAGTTTTCTTGGATTTCTATATGAATCCGAAAGATCATGCTTGCATATATAATAAACCAACATGTGACGAACTGTCAGAGATAAAAGTTTCGAAAGATGGAGATATTAAAGACAGAGTTGATACTCAGTGTTTATCCAAAAGCATAGTATGATTCGTCGCAGATGTGGGAAATGATTAGCACATAGGGCTAGTTGAGAAGAAAATTAATACAAGCAATTAAAAGAGATAAAGCAACACATTTGTATATGCCACAGCAGCACTTAGGTTTGTAGCTGACACCTTTACATAAAGTTTACCTGCTGTCTTAAAACTGATGTCATGCCTTTATAACTGGAACATGTTTGATGCCAAATTGACATATGAAATGACTTTTGAAAGGGCAAAAGTTTGTCTTGGAGTTAACATGTGAAAGTATTCATTTATGGAAAACAACACAACAGGTCCCTCCTTAAAGGAACATGACTGCAATGGCACCTGTGCCTGGTCAATATGTACAGTACAATTACGGTGTAACTGCAGCATGAATATATTTATTTCCTGGCTAACAATCTGAATTGTAAGATTAAATGCAGGAATGTCAGGTACGTTTTTCAACTTAGGAATTTATTAACTATCATACTACAAACATGAAAACTCTTTTGAAATCAATCTGAAGATAAATGGATGCTAGGGAAACATAGATCAAATAGTTACAGTGTTTAATTATAAGATTGCAGTTAATTCACCTATTTATTCTACGATACAATATACTAACATATGTTGAAATGGAATGAGCTAACATTAAATATAAAAAACAGGTCAGCTGGAACTGTTAGCACACTTGCATAGGAAAGTTAACAAACTTACCTTGGTATTGATAATGGAGTTCCTGCATGACAATGTCATGGTCTTTGTTCAGTTTTGATGCTGTTCTTGTGTTGTGCTTTTCAACAATAGTTCTTGTATTGCAAAAATCAGTTATTCGAAATAAAGAAGTGGAATGAACATGCTCATTTGCTAGCTGACTAACAGGGAGTAGATTTACCCATTTATGAAGTAGATTTATGCATTTATGTGTCACTTCTTCATTTTGCATTTGTATCTCATTTTCTTTTTTGAAATTTTGCTGCTTACGTTTGTTGCCATACTTTTTACTCCTGTCTTTACTAGATGTGATTTCCAGCAGGGCTGTCTTAACAGCATCATAGGCCCCCAGGCAAAGTAAGTACACTGGGGCACCCGTTTTGATAGCAAAACAGTAAAATACATGCCCATCAGAAACATTGTGGGCCCCTGTGCTCCTGGGGAACCTGGCTAATGCCTATTGTGCTCATGTTGATTTCCGGTGTTGCTTAGGCTTTATTTCAGAATGTCACTGTAGCTTGTACATTATAGTCATCTGAGTCGGCAACTCAATAATTGTCCATATTTCTAAGGTGACAGTGAAATGTTGGCCATCTAGCTCTGTGAAGTGTTCTTTCTTGAGAGTGGCAGCCTTTTCAGCAGCTCCGTGTGTATCAGTATGCTGCTGCTGGAGAATGTGAATTTCCCCTTGCGATTAATAAAGTATCTATCTATCTATCTATCTATCTATCTATCTATCTATCTATCTATCTATCTATCTATCTATCTATCTATCTATCTATCTATCTATCTATCTATCTATCTATCTATCTATCTATCTATCTTCTTGTGTTCTTGTGTGTTTTTCTGTGTTGTATTTACCCCATTTTTTGACCCCCATTGCATGCCCAACCTACCTGGATGGTGATCTCTCTCTGAATTGCTTTTCCCAAAACTTGTTTTACATTTTTTCCCTATAAGGGTTTTTTATGGGGGTTCTTGTCTTCTTAGGGTAGGGGGCTGTCAAAAAGCAGGGAGTGTTAAAGCCCATTGAAGCATTCCTTGTCTGATTTTCGGCTATACAATAAAATAAATTGTTGTCTGTCAGAAGCAGTTTGACCAGATACAGTAGGTTTGGCTTCAAAATACAGACTCACAGGGAACTGCAGCCATTTGGAATGGAAAGGGTAATTTGATACAATGAGATGAATACACATTATAAATATGGACTCTCCTTTGTAGCATCCTCTTTAGATCAAGGCCACTCATTCTATCCCCAAGCTAAGCCCAGCTCACTGTCAAACAATTACCTTTAAAATTAGCTTCAGATATAATATAATAATATATATATAATATAATTATTATATTAATATAATATAATATAATATGATTCGCCGGCACGGTGGCGCAGTGGGTTTGCTGCTGCCTCGCAGTTGGGACACCTGGGGACCTGGGTTCGATTCCCGGGTCCTCCCTGCGTGGAGTTTGCATGTTCTCCCCGTGTCTGCGTGGGTTTCCTCCGGGCGCTCCGGTTTCCTCCCACATTCCAAAGACGTGCAGGTTAGGTGGATTGGCGATTCTAAATTGGCCCTAGTGTGTGCTTGGTGTGTTTGTGTGTGTCCTGCGGTGGGTTGGCACCCTGCCCGGGATTGGTTCCTGCCTTGTGCCCTGTGTTGGCTGGGATTGGCTCCAGCAGACCACCGTGACCCTGTGTTCGGATTCAGCGGGTTGGAAAATGGATGGATGGATGGATGGATAATATGATTCAGATATAACTTAATTCTCAACAACAGAAACCCAATGATGTCACATTTACCAAGCCCTCCCAAAACACTGTGTCAAGAAGGACTATCTCTGTGTTCTTCTGCAGTTTTCATAAAAATATTTATAGCTGTTTCAGTAAAAACACAAACAAACATAAAAACAGAAAGCAAATCAGCTTTATTTATTTAGATACGCTATTTACTTGATTTGCCTGGTGTTAGCTCAAAAAATCTGCTTTAAATTTAAATTGGGAAAAAAATTATAGTGTTTAGACTAAATAAATTGGTTAACCCAATTCCTTATGAGATTTGATACAATTGTCTGGTTTCAACTACTGGTTAACAGAGAGTAGCTTCAAATATCATAGAAAAAAATAGTGACAGGCAGGTTGTAATGGTGGTGTAAGGTTGAGAGATTATGCTTGTGACCCTGAATTGCATTAAAAACTACAAAGACCATATGGCCCGCCTGGGACACCTTGACAAAAATAGCAAGGGAAATGGTTGATTAAATAAAAAGTTTTAAGTAATGTATTGGAATCAAAAATGGACTCCCTGCTTGAAAGGCAAGTGTATTAACCATCATACCACCATAACAAACTGTGTGATACTGCTTCTCTGTTGACAAATCACTGTGTAGTGCTCCTTGACACTTATTCTGACCCTGAGCCACCACTGCTGAAAATTTATATATCAACAACCAGATGAGAAGTACCTGTACCTGTACCTCTATAATGGACCTATAATAATAATAATAATAATAATAATAATGAGAAACAACAGCTCTGCATAAGGACCAAGCAAACAGAAAGTATTCTTTACATATATAGCAAAGTCTCTTTTCTCACATTGGTGAATTCCATTTTTACTTCTGTTTGCTCTCCTGATGAATTACTTAACGCTCATAATACTATATTTTCATGATTTCATTAAACAGTTTAAAATTGACTCTTGATTACTAGAGGCATTCTTTAGATCAACGACATTTCAATGATGATGTGACAATAGCGATATCTTGTAGTACCCAAAGTACAATGTATATATATTTTATTTTAACTCACTTGTTTATAAATCTTTAGAGTATTTTCCATAATGCTTAACCAGAAGATAACAGTACAAATGAAAACACTGTCATGGATTACCAGCCAACTCAGTTCCATTAATACCCACGGGCATTTGTCATAAAGACATTGGTCCATAAAGTATTTAGAAGTAAACAAAAGAAGCAAGGCCATGGGTGAGTGAAGGTAAAAAATTAAATTAGTCAGAATTTCTTCATTGTCAGAATGAAAGCAGAATCAAGTCATCTAATTTAATTACATACCCCATTAACAGCAAGAATTGACTTCTAATTAAGAAACTAGTTAGCAAGAATGCTTACAGCCACTTGTGGCACTGCACAATGAGAGTTATCTACCATTTAGAATATCAGCATCAAAATGCAAAAATAAATAGATCATGTAACATATAGTGTAAGTCCCCAGACTGATCTGTTACCTCTTCATATGCGTGTTTTATTGAAAAATCTTCAAGTTAGACTGAGATTTGGAAAACTGACACCAAAGCCAGGCAGGAGGGTTGTCAAAGAAGAGTGAATTTTCAAAGCAACTTAATCGATTGTTGGTCCTTTTGATATGAAATGAGATAACTGTAATTAAAAAAATGTTTGTATTGTAAAACAGGACCACAAACTAACAGAAAGTTTTGAGTCTGTTTTGGATATTAGCTCTTTAATTAGAAAATGAACAACTGATCCGTACACATCTTTAAATTTACAAAATGTTACTTATCCTGAAAATCAACAACATAAAGAACAAAGACAAAACATTACAGAAAAGAATGGCTACCCATCAATTGTTAATGTCATATGGATCTCAGCAAAGACAACCCAGGAACTAAAAAATAAGTCCCGCTCTGCTTTTGTCAGCTTTGTTTGTAAATTCATCTGTTTAAATGTTAAATGTGCTGTTGTAAGCATGGGGTATAATTATTTCTGCTACCGCCAGCAGCCTGTTTTATCCATTCCTGAATGAGACTGATGAAGGAAAGACAAAATATGCTAATAGTTTGTTAAGTAGGCACAACTTCCTTTAACAACAGTGTGCACTGCTGTGCAACTAGAATTGTGTTTTAATTTGCATTGTTAAAATGTGCTTTGGTTTTTATTTATTTAGAAATAAAATTGTTATTTCAAACTTTTTTTCTAAATTATTAACATTGCACAATGTAAAGAATATTTCTTTGTATGCTCTGTAATGAACAGGTTGGTTCCTGCCTGATACAAGTGGAAAAGTCTTTTTCTTTCTATAACTCTGTAATAAAGAAAGCAGGTCTGAGAAATGGATGTAAAATTCTAATAATAACTCTGATATTCTATTATTATCTTTCAGAATCACAGTAATGGCTGTTAAAAACAGGTCAACTTAAAAAAAAAATTATAAGGTAGCCTTAAACATTTATTTTTAGGAAAATAAGAATGTCTTTATATTGCATATACCATGTTGTCCTGGAAACTCAAGTTGCTATATTTAATAACACACTTTTGGTTTGACTTTGCTGTGATGAGAGAGTCAAACTGGTATGCAATAGGGTTTTAGGGGAAAGCAGGCTAAATAGTCTGAATACGTTTAAATTTCTGGAAAGCTGTCCAACTCTGTATCAGTAAAATATGTTATAATGTTATATATTATTTAAGTGACTGTATGAAGTAAAGATTTTTATGAGTTTATGTGAGCACAGCTATTGCAAGAGTCAAGCAGCTCCACTTCACTTTTTGAAAAATGTTTTTCCTGTATTATTTTACATGTGTAAAATCCTCCTTAGTATTATTATACCATATGCAATATATTTTTATTTTATATATATATATACTAAACATTTAAATACATGCTCTACAGCTGTGATTACGAGCTCAGGATCACTTTTATAAGACACAAAGATAAACAATGCAGTCAGGGATGTGGTCTGCCTGAGTGTAGTTTATAATGACTGAACTCCTTCTGCCTAAACCAATATAACCAATAAGTGTAAAGAGAAAAGATGTTCATTCAACAACTTTACAAATACCACAAATGGAAATGAGATACTGATTATCACTGCCCTTATTGATCCACCTCAAGGTATAGTCATACTGGATATGTGAACTGCAACAACAACAAAAAAAATCCCTTGAGCCAATGATTGAAAATGCTGTTAACAAGCTTTCTAAAACCGTGATGAGAGTCTGTTTTCAGAGTGAACTTAATTACTGAAGACTTGCATCTTGTCAGTGTAAGTAATGCAAGGTCCTACTATATTAGTGCAGGAGTCTCAGAAACCAAGTAAAAATCAAGCAATCAAAAAAAGCTTCAGAGCATACAACTAACTGAACTTCTATTTTTTTTGACGTTTTTATAGTGTGCATGGTGAGGAGTAAATGACAGTCATTGACTTATAACAAATAAGATTGAATTTGCATTTTGGTGATATAGACTAACCCTTTCTTTTAAATCATCTCTCTTCCTAAAACAAAAAGAAAATCAACTTATCATAGCAAACTCAAAAAATTCAACACTGTTGTCTTCTAATCAGGTTTGCTTTGCATTTTTTTTCCCATGATACCTTTTTTCACTTACATTACTCAATGGGCTCATTATGGTCTATAACATGTAGCGATATTTGGATAGTGTCATTCATTCTGACCTCTTCATATTTTCTTATGCTTTTGCAAAGTCTATACATTCATTAAAAGTGTATATTTGGTATAATTGGTATTTCCATGGTTAGAGGTGACTCCCTCAGGATTTTCTGAATGGGAAAAATGCTCAAGTTACATTGACTGGTGAACTGTCATAATAAGGCATATATTAAAAATATCTGAACACTTCAATATCTGCTGATGTTTAGGAAAAAATCTTCAATATGATATATGCTAAATTATGTTGTTCCTTTTGAAGTACAGGGCCCTGAAGGTTATTTCCAGTCACCGAAGTTCACTTTTCAACAGGTGAATATTTATATTTAAGACCATTAGCAAAGGATAGAAGCAAGACATAAATGCAGTTTTATCACACTCAGCTGACGGTTACTGTCACTGAGACTCAAATTGTAAGGGCAATGATATTGCTGTATTCCTAATTTCACCAGCTCCATACTTTTAGAAACAAAATCTACAATGAAAATTTAAGGTATAAATTGCTAACCAAAAATAGTTACAGCTGTAAGCTGTAAATTGCAAAGGTATCAGTCCAACATGAGTACTCCTTCTTCCTCCATCTTTTCTCTGATACTGGGTATATTGCACAAAACTGTGGAGCCTGCTTCACCTTATGTCCTTCTGTTAGACTACAGTGCTCACCTGAGATTGACTCTTGGAAAGGTGTGCTTAAGCACAATATTGCTTGTACGTGTGCATGGTATACCAAAGTATCATAGACCAAAGGTCAATGTTCAACTCTACACTTGTACCATCTAATCTTGTAGAGAATCTTCAGCATCCTTGAGGATCAAGAATATGGACTTTTAATGGACAGTGTTAATGACTTTAGTAGTAGGGGCAGGTATGCAGAGCTGCATCCAAAATGTGGTTCAGTGCTGTCTTCCCTGGGATCTGTTACAGGACATTAATTGTGACAAAGCAATTAAGATAAAAAAAACTTAAGTCTGTGGCATGTTACATAACTTCTAGGTGGCGAGGGTGTCAAATTTGCTGATCTTATCAAATGAGGATGTCAAATTATATGAAAATCATAGGGCATGAAAAATTACATAACTCTGTGATGACTTTCCAACAAAATGTATATTCCCAAAGTATCAATAATGTGTTGCCAGACAGAGCTTTTGCTTTACAGCTATGGCAAGTTCACACCAACAACCCTCTCTTCTGTTTGTGAGATCCAAGACATCCAGGTTTCTTATTCCTCGTAGCTGTATTGTAGACATTATACATTGTGAAATAAGGCGCTATATAGGCGCCCGACCTGGCATAGATTCACACTAAGGCACGTGTAAAAGAACAAAGACTTTTTATTTTTCTTCACCTGTGGGGCACGTCTTCCCCGTGAATCCCACAGGCAATACACAATCCCAAAGTACTTCAAATAAAGCACAACTAATCACCACAAATACGCCCTTCTGGCAGCACCACCACTCCTCCCAGGCAACCTCGTCCTATTCCTCCCGATTCTGGCCCTGAGTAGTGGCTGCAGGCTCTTTTTGTAGCCCTCCCGGAAGTGCTCCAGGTGGTAATTGGCCTAATTAGGCTGCACTTCCGGGTGTGACTGCCTTCCAGCCCACAGAGGCTCGTTAAGCCATGCAGCTCCTCTGGGTGGTGGCCACGGAGCCCAACAGGTCTGAGTCCTGAAGTCCCACCTCTGTGGCCCTGATATACAGTAACCCAGGAGGGCTGCCACCAAGTGTTCCATGGGACGTAGAGTGCATCCCATGGCTGCTCCCCCGGATCCAGTGTTGAAGGGGCGTCCCAGCCGGGCATGGGACCCGGCCGTCCGTCACAACTTGTAGCTGTTGCACACACAGAGCCTGCCCCCTGACTTGCTAAGATTATTTAAGTGATGTCTCCAAATAAAAATTGCTGGAAAAGTTTTGTATTGTGTCAGGGCCTTTAGATATGATTTAAAGGTATTGTCACAACATGGAAGTGGTGGCTGTAGTGGTTACAAAATAAAGACCTGTAGGAGGACGTATGTTATATCATGCAAAATTAACTTCAGGTAGCCACATGGAGGATATGACAAAGCATCTGAAGACTCAGGAATAATAGGTGGGATGTTGCTTTGATTGGTTTCAGCAAGGGTATACCCTCAAGTGGCAATAGTTTAGGTTTGAAGAAATATGTTGATGAATTCCTCATCTTAGTACACATGTACACTGCAGAGGAGACAGTAGCAGAACTCTCTGGCTGCACTGGAAACTTTCTCAAGCTGAAATCATTAGTATGGTTTGAAAACTCCAGGGACATGGCTATAGGAGCAGCCCAAAAATGTTCAAAGAATGAAAAATTATAGAGTTAACTTGGTTAATGTGACTCCTCAGTATTGTAAGGTGGTGACAGCAACTTAGGACAGGAATGGACATCTACATTAATGAAAATGGGAACAAGAAGAAATGTTCCAGTTACCAAGGGATCAAATTCCTCAGCCCTCCTGGGAACTGGAACAAAGACACTAGAAAATTCTTTAACCTTTGATTCAGGAGCACCAATGTTAGTTTTATAGATGGAATATCAGAGTATAGCCAACGATCAGGCAGAATTCACATTGAGGACCTTAGGTTGATCTCTGCTTTTATGGATGATCTTGTTCTGTTGTTTTATTTTTTGGGACTGCAATCTTTAGATCATACAGGATTTTTCTTGAATTGCTCCGAACTCCAGTCATATCCCAAAGGTGTGTTTTATTGATTGGTGATTCTAAAGTAGCCCAGCTGGACTGAGCATGACCGTGCAGTTGTGCTTGTGATATGATAGGTACCCCCTATCGAATTAATTCTTGATTGTACCTAATGTTATAGGGATACGCTGCCTACAACCCTAAGATTGAATGAAGTAGGATGAAAAATAAGTGGGTTTTCTTTTTTGATAGCCTGCCACAAATAATGCAGATACATTTCTTATGTAGTCTTTTCCTTTCATTACCTGCACAAAAATCACATTTTATTCAAAAAATATGACAACTGTTACAGAAAATTGGACCTTACTTCAGCTGTCATCTATTTACATAAAGAAAAGCCACCAATTCAAACAGACTTGCACCAAGTTACGGTTGAGAAATACAAGTTTAAAAAAGCTCTGTCTCTAAAGGTTCATTATAGCCATTTTCAATGGATCCCTAATTCTCCTAGAGATCGCCTATCTAAATACAGACTGAATCTAGTTATTATTATCATCTGAAATCTAATGAGATCAGTCTGTCAAAGTTCATAAGGTGCTGATGTGCCACACTGTTCTGTGACATATTTTGGGAAGAACATGTTATTTCTTGCAATGACTTGCTCTTATTTCTATTCTCTTAATTCTGTCACTGAGGTAGAATGACCAATATTTTTTGCACTTTCCACTCTTTCACCATATGCCTTAAAAGAAATAATGCCTGTGTACCATTCAGGACTACATACAAAATATTTTTCAATATTTGTTCAATTTTTATCACCCTTAAGCTGGTAAAGCTATCCTTCAAATACTTGAACCATCATGTACTCAAAGACTCCAGTTAAAGAGAAGTACATTTAGGACTGAAGCTAGGAAGCAGTTCTTCACATAATGAGTTATAGGAATCAGAAACAAACTACCAAGTCAAGCAGGCTGAAGCATAAACCTTGGTAACCTTTAAAAAGTATCTGAGTAAGATAGTAGGACAGCTCAGGTATTAGATAATCATGCAAGCTTGATGGACTAAGTCATCTCCACTCGTTTGTCAAATTTTGTTATGTTCTATTATGCTTTGTTATATTATGTTCTGTCTATTTTACGCAGCATGCATTCCATTCAAATATGCCTTCTCTGTATAAAACCCAACTTAGTTTCATCTTAGGTAATTCACCAATCAATCAAGCTTAGCTCTGCAGAACCACTGTGGCTGCTGCTTTTCACAGCCATCAAAGTCTCAAGTAGTTCAACTGCTATGCCTGTAAAGGAGCTCCTTACCCAATTAGCTTTCTCTCAGTCTCATGTGTTCCTCTTTGTGTTCGGCTTTTCTACAATTCTTTGATCATATTTGAGGATGATTATCCATTTCAGTGTCCTCTTCTCCAGAGGGTCCCCAAAGCCATTCTCACCTGTGGCTCAATATTAAGCACTGATCACATACTTAAAAACTAAATAGTTTAAAGAATTATTTGTGGGATGAAAACACAGAATATGGCCTTGATTGCGCAAATAATTCCAAGATAAGATATTACTAGGTATTTTCATAATAAAAATAGGAAATAAATGAAAAAGAGAAGTTAATAGAAAGATTATTTGAACATTGCACATTAATTGGCCACAGTTTTTAAAAGTGGCTGAGTGAAAACCTACAAATCTTCAGCCTTCCAGAACCGCAGCTGGCCATTTCTGACTTCCAACCAGGCAATACATCTCCATTGTCTCTAAAATTACTTGTTTCTGAAAATGGATGCTAGATTTACCTTCTTTACTAGTTTAAATAGTGCTGACTCAACATTCTCCTGAAGTGCCCATTTCTAATTCTGCTTCTGCTTGTAAGTTGATCTTCTCACTCAATGATGTTAACACTTTCTTAGTTTAATGCATGAAAAATAGAAGTTACTCTTCTGTGATACACAGTTGCTGGGCAAGTAATGTGACCTTGTAGCAAGGCACTAGAATTTAAGCCACAGTTCTGCGGGCTGCTGACAGTGTTTGATACCTGGTGTACTAAGAAGTGCCTTAACCTGCTTGTCCTCCAATTACAATGCATACATGTAGGAAATTGTGCTAGTAATGTCAAGTGTTGGTGGATGAGCTTCAGTAAAGTAAGGAAGTACCAAAAAATAACAAATTAGCATGCTCTTATGTCTACATACTGGAATTTGAAACCTATAACCATAATATTCTCTATTTAATACAGAAATTTATTTTTTCACCAGTCACTTTTCTGTATCAGTAAATCTCTCTCCTGAAAGGTACAATAAATACAGTATTACTGGACAGATCATAAAAATGCTGCTTCCAAAGCCCTGACAATTGCCAAGCACCATAATCACCCCTTGATGATCATTTCCAGGACTGAAATTTTTGTTAACAGTTAACAGTCAGAATGTGAACACTTCTCTTGCTTGCCTATGCTGCCTTGGCCGTGGCAACTATGGAACAGCTGAGAACCTCTAAAATTCACTATCTATACATTTATCACAGATTATCCAAAAACCCACTAAAGCCAATGGTGTGGAGGTTTGGGGTTAGGCTGAAAGCAGAAAATAACATTGACTAGAAGTGCCCAGTTGCATACAAAGTCTCTCTCTCATTCAAGTCACAGTCACTGAGTATCTTAACATTCATATTTTTGAGATATAAGAAGAAAACCAAAACCACAAGTACAATGAATGGAAGTGGGATTCAAATTCAGGGTACCAGATACCTGAACCAGCAGCATTAACTGCACCATTATCCATCCATCCATTATCCAACCCGCTGAATCCAAACACAGGGTCACAGGGAGCCAATTCCAGCCAACACAGGGCACAAGGCAGGAACCAATCCCAGGCAGGGTGCCAACCCACCACAGGACACACACAAACACACACTAGGGCCAATTCAGAATCGCCAATCCACCTAACCTGCATGTCTTTGGGAGGAAACCCACACAGACACAGGGAGAACATGCAAACTCCACACAGGGAGGACCCGGGAAGCAAACCTGGGTCTCCTAACTGCAAGGCAGCAGCGCTACCACTGCGCCACCGTGCCGCCATTGCACCATTATACTACTTTTAAATATTCTAAAACTTTAATCTAGCAAATTTAGACATTTCCTATCTGGGTTTGTGGTATTCAGGCTCTGTCTCCTGTTGTACCTCATTTGCTTCCAGCACTGAGTCTGTAATACTAAATTTTAGTCTCATACTTGGCAACTCTCTATTGACTATATTTGCTGTTTTGTATTTAATTTTACATCTAGCCACATTAACTGTAATTTAAGTATATGTGAATTCTCTTGCCCTCTGTGTTCATTTAGTGTTCTACACATGTTCCTGTTATCTGTGTCTGTCCGAAGCTCTCTTGACCAGCATTCCCTCTTGATTGTGTTTCCATAAATTCATCTTTACATCCTCTGTCACTTCATGGCACCTTGCTTACCTTCTTCCTGCTTTTTGACTATCACTAGTGGTAGACACACCCCCATTACCCACTGTGAAAACATCCATCCATCCATTATCCAACTCGCTATATCCTAACTACAATGTCACGGGGGTCTGCTGGAGCCAGTCCCAGCCAACACAGGGCGCAAGGCAGGAAACAAACCCCGAGCAGGGCGCCAGCCCACTGCAGGTGAAAACATTCATATTTTTGTAAATACTTCGCACTTTTAAAGGTGACTTTCAGTTTTTTTCCAATGTTTTTAGTCGTCCTTGAGTGCCTCAGCTTTTCTTGCCTGGCACTTCGATCAAGTCACCATAGTCAAACTGACAAATCGGATTGCTTGGAGGGATCAGACACACAATCTCCCCCACACAGACAGTGGCATTTTATTTTATTATATAGTAGATGATTTCTGGGTTAACAATGTTACTATACTGCTCAAATGATTAGGCCCATTAACTGTCTGTGTGAAGCTTGCACATTCTCCCAAGCCCTTTTCAGTTTTTCTGGTGTTCCTCTTTGTACCACAACCAGAAATCATCTCTGAAGACTGGCCTGGTCTGCATCCATCCATCCATCCATTTTCCAACCCGCTGAATCCAAACACAGGGTCACGGGGGTCTGCTGGAGCCAATCCCAGCCAACACAGGGCACAAGGCAGGAATCAATCCTGGCAGGGTGCCAACCCACCGCAGGACACACACAAACACACCCACACACCCAAGCACACACTAGGGCCCAATTTAGAATCGCCAATCCACCTAACCAGCATGTCTTTGGGTTGTGGGAGGAAACCGAGGTGCCCGGAGGAAACCCACGCAGACACGGGGAGAACAAGCAAACTCCATGCAGGGAGGGTCCGGGAAGCGAACCCGGGTCCCCCAGGTCTCCCAACTGCGAGGCAGCAGCGCTACCCACTGCCGCCACCGTGCCGCCCCCTGGTCTACATGCCTATATGAATTGTCTGCAATTGTGATGAGCATACAGATTTGCGATATTGCCTCTAAAATTTTGCAATTGATAAATGGGAAATTCACTAAAAATTTTTTTTTTTTTTTAAATTTGATTGGAATATTGCTCCCTGGGCGGCACAGTGGCGCAGTGGGTAGCGCTGCTGCCTCGCAGTTGGGGGATCTGGGGACCTGGGTTCGCTTCCCGGGTCCTCCCTGCATGGAGTTTGCATGTTCTCCCCGTGTCTGCGTGGGTTTCCTCCGGGCGCTCCGGTTTCCTCCCACAGTCCAAAGACATGCAGGTTAGGTGGATTGGCGATTCTAAATTGGCCCTATGTGTGTGCTTGGTGTGTGGGTGTGTTTGTGTGTGTCCTGTGGTGGGTTGGCACCCTGCCCAGGATTGGTTCCCTGCCTTGTGCCCTGTGTTGGCTGGGGATTGGCTCCAGCGGACCCCCGTGACCCTGTGTTCGGATTCAGCGGGTTGGAAAATGGATGGATGGATATTGCTCCCTAAAGGTTTTCCTGCAACCAAAGCCGCAATTTCACCATGCTTCTGCACACAGAGACTAAACTGCGGATTGGATGTAAATATATGTGATAATGGTGTGGATTTTGCTGGTTGCAAAACATGGTTTGTTTCAAAAAGTCTTTTGTGTTTCACCACAAATTCAATTTTGGATGTATCATCTTGCTTATCACTACTCTGCAATGAATATGTGTCTCAGCTGGAGTCCATTTCATGATTCTGGAACAACTTCTAAACTCAAATCAATGGGTTGGATTTTTGATTCTCGTTGAAATGTGGCTTCTCTATAAACAC
Source organism: Erpetoichthys calabaricus (assembly GCF_900747795.2). Lineage (NCBI taxonomy): Eukaryota > Metazoa > Chordata > Cladistia > Polypteriformes > Polypteridae > Erpetoichthys > Erpetoichthys calabaricus. The sequence goes on along the minus strand of NC_041397.2, from coordinate 118,174,025 downwards.
CATGAAATGTTTTTTTTAAATTAGTTCTTTTTTGATTTAATCTGTGACCTTAACCAGATTAAGTTTTATAATTAAGTAATGGATACTTTTATATGTATGTGTTTGCCCTAGAAAAAAAATTGGCAATGACTTCCAATGAAATTGGAAATCTTGCTGTTTCCTGAGTCATGTGTTCTATTGTTATAACCTTAGTGTTGCCACAGTTAAATGTTTCAACACTTAGCCACCAGGAAAAAGCACAGTGATGAATATTTAAGAAATGGCAACCCATCTGTAGAACACAGCCAGTTTAGTGTTGAAATGATGCTCAAACTCTGAAATCTTTTCTTTTATTTGATATATTATGTGAACAGAAATGTGGCAAAGAACGATATGATAATCGAGTGTAAATGAGAACTCCTAGGTCAGTGTGGCAAGTCAAAGACAGCTGGTGGTACTATGCCTTAGGAAGAATAAAATCATTTTGGGGTTTCTGTAGTGATTTGGTTGTTTCACAAGGCAGCTTCATGTATTTTAAGGTGTGAACAAATTAAGCTTTTGTCTTGATGGGGTTTAATATGCCTCCTGATCTTCTGAGACATACACATCAACCATGATTTGGATGTTCTCACAGATTTGTTTTAAATTTTAGTCATCTTGTCAAAGCGTAAAGGAAACAGCCACCCCCTCATACCACGAATTCTTTCCTTTTGAAAGCCTGGCATGTGACTGTATATTTACTGTATCAAGCCCACGAACTGCATTTGCTGTAATCAAATTTGAGCTACAAAGAATTAAGACAAGAGAAGAAAACCTGATTTGGACAAAAAGGATTAGCTTGCCAATGTTTCTTTAAAGAACACGCATAAATGCTGTTGACAGCTTTTTTTAAAGATAAAAAAACAAAACTGTGCTTTTCCTCTTTAGGCCCTAAGGCAAAGAAAAATTTTTGTTGGATAGGTACTTTTACATTTACAATGGGCAGATATAGAAGAGAATATATAGTGCACACAAGTATTTTTATTTTGCAGTTAGAGACCCTTTGCATTTAAGTAACATTGTCTTTTTTTTTTTTTGAATGATTTGTTTTTTATAACCTAGGCATACATTAATCATTGTAACCTTAATTCATTTCACCTCCTTCATTCTGGGTTTGATTCCTGCACCGGGTTGTTCTTGTGGAGTTTGCACTGTCTAATTGGGATTTCCTCCCATATCCTCAAAATGTGTAGGTTAGGTTAATTGGTGATTCCAGAGTGCAATAGACTGCTCTGTCCAGGGTGGTTTCCTGCCTTTGCCTTGCACTTCCCAATCCACCCATCATAAAACCCACTTGATCCTGTTCAAAGCCCTGGTAGAATTAGGCTTAATGCACATCCAAACACAGGACAGAAGGCTAGTCTATTACAAAGGCATGCAGATACCTACACTCGCTCATAATGGGGCAATTTAGAGTCACCAAACATCCTAACACATGTAAAGTTTTGGGATTTTTTAGGAGAACATTTGCAGAATGTGCAAAATCCACAGAGACAATGGCTAGCTTTAAATTCAAGCCTGGGACTCTGGAGTTATGAGGTTGCCATGCTAAGCGATAAGCTCATCATGATACACTTTATTTTATAATAATATTCCTGCAGAATCTGAACTTCAAAAAGATAGATAGATAGATAGATAGATAGATAGATAGATAGATAGATAGATAGATAGATAGATAGATAGATAGATAGATAGATAGATAGATAGATAGATACTTTATTAATCCCAAGGGGAAATTCACATACTCCAGCAGCAAAAAAATATAAATTAAAGAGTAATAAAAATGCAGGTAAAAAAAAAAAAAAAACAGACAATAACTTGAATAATGTTCAACGTTTACCCCCCCTGGTGGAATTGAAGAGTCGCATAGTTTGGGGGAGGAATGATCTTCTCAGTCTGTCAGTGGAGCAGGACAGTGACAGCAGTCTGTCGCCTAAGCTGCTGCTCTGTCTGGAGATGACACTGTTTAATGGATGTAGTGGATTCTCCATTATTGATAGGAGCCTGCTGAGTGCCCGTTGCTCTGCCACAGATGTCAAACTGTCCAGTTCTATGCCAACAATAGAGCCTGCCTTCCTCACCAGTTTGTCCAGGCGTGAGGCATCCTTCTTCTTAATGCTGCCTCCCCAGCACACCACTGCGTAGAAGAGGGTACTCGCCACAACCATCTGATAGAACATCTGCAGCATCTTACTGCAGATGTTGAAGGATGCCAGTCTTCTAAGGAAGTACAGGCGGCTCTGTCCTTTCTTGCACAGAGAATCAGTATTGGCAGTCCAGTCCAATTTATCGTCCAGCTGCACTCCCAGGTATTTATAGGTCTGTACCCTCTGCACACAGTCACCTCTGATGATCACGGGGTCCATGAGGGGCCTGGGTCTCCTAAAATCCACCACCAGTTCCTTAGTTTTGCTGGTGTTCAGTTGTAGGTGGTTTAAGTCGCACCATTTAACAAAGTCCTTGATGAGGTTTCTATACTCCTCCTCCTGCCCACTTCTGATGCAGCCCACGATAGCAGTGTCATCAGCGAACTTTTGCACATGGCAGGACTCCGAGTTATATTGGAAGTCCGATGTATATAGGCTGAACAGGACTGGAGAAAGTACAGTCCCCTGCGGCGCTCCTGTGTTGCTGACCACAATGTCAGATCTGCAATTCCCGAGACGCACATACTGAAGTCTGTTTGTAAGATAGTCCACGATCCATGCCACCAGGTATGAATCTACTCCCATCTCTGTCAGCTTGTCCCTAAGGAGCAGAGGTTGGATGGTGTTGAAGGCGCTAGAGAAGTCTAGAAACATAATTCTTACAGCGCCACTGCCTCTGTCCAAGTGGGAGAGGGATCGGTGTAGCATATAGATGATGGCATCCTCCGCTCCCACCTTCTCCTGGTATGCGAACTGCAGAGGGTCGAGGGCGTGTTGGACCTGTGGCCTCAGGTGGTGAAGCAGCAGCCGCTCCATGGTCTTCATCACATGTGATGTTAGAGCGACAGGCCGGAAGTCATTCAGCTCACCAGGAAGTGATACCTTTGGGACTGGGGTGATGCAAGATGTTTTCCAAAGCCTCGGGACTCTCCCCTGTTCCAGGCTCAGGTTGAAGATGCGCTGTAGAGGACCCCCCAGCTCTGATGCACAGACCTTCAGCAGTCGTGGCGATACTCCATCTGGACCCACTGCTTTGTTGGCACGAAGTTTCCTCAGCTCTCTGCTCACTTGCGCTGCTGTAATTGTGGGTGGGGATGTCTCTCCTATGCTGGTATCAGCAGAAGGATGTGTAGAGAGTGCAGTACTCCGAGATGGTTACCTGTTAACAGAAAATATTTATTCTTTTCCTTTACCTTTTAAATTAGATTTCTGGGGGGTATCTGAGCCTTCCCCAGTAGTGCTGGATGTAAAGAACCAACTACAGTATGAATAGGCAACTTGTTCACCAAGCATTGTGAGGCCTAACATGCCTGTCTGTGTGATCCAAGTGTCTGGTGAAAACCCGCATGATTCCTCCTAAACCACAAGATCATGTTTGTGTGAAAACGTTAAGGCAAATGATTTTAAAACCTACTCCAAAAAATAATTTTTGTACAGTATTCTAAGATCGGTGTGGTACTGAAAATGTGTAAAAAATATATATTGGCATTAGTGTTGCATTACACATTTCTTTGTTTTGCCACGGTAAAGTAAAAGGCACGATTTTAGTGACTACATAGTGCTTCAAGAAATATACTAGAAAAAATAAGTATCCATCTTTAGACTGCGTTGTATATGAATATGCTAAACTAAAGTTAAGAATGTTTAAAAGTTAGCTGGATAAAAGTATACAATTTTAACTCTATACTTGTATTAATCAGGAAAGATTACACTATAACTGGGCTTTTTTTCTCAATAATTTTTTTCATTCTTTCAAGACCTTCAATTTGAGATTGGCAATGCTTTTTACTTTTAAAACTTCAAACTAGGTAGGAAAAGATAAAACAGTAATGTTTGTGTAGGTACTGTTATATTTTAATTGATTCCACACAGATGGAATTTTAACAGACTGTTCTGTACAAAGAATTCTAAGCATTGAAAACATATGTCCATTTTCTTTGTTCAGTTTGTTCCATTTCAGGGTTACAACTGTATAACTGTGAACATGACATACAATAATCTAATTTGAGAATTTGATTTTGTAATAACAAGACAAAATGAAGGTTCAGTGGCACATTGTGTACTTTGCTTACTTTCTGTGGTTGACCCCTGAATTGATTCCTCAATGTATTGTCTTCTGCGACTTTACATTTTTTTTCTCCATGTTGTTAGTTTTTTTCCCTACTATCTCAAGACATCTGTCAGGTTGATTTGAAAATATAAGCGGAGGGTGAACGAGTGAGCCTTGTATCATGTTTTATCGAGTGAGCCTTGTTTAGGGACAGGATTTATCAACATTAAACTACTCCTTTTTCTTCTTCTTCACCTTTTCCCACTTCTATGTGGGGTTGATGTGTATGATCAATCTTCTCCAAACAGGTCGGTCCTCCACCGTCTTGCCAGTCAAGCCCCCTTTTCCTTCAGATCTTCCTTTATTTTATCCATTCACCTCTACTTTGACCTCCCTTGCTTTCTGTTCCCTTGTACTTCCATTTCCATCACTCTTATGCCCAGTCTTCTCCAAACAGCTTGGTCCTGGCATCTCCTCCACAGGCAAGCCCTTTTCCTTTAGATTTTCTTTTACTCTATCCATCCACCTCCGCTTTGTCCTTCCTCGCTTTCTCTTCCTTTGTACTTCCATTCCCATTACTTTTTCCCACATGGTCATAGTCTTTCCTCATCACATGTTCATACCACTTCAACCTAATTGCCTGTACCTTCGTAGATAACTGTTCCACTTTAGCTGTAGCTCCGAGTGTCTCATTTCTTATTCTGCAAGCTCTGAAAATAAATTAATATATGAACTTGATTTTATTTTCTGTAGTCTTTGATAAAAATAACTATGTGTTTGGATTATGTATCATTTCTAACAAAGCAATGGTATTTACATTTTGCTGCATCTTATTTGGCAAGAAAAGTCATAGACTTCAGTAGAATAAACCTCGTACACTGTGGGCTGGATGTGACTCACTAAACTATATTTTTATAGATGTGAAATTTACTGTCTTTGCTTACTTCTCTATTGTCTTCATTTGCATCACAATTTATTTTCCATTCACTACACTAATCATGTATAAAAATATAATGAAAGAATTTATATTAATCAGAGACTAATGCTGATGGGCACTGCAGATACGTGGACATTACATAGTCTCAGACCGTGCGTGAATGTGACCAGTGATGGACCGGCAAGGGTTGGTTCCTGACTGGCACCCAACACATTGCAGCCAATAGGCTACAGACCCCTCAGCCCTGATAATGATTAGCTGGATATTTAGAATACTTGAGATCAATAAGGGAATTGTAATGATACCACACTTCATAGCAATGGCCACTTTAACGAATAACACCAATGTATTTGTACTAGAGAAGCTGTGTACCTCAAATGTGCCTAACACAGGGCTTTTAGACTGTTAGTGAAAGACTGCATCTGGAGTAAATCAAAAACATACAGAGCCATTAGGAGATGGTTCTATGTAAGCCCCACCCAACGTGCACATCCTTTGCTAAAGTAATGATCATTATAACCCTTCTGCAATGTTTTCTATTTCCTGCTTAATAGAAGAGCTTTTAGTTGTACTTTCTTAAATGGCTTCAAGTCTTACTCCTGCATAAACCTTTCAAGCTGCCAAAGTGAAAATTCATTGATCTAAGTGTAATGCGATTCCTTGTAAAATAATAAAAGGTTCTGTTCTTCAGTAGCATTATCGGAAGTGAACTAATGTTAGTTTAATTTTGTTACGGAAAAAGCTTTTCTCTTCCTCAGGTGGGAGTGTCTTGCACATTATTACAGGAAATTTGTTAGATTAATAATCTGGCAGTAAAGAGCCTTTAATGGTTTTTGTTGAAGCCAATCTGCCGCAATACATTCTAATTATATCCCACTTGCAGTTCAGCGCTCAGCAATGTGGTAACAGAAAGCAGTTTATAGTGCTGGAGGGATCTGATATCACTTTTGCAAATAATGTTTAATTGAATACCACGTACATATTAAAGAAGACTCTTCTCATAAGACTCATATTGCTTTGGTTATGAGAGACTCTTGTGTCCAAACTAACCTTTATTCTTGTATTGCATTTTTGTTTACTTCTAGTTCAAGATAAGGCTTAAATAGTACCAGATATGCAATGCTCTGGTTTTTGCATAAAAACAACTTTTTGATATGGAAGTTAAATGTAACATTATTCATAATAAAAAAAAGTTGCTTCTGAACAAATTTTAAACACCTGAAAATTACAGGCTTTATGTTCAATTTAATGAGGTTATTACAGCCTTAGTCTCTGGATTTTGCACCTAGTTGCTGGCTCAGAATTCATCTCTATGTGATCCCAACTGGCACTATTATATTCAGATAATGGATGGATTATAGTCATCCTGTTCAATTTAGTTTACACTATCAAAACAGTATGACTTGCGGTAAATTGAGAGACCAACTCAGTATTTCTTGTGATGACTCATATGTGGGGTATGAGTACATTTTTTTTTAATTTGGAAGCACAGCATCACCTGTTAAATTAAGCGGCATGCTTCCCATCTTACTTCATGCATGGGTCTTTTCCTTGATATAAAATGTCTCACAGATAAAGCCCTTCTTTTCATTTGGATACTCTGATTTGCTTTTTTGATTCCTATTACATCTTTTTTTCACATTGTGTTACAAATTGGGACACTCTGTTAAAAAAACTTTTTTGTCTTGGATACATTTTATTCTGCTGTCTTCTTGTGGGTTCCTAGACGCTTCATGTGTCAGGAAATATTAATATTTGGGCATTGAATATTAATAATTTTAATGTCATATTAATATCCATCCATCCATCCATTATCCAACCTGCTGAATCTGAACACAGGGTCACGGGGATCTGCTGGAGCCAATCCCAGCCAACACAGGGCACAAGGCAGGAACCAATCCAGGGCAGGGTGCCAACCCACCGCAGGTCATATTAATATAATTTTATTATTTCATTTTAAGTGAGTCATATTTCCATGTTGTAGTCTTAGCATATTGCTACTATTTTGTTAGGACAGTGCTAGGACTCTCCAGTGTTGTTAGGGACTGTCTTCCAGAAGGCACAATGGGCCATGTCATGGATGCTCGGTTTTATAACCCTGCCTAGTGCTCGACACAGCCCAAGATTTCTGATTCATCCTTCGAAAATCTCCAGTCTCGTGCTCTTTGTATTGGTTCACGATTCATAGCATTCTGCTTCTTTACTTTATTTACAGTTCTATTTCTTTATTTACAGTGTCTTGGTCTTGGTGACAGCACTTTTTTATAGGTAATGATTCCTGCCAATTCTTGTTTTTGGTCTTGTTCTTGAATTTCTGACAGTATCTTCTCTCATTTTATACCATGATTCTTGTTGCAGTTTATCCAACACACACACATCTTTGTTGTTGTGGGTGCTCACACCTCGTTTGCTAGAAGGCTATTCAGGGAGGTCGGTCGGAACTAAAAAGCCAGGTGAACTTGTCCTGCAGTCCAGCCAATTCTTTCTGGATATTTTGTCTGGCAAGACACCCTATATAAACAGCAGTATACATTTTTAATTTACTTATTAAAGATCAGTATGTCAAACACACCATCCACCCTTTCCTTTTTATTCAAATTAAGGTTGTGAGAGGCCAGTGCTTATCCTGGCAGCATTGGACACTAGGCAGTAACAAACTGTTGATGTGATGCTAATCCATTGCAGGGCGTAATAGGACACATATAAACACTGTAGTAATAATAATAATAATAATAATAATAATAATGCATTTTATTCATAGGGGCACTTCACATTAGCATTAAATCTCAAAGTGCAACATAAGAAGTTTAAACAAAGGCAAGGCAAGATAAAAACAGAGATAAAACAACAATAATTATACAATTCTTGTTAATAAGCTTTCCTAAATAGAAAAGTCTTTAGCTATTTTTTAAAACAGCCCACAATCTGCTGTGTTTTTAGGCTCTTCACCTAAGATGCCCATTTTTAGAGTATGGAAGAAAAACTGGAGTACCTGGAGAAAAAGCCAAGCCATGTGGTAACTGGGTGAACATGCAGACTCACAGAAACAGTGCCCATTATTTCAGCCCACTACCTACTGGGCCACCAAACATATTTCATAGATGCTTTTATTATTGTGAGCTATTATATGAACTGGTTTCACTCTTTTCTTGTTCTACAATGCATCACTAATAGGTTGTGCCATCTCAAAGTACCTGACATTAACAGGAAAATGTAATTCAAGCATCATTCCTGCATGTTAGCCTAACTGCTGAGTGTATATTAACCCAGTGTCAGTAATTATGGGTAAGTGATTATGTGTGTCCTGTGATGGATTGGCCACCCATTTCTCGTGGTTAGTGCTGGTGGAATAGGTCCTGGCTGAGGACTGTATCTACTGTAAGTTCTTCTACATGAAAAATGATTTTGGAGTCCTTAATCCATTTATGGTGTTTTAAGCACAGGAAATATAAAGGATATTTAGCTTGATGAGGTCTGCCAGACTACTTACTTAAATTTATCATTTTTGTTCTTTCAGGTGAAGTTCTTTAGCCTCACATCTACACAGTCATGTATCTTTTCTCTTGACACTATGTGCTTCATGTTATGCTGCCCATTCTGTTTGTTAACTAGAAGCCAACAATGTCCAACCTTTTTAATAACAAGTTGTTCACCTTAAATAATTATTAGTAATAATTAATGCATTCTTATTATGTTCTAACTTCTCTGAGATAAAATGTTGTGGCATCTGTCATGTCTGTCATATGGTATTAAATGCTTTACATGCAAAGCACATGATGGTAATCACGACTCATTATGTCCTGATTGAGCTCTGCTTGTTTTATTAATGTACTTTTTCATCTATTTTTAACTGGAGACCCTCAACAAAATTACAAAGTGAACCAACAGAAGAGAGGAGCAGTTATATTTTCATCAGTATTAAAATATTCACTATGCATTGGCTTCTAAAATAGAAAAAAACTTATTTATGATAATTGTTGGGTCAAAGAACAGTTTCCTGATCCATGAGGACTGCATTGCTATTCTCCAGATACTCTGTTTTTGTGACCCATCCCAAAGATGTGAATAATACTTTAAGTTAAGGGGTAACTTTAAATTTGTCTGTCATGACAGTGTGAGCATGTGTGCAATGTAGTGGGGTCGTATTCAAGGTGGACTTCTGGTTTGCATTCTGTGGCCTTGTGAGTTAATTTTGGGGACACTATGATATAATACTCTTCTCTGCACTTTGTCGTTATTACTGAATGTTCTTTATGCTGTATCTTTTTCAGTTCTGTTTCAATGTATATTATAACAACCTCCCCCCCACCACCAACTGCAAAAATATGCTACAACTTATCATGCCTTGCCTTGCACAACTTCTTTAACTTACAGGAATATATAACGGAGTATGACTTTTTGGTCTTGATACTTTTGTGAGCTGACATAAAAACAGATAAAAGATCTGATAGGAAATGCATGAACCTTATGTTTTGTATTTTTGTCCGTCTTAAATTTAATTTCTGTGCTCCATATTGTTACAGTAGTTTTTTGGATTACTTATGATGTGAACAGCTTGGTTGGTGGAATTTAAAATCTCATTCACAGAAGGGTAATATTGGTGTTCTAATTTATTAATTTCTTGTTTAACACTACAGATGAGTTTCACTTAAATGTTTCAGTTGGATAGTTTGGAGACACAGTTGTGAATTCTGCTTCCTCTTGGATCCAATATCTTGCTCTGAAACCCAGCACTTGTCTGGTGTCTGTGTGGAGTTTGCATGTTGTTCCAATATGTGCATGGATTTTTTGGTCAAGGACTGCAGTTTGTGTGCCCAAATCCAGTAGATATGCTTGTTAGGTGAGTGGGCCCTTTCACAAACTGATTACCCATCTATGGTTTATTCGTTGTAGAATAGGCTTTCATCCCGTGTTCTGGAATAGATTAAGAAGGTTTGAGTGTTTTATGTTATTTTGAGACTTCATGTATTTGTTTAGAAATGCCTGAATGACATTTGATCAGTTTCATTTTACAGACTGCAATTAAAAACAAAAACCATCGATCCTGGCTGCCTTCCAGCATTTCTTTAGGGCCTAAACGTGTTTATTAAATTAATTAACTGCTTACATGGGATGAAGGCTGAGACAATTTAGTGCTTCAGAAATGACTTTGACACCTCTGCAGCAGATGCTTGTTAAGCCTGAATTAGTATGTTTAGTGCAAGAATTCTCATCAGCAGTGTGTCTGTGTTTTCCAACAAAGGAACAATGAAACTGGTTTATAAAGTTAAATTTAATATTTTCAATGTACATTTTTAGGTTTATAAATTTTGTGTGTTTTATATTTAGTAATGATGTAGGTTGTATGTAATTATATTAATTTTCTTGCCTCGGTTCTTTATTGAACTGCTGCACATTCATGCAAATCTAATGTGCTGTAATTTATTTGGTAGGAAAACACTCATTTTATAATCCAGTATTCATTATACAATCTTGACTTTTCATGCCAACTTAATGTCACTGGTATTCATAACAGAGTTCAAAGAAGTAAATATATAAGCCGTAAAAGCTTGGTGTTTTTCTCATCACAAATCTGAAAAGAAACATTTATTTTTCTCCAAAATAATTGTTAAAAATATTGGAATTGCTGTTTGGCTGTAAATATTTCAGGATTCCAGTAAGGGAAAATAAATTTAATATTTTATTACTATCTAAACCCAATATGAATTGTTACATGATTTGTAATATTAATATATATATTTTCCTTAAAGGCTACTTCTACCAATTAAATGTCTGTGGTAAATATTTTGTATTTTATGCAATATTATACCTGTTGTAGCTATTAGAATAATACTGTCAAGTCTTCTTCTTGTGAAAATAATTATTGTCAGGATATTTTTAAATTAACTATGACTACTCAAACAAATATACGGTAGTCTACTGTGTAGCATAAGAAAGGTTCTACAGCAGAGTGCAACACATGCTTTTTATTTTTTTGGCTTTTGCAATGCAGCTGAGAGAAGCTCCCTGTAATGGCAGTAGGAAATAAGCTTTTAAAACGTGACCCAGTTAATAAGATCCATGTCATGGAGTAAGTGGGGAATTCGTTTAGATCAATGACCCATGGTGGTCTAACAGATACAGTTGTCTGAACAGTGACAGTGTCAAATGCATCAAATATATATCCTCTGGTGATCCTGCTGTGTCTGAACTTTCTCTACCACTACACAATTCTAGTGCTACTAATTTTTCCCAATACAAATCCTCAGTCCTTTCAGATGACTTTCTGCCCATCTTGCTGCATAGTGTACTTTGTTTTTGGTGGGGAAGAAGGGGTAGGGAAACAATCCAAATTTATAAATTTTCCAAAATGTGATTCACCAAGACTGATATGGACACAATACAATTATTGTTAAGTATCAATCCCTTTGTAGTTATGACATGTAATCAGTCAAAACAAAACAACATTTTAGAAGATGCTTTCTTTCTGTTATAGGGTAAATAGCCTAGCAATATGGAACAACCTAAAAACTAAACTTCTGCTTCTCAGGATTAAGAGGAGTTGGTTAAAGTGGAATGGGCATGTGCTTAGGATGAACCTGGAGCCTCTCTTTAGAGATGGACCATGCACTGCTCACTGGTAGAAGGTCCAGGGACTGAGCTAAAACGTGCCGGAGGGAATTTATTTCTTGACTGGCTCGGGGAAGGATGCCCTGGAGTGGCTGGAGGTAGCTGTTGTGAATAGTATAGTTTGATATAACCAGTTCAGTCTGTTACCACTGTAACATCCCTTGTCATATTAATGTCACATCTTTTTCAGTTTTTATGAACTTGAAAACCTATACATCTGATGATTTATTTTTATTTAAAATATAGTTAATGTAAGAGCCCTGCAATGGATGGATATCCTGCCTTCCATCTATTGCTGCCTGAATAGATTACATTCCTCACAACCATGCATTGGATGTGCAGGTTTGAGAATGTTATAGGTAGCAGTAAGTACTGGAATTTACTTTGCTACAGTATATAATAAAAATAAAATCATACAAGCACAATCTTTTTTCTACCTATTTCAAAAACATTGAAATTGCCCATCTACTTGCTGAATCACCTTTTTTCAGTACAGCCATAACTTTTGCTTAAAAAAAGTACTTTTTCAAGAGGATCACTAGGGCCCAGATGGAAGTTGTTAAAGAGTATGTTTTGTATTAGAATTAGAAAATTTTACTTAGAGATAACCATGGAAAAATTAAATATCTATAGGGAACTATAAATCTGAACTTAATTAAAAAACAGGTGAACAGGGGTTGACGGCAAACTATTTGGGGTTAATTAGATTGTTTTAATTTATTTTTTCTTATGTTTTTATTTCTCATGTTATAAGGATGATTGCACACTTAGCTCCTATTAAACTGACCCATTTTGACAAAAGATTTTTGTTTATTATACTCGCCTAGGGGTGAAATAAACCACAGGTAGTGCGACATTCTTCAAGAAAGATAGGGGAAAAATAAGTGGATATTTTACAACCCCAAATCATTTTCAGTTCATGCATTTTTCTAATTTGGTACCTGTTTAACCATGCAGGTTTGACAGGTGTCTTGACCTTTTTTCTAATGGCAATAGTCCCAGAAAAAATCACGATTTAAAAAAAAAATCTAAACATGTAAAAAATAATATAAGCAGCTTTACCTGACAACATACTTATTGTGAACTGGGGGTCCCAACAGCACACAAGTTCCATAAATACTTCCAAATACTTCCACTAGGTATTGATTACTATCAAAGCCCAGACTATATATAATAAAATGGGGGCTTGATGAATCTTTATAAAAAAAGATTTATTTTTAACAAAAATGCCCTGCAGCACAAGAACCTCTGTGGATCAAAAAAAAAGGAATTGCCTGAAGACGAGCCAATCCAAGGCAAACACAGTCTCAATACAAATATCAAAGAATGGTTAAAAGACGGAGAATAGATTCAAAAATCTAGGTAGTGACAATAAGCAAAACAGAAACACAAGAAAACACTCCACTCCATAGCATATTCAAAATGAACTGCCAGGAAGTAGGAGAAACCCTCCATATTTATAAGGAGGATGGCAGGTTTCCCCGTCTCTTGGATAACCTCCCACAAAACTCAAGGAACATACTGTTACACAGACAATCGCAACAAAGCAGAAAATGATGAAAAGCAACATTAACATAGATAAGTAGCACAAAAATCGACAAAAGTGACAAGAAACATTACTTTAAACCCCACCTGGAGGAGAAACACTGGCTGAAACATGACAGTACTGCTTATTTTAACCACATCATGCATGACATAAACTTTACTGTAAAGTACAAGTGGCAATGTCGAACAAAAACATGATTCTTGAGTCTGCTGCTTCATGGTGAAACAAAGTGAAGCAGTAAGAAATCTCCATCAGTAGGAGTCTTTAATTAAAGAGAGCAACAATTTTTATAATTTTTTAAAACTAAACTTAATGTATGTCTGTGTGTTACAAATCTCACTGTCTAATCATTGGTTTTATCTCAAGGTGTTTGAATGGCAAGAAGGGAGTTAGCATTACAGTCTGAGAGGACAAAAATTAGCAAAGTGGTATAAGGCTTCTAAAAGATCCAGGGACTTCCCTACCTGCCTAGAATAGGCCTCATCTTAGGCAGCCTGACCTCAAACTATATTGACAGGCTTCAGCCTACAGACACTCAAAATAGGGGTCTTGCTTCAAAATTCAAAATATTGCAAGTGTTCCAAGAAAAGAGCAAATGGTGTACAAAACGTGGAATGCATAAATCAAAAATAATAGATTAAATGAACAATTGTACCAAAGAATGCATGATTTTATCAAACACATGCAAAAAAAAAACACAGAAAAGGAAAATAAACATAAGCCAGGGAGCACGCTATGGTTGAAATATGACAGTTACAGTAGTTGTGAAGACCTATGTAGGAAATAAAGATAAACACGGATGGGTTGATATGAAGAATATATGTAATACATTGCCATTCATTGCAACTTGCTGACACAAAATGTTACCCACAGAAAATACAACTTATACCCAACAATACTATACATTGTTGTACATGCTTGTTAGAGAGTCCCAAATCCTTGCTGGCTGTATCTATGCCATTATCTGAGAGAGTTAACTTTCTGTTCTTTTATGTCCACTAGATTGACACTAGTGAAAGCTTTATTATAATTCAAAAAACATTATCACTAAAACATCTGCTAATAGTCTTTTTTTCCCACACACCGAAATCTATACTTTTTTTGTTTCACATTAAATGTACGTAAAAGAAACATGTGGACTTAATTTCCTGATGAAAACAGTTTGGAGATGACTGTTATGTTCCAATCATAACAAACCCACTGAAATTTCACAGATGAAATTCTATAACTTGGCAGTTGATTCTAAGTATGTGAATTAGTCAAAGTTTTTGCTAAGGTCATCTCAAATGGTGCCCTCAAAAGATTTTGAAAATGGAAGACGGCTTGACAATTTGTATTTCAGAATGAATAAAGTATAAGGCAGTAATTTACATTTTTAACAGTAACAGCATGTGTTCCTTTATTATTCCAGATAAAATACAAGATGATTTAATTAATAAAAATACATTTTACCAGTAGCTTTCCATTATTTGATAGTATTATAGTTGAACAGCTTTCAGTATGCAAGCCTCTTACTATGAATTGATGGCACTGGCTCAGAAATAACAGACAGACTAGCTGCCTGACTAAGATTTTCTTTAGTACAGTTGATTAGGGTCCTTCTGTTCCTGTTTTATAGCAATATGAAAGTATAAGGACCATTGTTCAATCATAAGCAGTAAAATAGTTTTGATTCTGGTTACATATGTATAATTTATATTATGAAAGCTTTCATGGAAATAGAGGTTTGGTTATAATGTAACCAGCCAGATTTGGAGGTCCTTATTTTGGCCAGTGAAATATGCTGTAAAACTAATTGGCAGAACTTGTTTTGCATTGTTAAAAGGATTTTTTTCTGGCAGTGTGATAAATTCTTAGACATTGTGTCATCTGGCTCAATCAATGCTGAAAGCATCTTTTCTGCAAAAATGTTTATTGTATTTCAGTTATTGTGGAAAGCCAGTTATTAACTTGCAGTCGAGATAATTAATTCTTTTCACTCTTGACACTCTTTTGTTCTGCTGTTAGACACAAAACCACTGGAAAATTCACTAAATGATGAAAAAGCTAGGGTATTAACTGTTTTATTTGTTTGGTGATATATCAATCAACTCTGGTGTGTTTTTTTTTTTTCCTCGAGGAGCTCATTTAAATTATTGTCCATAAGTTCAAACCACAGTGTAAGGTATCAGGGATTCACACCTTGTGTCTACTGGCATTTTTTTCAGAATGATTTAAATTATTTATTTATTTTTCTGTCTTGATAAGATGGTGAGAGCTATCATCATTTCTAAATGCAGTGAATAAAGGTGATACAATATTGTTTTATACATGGAATTCCTTTGTGCTTCCAATTAGAGCTATCTCATTCTCTTTTACCGTTTGCTATTTCTCACTTTTGCCTATTTTGTTTTAATTCCCTGTCTGTCTAGTACAATTTAGGGTTAACATATCCACAGAGATGATTTCACTGTTGCATTTTTCCATGGATGTGTAGTACAGGAATATTTTCTTTGGCAGTCTGCTATTACCTGGTAGAATTTAATGGTTGTGGTACTACATTGAAAATGATACGGTCTCCAATTCATTTGCTGTCAAACACTCATTGTATTTTTCTGAGTAAGTCGCATAATGTGCCAGCATTCAAAATGTAGGAATTGTAAACAATTGTACCTTTTATTATTTGTAGGTTGCTTTGGATGTTCAGTTTGTGACCTAATAAATTAATATGCACATAGCAGCTACTACATGGTAATTAAATCCCCACAAATAAAAAAAGCAGGATTATTTGAAGTATAATTAGCAACGTTAGAAAATAAAATAATAACACTTTACATTGCTATAGCACTTTTTTCACTACTCAAAGCAGTTTACATAGTGAGTGGGGAGCCACTTCAACCAGCACTAATATGCAGCATCCACCTTGATGATGCAACGGCAGCCATTTTGGGCCAGTAATCTAACTACACATTAGCTGTTAGGTGGTGAAAGAGTGAAAGAGAGGGGATGATTAGGGGGCCAGAATAACCAGGCTGTGATGGACAATTTAGCTAGGGCATTGGGAGACACCATACTGTTTACAAAGGATGCCTGGGGATCTTTTATGACCACAGAGTTAGGACCTTTGTTTGATGTCTTATCTGAAGGATAGTGACATGTTTACAGCACTGTGTCCTTGTCTCTGCACTGGGGCATTGGGATCCATACACAGACCACAAGGTAAGCACCCTATTAATAAAGAGCAGGAACATATCAGACAGAGACCCTTAATAAGAGAACAAGAAAATGTCAGGAAGATAATAAATATAGAGAAACAACACCTGGTAATTCTTATACTATCTGTTGTTTCTATTACTGTTATGAGCATTCTTTTGGCACCAACAGGTGTAGACAATGACAAAATTCAAACTTTAGATCTTAAGAAATGTTTTTCTAATATCCCATTAATCAGGAAATTTTGAGACACCGTGCACAAAACAGGACTACTTTCATATTTTATACATATTTAACAAAGTTCAGGGAATACCTTAGAAAACAAGCAACATGTTTCTTTAACATTTACTTGTAAAACTTTTTTTTTAATGTTACCAATGTTGTTCTTCAACCATTTTCTATACCGATTCATTAGCAAATTTGAACATTTACCTTTTATTTTTGAAAGTGAAGTCAATTAAATGAGGACCTTTAAGTGGCTCTCCTACTATTCAAGTTTTTGGTTTCAGCTCTTGATACTTTTTAGAACCTGACAATATTTTTAAAGTTGTTTTTATTGTTAGTTGGAATGCATGTGAGTCTCATTTTCAAATAACCTTTTTTTATAAAAATGCTTTATATGATGACTTATTTTCTGCTTATTCCTGTACCAGTGTATAACTTATTTTCATATGACAGAACAGAACATTTTCCACACAACATAACCTATTCCGGGCTCGTAGAAAGCTAGGACCTCCCAGACGTATGTGGAGCAAGACAAGAATCAGCCCGGTAAAAGGTGCCATTCGATCTCAGTGCCTACTCATACACACACCCACAGCTAACAGAGTCAGCAGTTATCTTACATGCATGTGTTTGGGGGTAAGAGAAGACAACCAGAGTGCCTGGAGGACCTATGAGGATGCAGGCATTAGGAGGAATTGTTTTCAGGTATTGTAATGCTGACTGGGCTTTACCACCCTGCATGCCCACAGCAGGAGCAGAAAAGAAACATTTGAACTGCAGCCTGTCAGAGAGAGGACAATATAAGTGGCAAAAAGCAGAGGGGGAGGAGCCTGGGGGAATGAGAAGAACAAGTAGTTGAAGAGTAGGGACGATTCTAGAGGACAGTGGAGACAGAATAGTGAGAGATAGGTGAAAAACAGTGCTATAGCTAGAGCAGTGAGTGAGGCCGGAGATGCTAGTGATTTTCTTAATTTTGATCATGTTGGGACTGTATTGCATAATTAAAGTGCTCGAGAATCCAAAAAAGCTTACCTGATGTCATGTTTGTTTCCTTCAAAGGGTCACTATAATATACACATTAAAAATATTAGAGAGAGAGATTGGGATCACTGTTTCTGTTGATTGTGCATGTTCTCCCTATTTTTGTGTGGGTTTTTTTCCAGTGACCCTACCTTCCACCAACTGATATTTTCACATTCCTTTGATTAAGGTCTGATAACAATGGACCAGTGGAATGAGAATGCTCAGAGGACATGTGCGAGTAAGAATTTCATTGTACTTACATACACATGACAATAAATATCTCTTTACTTCAATGACGTCCCATTTGGGGTTTGTGGCCAGCTTTCTAATTCTTATTGGAATAGAGAAAGCAGGTTGAGTAATTTAATGTACATTAAGTATACTTTCATCAAACAAAAGCTCAAAAAGTATCTCTATATTGTGGAAATATTGATACAGAGGTAAGATACATCCATCCATCCATCCATTTTCCAACCCACTGAATCCAAACACAGGGTCACGGGGGTCTGCTGGAGCCAATCCCAGCCAACACAGGGCACAAGGCAGGAACCAATCCCGGGCAGGGTGCCAACCCACCGCAGGGTAAGATACATGAATTGAAATATTATGGAATTCTTTATATTATACTGTATATTGATGTGAACTAAATAAATATTTCACTCAAATCTTGAAAAGTAAAAAACAAACAGAATGCCTGGGTCAAGAGTAAAAACTATGTTGTGTTATTGGTTTTAAAGAAGCTAAAGTATGATGTTCCTTGAAGACTTAAAGATTCATGTGATGGCATTTCCCAGTAATCTACCACCTCATATTTTGGTACCAGTAGTGGAGCTGTGTTGGCTGTTCTCCCTCATTTCTTGGCAGAGTATGACGACTCATGTATTCTAATAGACTCCCTTCTGAACCACCATAGGCTTTGGCAAACATATTGTTTCCAGGATAGTTTCGGAACGGGAAATCAAAATAAGAAAGAGGGCTTTAGACTTGCCTATGTAAGGAAACATTTTGGAGTTACTTTATTTACGGAAGATAGTCAGGCTAGGTGCTTGTCTAGGTCTCTTGTCTTTTAAATAAGAAAGCAAGCAAATGACATTCAGATAACACACGGTACCCACAAAGATTTTTGGAAGCCTGTTTTTTTCTGGTAATCTTGGTCGTTTCAGTATTCTGGCGAATATCAGACACATTGCCAGCTTATTAATTCTATGTATACTGTACATACTTGAGCCTTTAAAATGATAAAAGCTTTTATCCCACTTTTACTATAAAGTTACCAGTCTAATTGGCAGTGGGATTCTTTTTACAGAATTTCTGCTGTATACCTTATTTTACATCTGGACAGAGTTCCTTGTATAGGAAAAAATAGGAGTACATTTTTATTCCAATGTAAGTGATTAAAAACAAAAAATAGTAATTGCTCATAAGTGATAAATTGCTACTTTTCCATTATCATTTTTTTGCCAGGAGAAGTGGAGTTGAAATAGAAGGTGCTTTGTAGTATAGTGGCTAACAGCTGTTCAGTTCATAGGGAGGGGTCTTGCAATCCTGAGCCATTTTCATTTGCACTTCCCACACCCACGCTCTGCCTCGTCTAATCAATATCAACCCTCTGGGCTTGTGTCCAGAATCCCATTTTTACCCCTTAGAAGTACAGTCTGCTTCTTAATCCTGGAATGCTTTGTGTAATGCTGTAAATGTTCACAAGAAAGGCAATCCATCGATCGCCATGCTCCGAATCCAATGTATCTTTGAAATATTATTTGTCTAAGCATTTCTGTAGCAAGGGATACTTGGGTAATTAGTTTAAAACCATGTGAGAACTGGAGACACCGCTGTTAGCTTTCAGGAAGCTGTTTTGCCAATGTGTTGGCCACATTTCTAGCGAAGGAGTTTACTATAGCTCTGTTTACATGAATATGTCTTCAAAAGAAAACGCTGATAATTCTGAATGAATGGGAACCTTTTTCTGTTTCAGGAATCAGCAGATATGCTGTCATTTTTTTCTGCCTTGTATTCAAAGCCATTTGCATTTAATGTCTTTTTTCTGCTTCAGCTTTATTTTATGTATTGTATTTTAATGAAGAATTAATATTGCTGAGCACTTTGACAATAATTATTTGTATGAAGGTTCTCAGCATGAATGTCTGTACTTTACAGATGACAATACTACTGTAAAATTTTAAGATGAGTTAAGCTTATGCGATGTTTCTTAACTTGTAATATTTATTGTAGTTTCTGGAGGCTGAAATTATAAATCTAACAGTGTAATCTTTAGAAACCCATCTCATCTTTGATAGTAAATAATAATTGAAAATTGTAGTACTTTGTTTTGATCATTTGGTGGCAGCAAAGATTAAATGTATAAGGAGATAAATCGAGAGGGAGAGAAGTATAGTACTGTCCAGTGCTCCAGTTTCTAATATCAAACAAGTGCATTTACTGTATGTGCCCAATTGTGAATGTTCACTTCATAATTAAAACTGTTTTCTCTTGATAAAAACGAAATTTCTAATTAAAAAAAACACTAGCTAAAATATAAGTAGTAATACTATTTGATACCCACTAAAGTAATTTTTTTATTTTGGAGTATCGCTTAATGGTTAACTCTTTATGGCTGTATTTTCCTAGTGCCTCAGTTAACAATTATTTACTTAATAATATAATGCACACAATACATAGCTGTGCATTTTTTATCACCTATTTTTATGGATTTATTCTGCTTACTTCTGGAAAAATTGACTACTCGAACAACATGTGTTCTCCGTAAGCTACAGGGAAGCAATTTTTCATTTTCCTCTTGTATGTTAGGTGAGCGCTAATATAGTGTTACCTCTAGATGAAAAATAATTAAGTTTAGTGGCAACATAACTGCCATTTTTTGATAAATTAACATTAAGCAAACTTCAAATAAAATAGATAATTAACTATTAATGCTTCATTTTATTCGATCATTCATTCATTTGATTTACAAATCCAGTCATTCCAAAGCAGAGTGGTATAAGCAGGATTGGGAGCAAGGATGGAAACAATCCTGGATTAGGCACCAGTCCATCAGAGGCCACACTTGTTCTTATGCTGGGTCAGTTTGTAGATGTTAATTTTAATGTCATAATCTTTGGGATTTGTGATGAAACTGGAGTAAATGGAGGATGCTATGGTGACAGTGAAAGAACAGGTGAATTCCATACAGATAGTGGCTAGGCTGAGTTTGGAACACATGATTCTTGACTTGTGAGGTACCAGCTCCAAAAACTATACTAATGCAATACTTATCTATTTTACATATCTATTTTCTTACTTCATTTATTTAAAAAAATATTTATTTGAGCACCATGTCTATTTTGTACTCTAATCAATACTTTGTGCATTGTTGTGCACAATGCATCTACAGAAAAATGTTTGTTTGCAGTCTGAGAGCACTGTCAATAAATATTTGGAGAAATAGTGGCAAAATCTTGGGAATGCCCTCCCTACTGGAATTTTCACACATAGATATTTGTTCATGTATTAAGAATGATTCAACAACTGAACACCGTCATTCAACAGCAGTTATGAGATTAGAAGCTAATGGTTGATGACAGAGGTCTCTGGAGGAGTGAAAAGTTTCCTGTAGGGTGTTACACATACACATTGGCCACCTTACTGGGAATGCATGCAAATAATTGCATATGACCTTTCTTTCCTTACCAGCAATTATATGGTTTTACCTCAGTATGCACTATATTTATGTAGCCTGCACACATTTTCAATAGATTGTTGTATGTCCAAATATTAGAAAGGGCAAGATCCGTGATCTAAGTGATTTTGATTATAATAGAATTACTGGTGGTAGATATGATGGTTCCAGCATGTCAAAAGCCCGTCCTCCTCGTATTTTCACACCCTACAGTCTTCTATGGAAAATGATATGAGAAACAAGAAACATAAAGCGAACAGGAGATCTTTGAGTAAAGCCACCTTGTAAATGAGAATGAGAGAATGGACAGACTTGTTCAATCTAACATAAAACTTAGATAAAAGATCTTTACACAAGTGGTATGCAGAAGTGGTGTGAATAACAGATTTTGAAGCAGATGGGCTCCAGTAATAGAAGATCACACACACTTCCCTTCCACTGCTGCTGAGTAGTAACAAAGGAATGGGGCTAAAAAAGGGCACATGATCTAGAACATAGGATGACTGATGGAAAATTTCACAATATCTGAAGAATCTCTCTTTCTAATGTAACATGCAATGACAGTTTAAGAAGTTGGAATAAAAATATGAATTTTGCTTAATATCAACATTACAGGCTGGCGGTAGTAGTGTGGAGTGGCTGGACCAGGCCAAAGGGATGCCCACATAACACCTGGCTGCGGCAGATAGAGAGTCATTTCCGGAGGGTGGGACTGGACTGTGTGTCTGCCTGGGTGGTTGCCAACCAGGATTCTGAGCTGTTTTGTCGTGTAGTGTGTGTGGCAACATGCTGTACCGGTGCATGCTCCCCAGCCTGACCTGACCTGCATTAGTGTAATGGTGTTTTTTTCCCATGCATAGGGTTTCCTATTACAAATTAAGTGTTATTTAATGCAACAACACAACTTAAGCATTGTTGCTGGCCATATACAATCCTTTATGACCACAATTTGTCTTTCAAATGAATATTTCCAGCAGGATAATGTGCCGTGTCATCATCTCCAGAACATGTTAGTAATTTCACTTTTTCAGTTTAATGCAAAGGTATTGTTAGTAGCTAAAAAGGAAGAAAAAATGTGATTTTCTGTTAATCTTTACTGATAGGAGGATAAGGCAATAGAAGTGGAATGTAAGCTCTCAGGAGTTAAAATTTCAAACTTAGGAGGAGTGTGATGATTAGTTAGCAATATACTGCATTGGTGTGGTACCAATGTGAACCATAATCTGAATACCACATTACACTGTTGCCTGTCATACACATACACTTAATCTCTAGTTTTATGTCCTACAATAAGAATCATATTTTTGTGGGTCCAATAAATAAGTGTAACTTTAGGTTACTGCATTGGTCTGCACAGTCACCAGTTCTCAACTGAGTTTAATTACTATAGGATAAAAAGTGGGCTGTACACCAGACTAATCCACCACAATCCAATCTGTGGAAAAACATAAGACACATATACAATGAATTGGTCTAGCGTACAGTAAGTATTCAGTACTATAAGCGAAACCAGAGTTATGCACTAATAACTGAGTTAATCTAAAACACTGGCCACTTAAAGTCTAAAAGTAGCTTGCCTAAGGGGAGCAGCTTTATGGGTTGAAAAGAGAGATATGCTGATAACTTCCTTTTCACTCCAGTCAACTTGTATAAAAATAGAAGCTGGCCCCTTTCAATAAGTCGGTCATAAAGTAGTACAAAACAGTATAAAGTTAAAAGCAATATAAGTAGGAATAAAATCAGAAATTTTCTATGAGGAATGTTGAATGGGAACAGTCAGGTACAACCTTACTTGACTGACCTGATTTAATATGTCTTCAAATCAAGTATATGCAATAAGTGGTATGTAATGCTTCATCGGTTGTGTCTATTAATGCAGTGAAATTGATGGAATTTACAGTGCGATTGGTTCTATGTTAAAAATCTATTGCCAGAAAATCCATTTCCCACTAACAGACCACAAACTGTGTGCATGGGTAAGCACTTCTCTTCATTAGTAATACTGAATGCTGGCCGTATACTGAGCCCTCTCCTTTCCTCCCTCTTCACAAATGATGACAAACCTACCCATGATGCTAATATCATAATAAAGTTTGCAGACAACACATCAGTGATAGGCCTGATCTCCAGTAATGACGAAGCAGCCTATAGAAAAGAGGTTGAGAATCTGGAGAGTTGGAACCAGAACAACAACTTTGCACTCAATTCTAAGAAAATGAAGGAACTGATTCTGGACTTCAGGAGACTAAACTACAGTGGTCACCATCCCATAAGCACTAACGGCGAAAGGGTGGAGACAGCCCAGAGTTTCAGATTCTTGGGAGTCCACCCAGGACAACAAACATGACAGCAATGGCCAACAAAGGTCTTCAGAGGCTTCCCTTTCTTAGGATCCTGAATAAAGCACAACTCCCACAGCAGCTGCTGGTTAACATCTATAGGTGCACCATAGAGTCTGTCATCACGGACTACATTACAGCGTGGTACTCTGGCTGCACCTCTAAGAACGTAAAGACCCTCCAGCGTAGCATCTAAACAGCTCAGAGAATTACTGCCACTCAGTTACCATCACTGGAAGATATCTTCACTACCCGCGGCAGCAGAAAAGTAAAGAACATTTGTAAATATCCATCCCACCCCAGCCATAGAATTGTTACTCCTCTGCCCTCTGGCAGGCGCTTCAGAGCCCTGCATGCCCACACTATCAGGCTAAAGAGCAGCTTCTACCGCAAAACAATCAACCTATTAAATGCACAGTGATCACTTCCCCTTCTTATAACAGAAACCACCACTGGCTGAACTGAACAGTCTCCAGTCTCATACGTGACCCATGTGGATCTCATGACCATTACATTGACAATAATCTTCACTGTGACTTCATTTATTATTTATCTATTAATGCTTACATTTTTACCTTTACTTTAACTCTGTATATTTGAAACTGTTAGAAATAGTAACTATGCTTCTCATAGTTTAATGTTTATATTGTCTACTCTTATATACGTTTATCTAAGGCACCTATAGGCTTGCTCCAAATGATTTTTCATTGTATTGTACAGTGATAATAAAGGTATCTTGCATCTTGCAATTAATTCTGCATGTATAAATCAGGAAAAAGCAAGGCTGGTCCTATAGAAGGCTACATTCAGTCCAACTACTGTAGATTATTATTTTGATGCTGCTAATATTCAATTGCATTAATTCAATGATCTGATCCTGATTAATTTCTGCCACTTCAAAAATTCTGGTGAAGAAACTCTTTTCTTGTTTTGTGAAAAGCAAAAAAGCATTCTGTTTGACAAAGTAGATTAATACCTTGCAATCCTAAACTTTTCTTGTTCTAATAAAGCAGATTACTACCTATAATTCTGAACGTTTTTGGCATTTTTACTTTATCATATATGAAGTATAGGGAAGGTATTATAATCGTCCAAAAATTTGACCTCAAGATTTTTGATGAATCTCGACATTTTAGACATCTCTGAGTCCGATTTGCTTTATCATAGGGAAAGTATTGTAATCATCCAAAAATTCAATCTCGAGATTTTGATGAATCTCGATGCTTTAGACTTCTCTGAGTCCAAAAATACCATTTTTGAAACTATGTCTGTTTGTCTTTCTGTTTGTGGGTGTACAGTATATAAACACGATAACTTTAATATGCTTTCACTTAGGTCAATGAAATTTTGCATACAAGTATTAGGTACAAAATGTAGATTTCTATCAACTTTTGAGCTAACCAGAAGTGGTACTTTTTTATTCATTCAGCTGCCCTAGTCCGATTTATTCAACTTTACTTATATAATAATTGTTCAATATATTATTAATTTGATTTGATATGTTGTTGTTGGTTCTTTAATGTAAATAATTAAAAAATATAATAATTGTCTTACGGTTTACACTTTAAATAGCCATCCCCATATCAGTATACAAGAAAGTCTAGAGAAGACCACTCCTGTTTTGTTTTTTTTTTATAAACACTTATAAAGTAGCTTTACTGAATGCATACTGATGTAAAGACTGCAAAATTAGATAATATCTTATATGTAGCTCATCATTAGCTGACATTTGGTTTAAATAGTTAAGAAAGAGTGGGAGCTAAAATAAATCTGCAAAACGTGACGAATGGTTTAGTTTCTGTATGCTAAAAGAAATGCGATAAGTATTTATTTGATTTCTGCAGAGAAATGAATCCCACCACTAGTTAATGTTGAGATTGCAGACTGAGGATGGAGGCAAGCAGGCTAATTAGTCAAGACGTTCTATTAATGAAGACCCTAGTTAGAAAGAAAACATTCACCCATTCCAGTCTTCATGTTTGCCTAAACCTGATGTAATGAATTGATCTTTGCCGCTTAGCTTTTTCTTAGAGGACCAATTATAAAAATAAAGTAAGCTGACAGGATAATTTCATCCTCTCAACATGTTGTTGGTGGGAAAGACTGTTTGAATAGGCATCTCTTAAATTTTTCTCAAGCTCAATGGACAGCATTTATGGCTTAGACTGTGTTCTTTTTCTGCTCAATTGGGCATATGAAGCTGAATTAAATACTGCTGATACTGGGGGACCCAATCAGGAAATGTATTCTACCACCTTTGGGACAGACTGCTTCTTGATGGCAATGCCCTCATTCATTTTTTGTAATAGTAATAATCGTGAGAGAGTAGTGTTTCAACTTGTCAGGCTCCAATGTTGTGCCCATTACTTGTAAAATAAGGTCCCTTCTACTCTATCGAAATAGCATAATCAATTTTTTAATGAACTCATATTTCTTTCTTTTTGTGGGCCTAACTGATATAAAGGTTGTTATGAAGTTGTCTAGAACCTGGAAAAAATAAATACCATATAACAAAAATGTCACTTTTGATTATTTCATACACAATTATTCATTATACATCATTATTTTGGCATGATTGCAAAAAATAACAAAACAAACTGAAAAAATACACTCCTACCATCCATCTGCAAATTATATTTGGTACAAATCATACTCTGGATGAAAAATTTCTGGCTTTAAAACAAAGGTTATTTTTAATATAGGCATCCTACATTTTCATCATTGTAATTTCTATTTTTATTTTTTTTCCCCACCTCTGAACTGCCAAATTTGTCACACAATTTTAATTTATCAAGTTTCTTCAAGCAGTAATAATTTAAACATTTACACAAAATTATTAATAGACAATGGGTGTATTATTTGTATATATTTTATTATTGGCATGTTGTTGTTCATCTGTACATTAATACTGCTTGTCTTGCAGAGCCGAGCTAAAAAAAGAGATAAGCGTCCAATTTAACAGTACAGCTACATTATATGAGATGCCAGTTAACTACTGACAGCTACAATACTCTCCAGCAGGCCAAAAAAAAGTGATTAATGATCAAGAACAACCTGTCTACAGCATAAAAGGAATAGGAAAAAGAAAAACATTTCATTTATGTGTAGGCCAGCCTTAGATTTTCAGCTTTCACTGGTCAGCATTCTTGCCCCATACATTGCAAGGGGAGGCCAAGACTAAAAGAGCTTAGTCTATCAAAGATATATTGAGTGGAAAAAAAAATCAAGTTAACTGAAACATTAACAAGAGAACAACCAAACTAATAAACTAATCCAAGTCCTGATCGGCTACAAATTCAAGCCTGAGGCATATCAAGTAAGATGACATTTTAAAGGTACTTTTTAAAAGATACAGTTTCAAACTTGCCCAGGACATTAACCCTATGTTAACTATAATATGAAAAAAAGTCAATAAAGTGTGATTCATTACTTTTTTTTCCTCTACAGACAGACTTTTTTTTAAAGAAAGAATAGCTGCAGAGGAAGATATACCACATTGGTAGGTCAAAGGATCAGTGTTATAAATGACATGCCCTAGTAATACCTTACAATTGCGCACATCTGTCAAAGCAGACCCATTAACATTTAATAGCATTTTAAATGAGACTTCTTAGCTTCAGAACAAACAGCATAACCTGTACAATAAATTTACTGTCTGTAATATCATATTGTGAATACTGAACTTTCAAACGACCCATCACCACCTGAAAGTTGTGGCATTGAGTCCAAAGGTTGGAAGTGCAGTTTTAGAAAATTAGACCTGTTTTTATCTTCTGATTATGTTCTGTTTTTTTAACAACCTATGTAACATTACGGTATCTTTACAATGAAACAGAACCTTAGTCTGAATGTAAATGCTGTGGGTGAACATTATGGATAAGTTGGTTCTAGATGTTGTTATTATTATCCATTCCTTTTTAAAAATTCACTGTTGTAATACTATCTGGGCAGATTATTAGATTTTTTCCAGAGGCTGTTTCATTGCATTGTAAGCTACTGTTAATTAAAACCTGGCAGCAGGGATCCTAACCTGAACTAAGAAAAATAAACGTAACGTCACTTCTTAAATTGTTTCACTGGCTTCCAAGTAAATTTAGAGGTGATTTTAAAACACTTCTTCAAACATATGAATTTTTAAATGGTTTAGCTCTCTAATACCCTGAACAGCTTTTCAGTGCATTATCCCCCAGAGTGTACATTATGATCTGCTTAGAATTCAGATAGCAAATAAATCTAGGTAAGGGAGTACTGTCTCGAATGATCTAAGTGCCAATATTAGATTATTAGAATATCCTTCTCAAGCCCAGCATTTAAATCAAAGGTGAATACTCATCATTTAGGTATAGCTTACTCTTGTTAGAGTTGCTGCTGAGATTGATTCATTTTGCTCTCTTAAACTGATTTTTCATTAATTGTGGTAATCACTGAATTTTTATTGAATTAGTTTTCTCGTTGTCCATAGGGCTACTTAGTCTGCATGGAGTGAATGTGTTGTAACATGATGGTCCAGTTGTTAGACATTAAAAAATAAATTGGTTTGCCTATGAAATCTTTTTTATCAAATGTGGCAGACTTAGGAGTGTTGTAATTTGAGACATAAAACCATCTGTCCATCCATCCATCCATCCATCCATCCATCCATCCATCCATCCATCCATCCATACATCCATCTATTCCTTTATCTATCACTTCATATGTCACCATGTATATATTACAACGTTTTTCATATTTGTAGTTGACAGAAATGAGAGACTCCATACATAATGATCATGGCAGGAGTGGAGCCCAGGAAATAATTATCAATGAACAGATGTTTCTACCATCTCACCTTTAAAACATTTCTGGTCAAACATTTTCAAAATGGTCTTGGTAGACACAAAGTGTTGGGGAAATTCATTGTTCTCTCCTTTTCTGAAACGTAAT
The DNA here is from genome assembly GCF_900747795.2 of Erpetoichthys calabaricus. Lineage (NCBI taxonomy): Eukaryota > Metazoa > Chordata > Cladistia > Polypteriformes > Polypteridae > Erpetoichthys > Erpetoichthys calabaricus. The sequence continues at coordinate 118,145,340 of NC_041397.2, read as the reverse complement.
GACAATTTTAAATTGTTGTTATTGTAGCTTTCACCTTCAGTTGCTTGGCCTATGGCAGGATGCCAATAAGTCGATGCTTCTAACAGCAAGAATCTGAGTTGTGGTTCTACAAGAATATTTTTTGTCTTGTCGGAGAATTAAATTTAGATTTTTCTGAAAAAGCGCAAATGCAGGAGGGCAATCAATTCTTTTTCTTCTGATTTATGCAGAGATATGTCTACATTTTAAGTTGATCATCTTTAAAAACTATTGTTACACACAGCCATATGATTTCCCCTGGCTGAATGCTGGACCATTTTACTGCTGATGTACAATGAAGAGAACACAAACAGTCTCCAGTTTTATGTCATACAGTCTTTTTAATTAATGAGCCCGACATTGTCCTGGCTTGTCATAGTGACCTTTAAAAGACTTAATTGGTTAAACTTGAAGCTACAGTGTTTGAAACAAGGCTTTACTGTATAAGCTTTAAATGTTTTACCTGATCTAGTATGTAGCTGGTAAGTTTCACACATGCTCATTATATATGCCTGTGTGATACACTTGGATTTTAAAAGGGTAAATCCCATCCTTTAGAGACCCCAAATAGGTACCTATTTAGAGTGTTAATGCCAAGGGATAAATTGGAAGTATCTGTATTAGAGCTGATCATTGGTCATGCTCCTTATGTCATTGTTTCATGATTCAAAGGTGGACTCAATTTGAAGTGATATTGAAAGTTTTTACATAGGATGATGCCTTTCATTAAATTAATGTAAACTAAGAGGAAAGACATCCTGTATCCTGGGTCAAATACAAGATAGGTATACTCCCTGCTAGCATCACATATTTCATGAAGGGTATTGGGGAGTTTAAGCTGGTCTTTACTCAAATAATGTCACTAACAAGCACATTATAGGCCTAATTCTTCCAGAGTGTCATAGTCCCTGACTATTCTATAGAAATCCACTTTCAGCCTATCTTCTAATATACAGTATAAAGCAGAGTCTATGTATGTTTGTTTGTCTGCCATACAAATCTGCACCGGGTGTCCGATCGCCACCAAACTGGGCATGGGGCTGCTTTGTGACCAGGAGGAGGTCATGGGGTATGTTTGGTTGGGAAAAATGTCCTTGGTCAAGCGCAGGACACCTTTTGACCGACACAACGTTTTCAAAAAGTCCCCGTACTTATCATCGACAAGATGGCTGCACGTTGCAACAGATGGCACGTTTGGTCTCTGTGCATCCTTCTTTATCAATGTTTCTTTAAATTGCCAAGACATTGCGGAAGTGTCCAAGTATGAGAAAGCCGACTGCTTTCATCGCGTGAAGGGGAACTGCCGTATGGATGTAAAACATGAACGACCCAGAAAGCGTGACTGGCTTTGCGTATTTGTGGTGCTATTTGCTCGCTTTCCGACTCACAGTAAGATTTCAGTCTTGGTCTTTTTGACTGACTGGTACTATTTGTTCGCTTTCCGGCGTATTGTAAATAACGTACATTCATCTCACTCAGGTGCTATTCCGTACATAATACCATGTGACACATTATAATTGTCCTGCTTTTCACTAATATACCCATGCCACCAAAAAAAACACATAGCATTAGAAAGTCCACTTCCGATGCCACAAAAAAGTCTATTTCAAGGCAGTCTCAAACATTGCGCAAGACATCAAGATGTTTTCATACCAAGAATTGCGCTGATCCTGAATGATTTACCCTTTGATTTCAAACGTCTACAATTTCCTGTTCAAAAAAGACTATTTGAAGGCCGTCTCAAACCTGCGCAAGACATCAACATGTTTTCATACGAAGAATTCCGATGATTCAGAATGCTTTACCCTTTGATTTCAAAAGCCTACAATTTCCTATTCATTTGAATTTTGCTATGTGAATTACTAAGGCTGAAGGGCAATCACTCCAAGTTAAAGGCATCAATTTGGAAAATCCATGCTTTTCACACGGACAACTCTATGTAACATGTTCTACAGTGGGCAATCCTCACAATTTGTTCATTTTCGGAACCCCACAACAACACAAAAAATATACTGTATCCAAAGCCTCTAAAATGACCACTTATATTACCTATTACAATAAAATGTCAATCAGAAAAATGTTTTTTCGATTTCTATGTTCTGTTTCTTTCATTTGGGAAATTCACCAGTTATAGATTCCCGGGCAACGCGGGGTACTCCTGCTAGTATCTTATATATAAACGTCAATGTGTGGAAGTGTGTGTGTCTGTCTGTCTGGCCCTGAAGTGCAAGGCTACAGCATGAAACTCAAAGAACCAGCAAGGCGGCCCCAAATTATTGAATAGGAAGAAGAAAGAAGTACAAGGCTCCAGCTTGAAGCTGAAAGAAAGTGACTCTGTTGCCAAAGTGAAACTGCCGAAGAAAGACAAATGAGAGAGAAACTCACTTAGCTAGTGATAGACAAGGGGGGCTAGCACGTCCACAAAATGAAACTGCTAACTCTGCATTTCAATTTTTTTTTTCTGATGATTTCAATAGTTCCTAGGAGCCTGGGCTTTTTACAGCACGGACTTATACAGCTAGTGTTGATATAAACATCCAGTGATCTGTTTAGTAATAATTACCTGTTGTTCTTCTTCTGAAGATGTAATTGTACATTTGTTGATGTGCCAACCAAAAGCTTAAAAACAGTGTACACAGCAGAAGGAAGGTAAATTGCAACAACACTAGAAATTGACTAGTATTTTCGTTGATTTGGGACAGTAGCAATACTTTTAGAAGATGGAATCTCCATCCTTGAACCCATTTTATCCAGTACAGGGGCATGGAGATCTATAGGACCACTGATTGAGAACCTTACCACATTATTTGAAGGAACATGACATTTATATTGTTTCACTCATGGTGGAGGACATTGTCAAGCACACTAATTTTGCATCACAGTTTTCAAATGTACACATACTTCATCTTTAGCAAACTATTTAACATGTCTATGCACTCAAGCATCGTTTTAGCATGAAGTATGCTGTTAATTCTTCATTTTAGAACAGTCTTTCATTATTCTGTATTATACAATTAATGACAAGCATGTATCACATTCTTTTAGCAATCTCCAGGAATCCACAAGTCAATGAAAATATTCTAGGTAGGAGCTAATTATATAATTTTGTTTTATTTAATTCTTATTCTCTTTTTTTAAGAAGACAGCATAGCATGAAATCAGATGGACATGTTGTAATTTTTATCTCCAAAAGCACACATATTGAAAATGCAGTTCATTTATATTGTGCCATCTGCTGATCTGCATAACTGAGTTTTCTATACACATTTTCATAAATTGCAGTGTAATTTACAATTTAGCTAGTACTCCCACTGTAGAGTTTTAGGGTCCTGGAGGAATAGTGTGGCACATTTACTGCTATTGTGGTGTTTGCATGTTCTGATCTTCCTAGGATTTTTCTGATAAATCCTAAAGAAATTTCTCTTAGGTTAACTGGTATCTACTAAACTGGCTCAGTGTGAATGTATCTTGGATGGACTGGTGCCCAATAAAGGGTTGTTTATCATCTTGAACCTGCCATGCTACTGAGATAATCATCTGAACTAAAAAGCAGGTTAAACAATAGCTGAAAGGATGGAAATTTCCATTAAGAATACAGTAATCCCTCGCTATATCGCGCTTCGCCTTTCGCGGCTTCACTCCATCGCGGATTTTATATGTAAGCATATTTAAATATATATCGCAGATTTTTTAGTTTTTTCGTAAAGTTCATTGACATTACCCATTGACCCATTGGATAACTGATGTCACCTGACTATTTAGCAGTGATAAAGAAAACCTGATACACAGCAAGTGCCTTATTAATGCCTTCAGGTACAAAATACTGTTACCCTAAGTTATTCTTCCGTTTCCAGATGCATTTACATTGAATGTCTGTTGACAACCGTAAATGAATTTCCTTTAAATGAGGGTGGGAGCAATTAGACGTTTAACTGAGTTTAACGTTTCTAATCCAAGTGATGTATGTCAGGAGGATACATTACATACACTAAAAATAAACATAATATGCTACTAGGGAAAAAATAAATCCATGAAATCAGATTATATTTTGGCATTCAAAGATTTTACTGAAATAGTGGTAAAAGTGGTCTCCGTTGCCCACAGATACGACAATACAGCTGGAGACAATGCATGGTTCAAAGAATTGACAGCTATGTCAGCAAAAAGAAGAACTTTCAAACAAACATTTGAGCTAAATTGTGCTGCCACATCGTGTTTAACAGAGGTGAAAAGAATTTGCATTAAAGTGAGTCAGGAGAAACTGATTTCTAAAGTCACTACAATGGAAAGAGTAAATGTGTCTAACTATTCTGATACCAGCAGAACCACAGATGAAGCTGCATCCAAGTTCTGTCTGCACATCTAAATTCGTGACTAAACTAAGTTAAAATTACCATCTTATTTAAATTCCAATTATGCCATACCAGAATATATACAGTATACACCTTAATACTAAATTGAACATTATTTTTAAGACTTCCATTTTGCAAGGGCATCATTAAGGTTGCCTTAATAAATTCAATACATTTTGCTAGCAAGCAAGATGTTGCTTTGCTTATGTTTTCAGTTGTACCACAAATGTGTACTGAACACGAATTGGAGGAATATGGGACAGGTCTTTGGAAAGAGCACCTTTGGCTCTTTTAGTGTGTAGTTTCCACACATGTATTCTCATTCTCAGAGTCATGTCTGGCTCCATGAAATCACCCTAATCCTGGCCTCTATATAAATATGGTGTGTTATGAGTAAATGATTACTGCTTGTTCTTAGTTGCAAAAACTCCACATAAAATACTCTTATTGTAAGGGGAAAACACCCAAAATACTCCTTAGTTAGTCCATCCATTATCCTAACCCGGTATATCCCAACCACAAGGCCACGGGGGTCCACCGGAGCCAATCCCAGCCAACACAGGGCGCAAGGCAGGAAACAAACCCCAGGCAGGGCGCCAGCCCACCGCAGGGTACGCACACACACCAAGCACAATTTAGAGTCGCCAATGCACATAACCTGCATGTCTTTGGACTGTGGGAGGAAACCCATGCAGACACGGGGAGAACATGCAAACTCCACATAAGGTGGACCCAGGAAGCAAACCCGGGTCTCCTAACTGCAAGGCAGCAGCGCTACCCACTGCACCACCATGCCGCCCTCCTTAGTTAGTAGATTGTGTAAATGACAAAAGTAGGCAATCCTGAAATAAATTACAGTAGAAGCGCAAAAAACTGTTCTTAAGTTGAGGGCAAATTTAGTGTCTTGGAAAAGTGTGAATATGGTAAAAGAAACTCTTTTCTGACAATTTATCTTTCTTATCAACTTCCAATTTTTTCACTTGTTACGCAGATCCAACCTTTTTTAGACAAGTGTGATCAGCAAAACAAAAAACACAAGGAATCAGAATTTTTCAGATCACATTTTGTATGTGATGCTCAACCCAAGAAAGACGTACGTGACTTGAGGGTAAACTGGAATTGTCTAGAAATGTATTCTTCCCGACTAGTATTTTCTTTTCTGTAAACATGACCTGCATCATAAGTCTGAGTTAAAACTCAAGATGGATTACAGTACTGACACAGTGTACCAATGGAATAAAAGCAAGGAGGTGAACATTTGTGGACAATTGTTCATAACCAATTGCTATACTGTAGGTAATCAAATTGATAAATATTCTAAAATTTTCAAACTACTGTTTTGCTTCTGAAATCTCCACATCTTGTTCCCTTGCATCCTGTCTTCTCTTTAGTATCCATGGGTTTCTAAGTTTAGATATGGCACAGATTATTGCACTCTGAGCAACAGCTATGATGTTCCAGTTTCTATGTCTTTTTGTTATCACCATGAGCTGATGAATTCACAGAAGTCCCACACTGAAAACTGTGTTAAGTAGCATGTCGTTTGTGTTTAAGGTGGTCTGTTTCATTGATCATCTCTCTGAATTTGCTTTTTATTTATGTAGGGCACTCATAAGGTGAATTTCTGTACACACAGTATCTCAGGTTTGATTTGCACTGTCAAACAAAAAATTGGATATGAGCCAAAAATTAGAACTGAGTCACCTTTAGCTGCAGTTTGAACATAGCTTAAGAATATTAAAACACATGGCTGTTTGTTCAGTGCTTATTGTTCAGAAAACAAAAATGTTTTGAAGTATCTCCTAACAGTCTTGTAACAGTGTTCACCATGACGAGTGAATTGCAGTGGAAAAGTGACTAAACTGTGCTGTCAGTAGCCAGATGCTTTCAAATTTTCTGAGATTAGGCTGTGAGCATGTGCAGGTTTGTTTGTTATGCTGCAGCACATGTAAAATCCATTACCCGAAAAAAGGATGACTTAGAGAAAAGAAGGAAAGATTGTGGGAGTGTATAAGGGCAGAAAATAGATCCATTACACAATACTAATGCAGGCAAAATATACTTGGCAGGGTTTTCCTGTGTTTTCAGCTGCACATTGCAGGCATTAGTACATACCAGGTGAAATCACTAATAAGCTCATTTAAATGGTAATTAGGATCACAGGAAAGGAAATCTCAATTGCATGAATAATCATTAGGCGCTTAGTGCTCATTTACATATGTAATAAGATCCTAGTGAGTGCAATACCTGGGTGTGATAGAGCTCTAGAAGAAAGGTGCCATTTTCTTATAGGACTCGGAATTTTGTTCTTTTTGGATCAATTTTGTACGTTGATCCACTGTCGGATGTTGCAATGCTTTGTCTCTGAGCATGTACAAGTTTAGGATTAATATTTTGCTGCCACTTTCTAGCACAATTTCACATATGTGTTTTAATACTCACATGGGTAATAAAGTACTAGACCAAACAACTCTCAGAGGGTCCACCTTTTGGATCTTAGGCATACCGAGGTCTCGAACACAAAATAATTTGGATGTAATCATCACAGATTAATTAGAATAGATCAAAGCAAATGCAAATTACTTTTCTCTTGTGGGAAAGAAAGAAAAAAACACCTTGTCGGAGAAGATTTCTAATTAGGAAACATATTGCAGAAAAAAAGGGATATTTTGTTTATTCCTTCAAAAAAAACTTTATTATATTTTTACTGGAGGATTTCAGCACTTACACTTTCAATTGAGAATATTGCTTTCTAATCAGTAGGGATTGAAAATTAACAGGAAACATATTTTATTACAATTGAAGGATGATCTCAAGCCTTGTTCAGAATGCTGCGTTTGTTTTAGGAAGTTCTTGCTTCACATCAAAATAATTGCCTGCCTGCATTTTGTAAGTATTGTACATATATACAGTATTTATCATTTGCATTATACTAGTTTGTGCTGCCCTCTTGTGGTATTTCCATAAAATGTAACCATTTTTGTCAATTAATCTTTATATTCAGAAAGCAAAATGTATTTGCATAATTATTCATGTTATGCATACCTTTATTTTGTCAGCTATAAAATAATTAATTGTTACAAATATCAGTATGCTCAAATTGCAGTTAGTCATAATTAACATGTAAATACAACCAAAGAAAATGTTTAAAATCAGAATTTTGGGGGTGGTATAAACAAATCTATTTGCATCTATTTGCAAAAAAGAGATGACATTTATTAATAACAACACAATACAATTAACAACTCTAGATTTTCCACGCAAAACCTATTTGCAGAAGGGTCAGCTTTTTGTTTTTTTTAAAGAACTTGCTTCTTCTTTATTTTAAAACAAGTAGACAGATGCAATAATTTAAAACTTCAAGTCTGGGATTACTGAATTTCAAAATATTAACAAATATGATGTATTTGTATAGGCAGATACAATAGCAGTTTCAAAGTAAAGTGAAAAGTATGAAAGACATACAGAGGCTAGGCAGCTTGAGACAAACTGAATATTCTACTTATGAGAATAAATTAAGTGGGTGTAGAAATGTGTGAGAATCAGTGATATGAAAATAAAAAATAAACAAACATTTTAGAGCATACTTTAAGAATAGCTTTAAAGCATCTTAGAACAATGTTAATTATCTAAGAAAACTAGTGATTTTAAGAATTAAATTTAGCACTTGTGTCAAGGGCTATATATGCCAATGTACATATAATATAAACCATGAACTATATCACATTTGCATATTTCTATAAAAAGAGGGGGTTCACAAGACACACTTTTGAACACTTATATAGCAAAATTTTAAACAGCTATTGGCTTTTGGGCAAAATGTAGGTTCAAAATTAGAGACCAAATGATATTTCTTTATTTGACAAACTCCTTACAAAAGCCATATTTCTTAACCTTAAAACAATCACAGCAAAATGATAATTTGTGTTAAATGTTACATCTATGTGTACTACATGGACATCAGAAAACAGTGATTCGTGTCATCTTTTTTTCTCTATCTTTGATTAAAGTTAGCACCACCTGTGGCTTGAATTTTAAAAGTACGTGACCTTCCATTTAAAAGCTGCCCACTGAGATACCATTTCATGCACACTGTGACTATAATGTAGAGAGCAACCTGATCGATCAATACTGTTCAAGTCAAAGACGTGTTCAAATGTTAAATCTGAAAAAAATATAAAATCAACTGTAAAGTTATCAATGTCTCACTTACATACCTTAAACGTATTAATAAGTTAAATTATGTTAAAGGCAGACAATCCGGAATTAAATTATAACGGTGTCCCCTTTATTCTTTAATACTTAACCATTTCATATAAGGAACAGCAAGATACCCACATCTCATGTTTTTGCAAGTTGTCTTTATTTTTGCTACTGCTCTAGAATTAAACAAAAATGTACATTTAACTGTTGTCATTTAGTTAGAACACTTAAACTACTGGATAGTAAGTAATAAACAAATTACCATTTGAAGGAATAAATACAGTATGCCAAGAACCAAGCAGCCAAACATTTGAAAACAAGCCAATGAGTCCAAGCGTGTCTTTTCTTTACAGTGCAAACTGAATACAGGTCAGTTGAATGAGATTTGTTGAAAATTGACTATGCAGTCTAATATTATGCATGTATTGGGCAGCAGTTCTTTGCAGACAGAGTGTATAGTTCCACAGTGCCATCTTTAAGATTTCAGAGGAAAACTTGAAACAAAGGTTTACTGGGAGTCAGAATGTGCAAACTCTACAAGCTCTGAATCCAGTCCTCTGGGGTTGTGAGGGAGAAGAACTATCTACCACACCTCCACTACACTTCCCTAAAGTTTCAATTCACACACAAAAAAAATAGAAACATAAGTTTAAAAAGTATTTTCCTTTAAATGTAAGTGACTTAATGGATGTTGAAGATAATTCTATAAACAAAAAGATGCCAGTGTAGAGGGGAAATATCATTCAAGAAGGCACATTTTTGGACTAACTGGATCTTGGAAGTCCTTTTGTGTATGTGCGTGTTTTTTTTTCCTTTGAAATACCATTGTGAATAAAATTACTTTAAGCTATTTGTTGGTTCAATGTTCCCTTTTCTTCTGATTTATTTAACTATTGCTTAATATTTCACCAAAACTGAATATTCTTTGCTTAACACAATGGTGCTAGGTTTTGATTCAACTCAGCTAAAAGCTACACTGTTCAACAATATTGCCTGCCCAGGTCCAGCATAGTCTCTTGTGCCCATTACTGTAATTGCAAGAAATTAAAAAAACGTAAGTCACAATAAACAACACTGTACCTAAAACACAAGTAATAATTTAGCAAAGCTGGTTAGATAGAGATGTGCTGCAAGAAATATCAAGTGAGCCTGAGGGACTTAACATGAGTGATGACAAAGGGGTCTGCTATTTTTACCAAAACCAGTAGCAGTATACCTTAGTATACCACATTTGTTTAAAAGCAGGATATGACAAAAGGTATGATACATTCTCCTTTTAGAAATATTGTTAAATTATTCTGCATAGTGTGACATTTTTAAGACCCTGACAACCCCCCCACTGAACTCTGTGTCGACACTCAGTTAATACAGTCAAGGACTGGTTGTTCTCTGCTGGCGTAATAGCAAGTTCACAGGCTTCCCACATAATGCATCTGTCACCTGCTGGTTGATGTGGGGAACATTTAAAATCGGCTACTTACCTGGCTGTTTGCTGACTTTCAGTCTTCTCTCCAAGGAAGACTAATGTGTTCTTTTCATCAGAAGAAGGGAGCTTGGGCAGTGTTTGTGTGTGTGTTGAACTGAGAGCTCCCGTTTGGATAAATGCTTTGATCATATTCCTGTCTTGACAACAATAAAGCCGCTTTTTTTTTCCAGAAACCAGGACTTGCCTCCTACCCTCTTGTGCAAGTGACCCACACATCACGTGTGGTACCTGAAGTGGGGTTATCAGGGTCTCAGAAACCTCACTATATATATATATATATATATATATATATATATATATATATATATATATATATATATATATATATATACTGCATTATACTGGTTACAAATGAGTATACTGTAAGTTAGCATAGCAAAAGTCATTGAAAATCCATCCATTTTCCAACCCACTGAATCCAAACACAGGGTCACGGGGGTCTACCGGAGCCAATCCCAGGGCACAAGGCAGGAACCAATCCCGGGCAGGGTGCCAACCAACCGCGGGACACATACAAACACACCCACACACCAAGCACACACTAGGGACAATTTAGAATCGCCAATCCACCTAACCTGCATGTCTTTGGACTGTGGGAGGAAACCGGAGTGCCCGGAGGAAACCCACGCAGACATGGGGAGAACATGCGAACTCCACACAGGGAGGATCCGGGAAGTGAACCCAGGTCTCCTAACTGCAAGGCAGCAGTGCTATCACTGTGCCACCGTGCCGCCCGTCATTGAAAATACAAACTGCATTTCCTGGCAAAATAAATACAGAAAAATACTGAAGTGCTTTAAGGTGCAGTACAAGTCACCTGAGGTCAACAAGTTACGAAAAGCCAATTTTCGGTAGTAAAGACGAGTTCACAAAGGGCATTGACACAAAAGAAATTAATCAATAAGTGATCACCTGACAATCATGCATCGGCAATTCCAACATACACTCTTCCTTACTTCCACTCTGCTATACAAAACCTGGCATTTCAAATTTATGCACTTTGCAAAGGTTTTGAAGAAAAGTCTTGTTTTCAGTAGCCAAAAACACTGTTTTAGTGTGGATGGTAAACATCCATACATTCATTCATTATCCAACCTGCTATATCCTAACTACAGGGTCACAGGGGTCTGCTGGAGCCAATCCCAGCCAACACAGGGCGGAAGGCAGGAAACAAACCCAGGGCAGGGCGCCAGCCCACCGCAGGTGGATGGTAAACATAAAGTTAATAAAAACTTGATTTTAAATTTATCCATGTTTGTAGAAACTAAGCAGCAGTTATCTGGGCTTGGATGTGTTGTTCACAATAATGGGCTGAGGTGTCAGAGGTGTATGGCATTTAATGTGCCAGCACCACAATGCATTATAAAGTGGCTGCCAGCTGATCTACAACAGCTGGGATATGGGATTAGACTTTTGGACACCTTAAACTTTTTAGTAACATATATATATATATATATATAAAAAAGCTGATATATACTCCAGTGCACTGTATATACCTTACTTTCCATATGTCATGGCGTTTAGCGTCCAGCTTTGTTTTCATTTTGCATACTTAACTGACAAATAGAACTATGCATTATAAAAATGCGCTGAATTTAACACAATTAAACAATTTGATTCCCCACAGCGGTGACTAAAGTTATTTCAAAAAGTGCATGGGTAGAGGTACACATTTTTATGGTTTGTTTACTTGTTAAATGTTATGACACATGGATAACTTTGTGTACTGTACTTTAATTTATATTATTGTTTTGCATGAAGGGTTCCAGACTGTTGCTGCCTTTGTCAAGTTTGATTATTCTGTGCACATTTATGTGAGTTTCTTTTGGAAACCTTTTCATCCTGAAGTACAAAGATTGAAAACAGATAGACATTATTTTACTTTACACCTGTCTAGTGTGAATACCATGCCAAGATACTTAACAAGTACAGAAGTACAGTTTGCATGTATTTTTTACTTTTGGATGAGTGACTTGCTCAGAGTTGCACAATGATTTAGTGAGGGTCGGACTGCTATATACTGTAGGTGATATAAGTGGTCGTCTAGGGTGTAAAGGTTTTTGGGGGGTGAGCAGCAATTTGTCAAGTATAATGGACATTGCTTTTGGTGTTGGGAGTGGGTGTGTAAAGTTGATCTGTGGTGAATGACTCGCCCTTCAAGCTGACATCCATATACGACTTGTGTGAAAATCCCCCTAGCTCCTCAATCTGACATCTGTGTGCAACTCACATGAAACCTCAAAGGGCCCAGAAATCTGCATTATTATGTACAGATGTTGCCTTCAAGTCTCTAGTTGGGTGTGACATTTCCACCTTTGCATTGGGCAGCAAAAAAGCTAGAGCTGCACTGGACGTAGTGGTGAAGACTTGGGCAGTTAGTTTTCAATTCCAGCATCTAAGACAATAGAGGAAACATCACAGATACGCTTGTAGCTCAAGTTTGGACATTGGTGAGTGTTGGTGTAATGATTGAGTAGCATTTCAACCCTTTCCTAATAGCTTTTGGCTCCTTATGACTCTAAAATGGACATTGCAGGTATGAAATATTTAACATGAAGGCTTACATAAACTATGATTTATTTATTTTTTTGCTACAAGATGTCATAAGTTAAGACAATTTAAAAAGAAAAAGTTCACTGAATCATAGACAAAAATAGGAAGAGATGAGACGTGTGATTTTTCATGTAATAAAATGTTAACTGTAATTATACAGTGGGTGGATTAGGTCTGGGAAAATAGGGTATAAAATCTAATGGACTCATTATTGTTGACATCTGTTTATGAAAAGAAACTGAGTGGTTCGTCCCATAGTGACTGCCATGTCTTTTTCCTGACCTTAAAAATATAATATAAAATGGACCCAGAAATGGCCTAACAGGTTAGGCTAAAGAAGAAAGACATAACAGTATTAGACATAACAGTAAAGTTCACAGAAGAGCTACTGAACTTAATTTAAGACTGAAGAGTATGTGATTTATGGAGAGATTGAAGAAATTGAATTTTTCAGTCTAAGGGAAAGGAGACTGACTAGAACTACTTTAAATTAGGGGAATAAGAAGGGCTGATGCTTGTATTTACTTTAAAATAAGTTCTTAAAGGTAGACGGGGAGCCACAGATGGCAGCTTGTTAAGAGTAAATTTTGCACAAATGTTAGCTCGCATATTGCTCACAAGTTGACAACGATTGAAACCATTTGCCGAGTGGCATTACAGTAAGGCAAAGCAGCAAACTGGGATTGTTAAAGGTTTAACTTAAATGTTTTTTTTTTCTTTAGTTTATACATGTGTTCAAAAAAAGCAAGAAAGGGTGACATGGTTAAAGGGAAGTGTTGAGAAAATAAGTACAGTGATAAAAGACAGTTTTTGGAAAGAAGCAGTAGGCTGTAATTTAGAATGAGTTCAGGTGGCTGCTGCTTTATGTTGGGAATGTGCAAGTCGAGACACAAGAGAAATTTAGCTTCAGATGAGTAGAAACCTAGAGAGAGGACAAAGGCTCACAGATAAGTATGAGGATGATGGCAGGTGGTAAAATGTCTGACTATTCTACCATTGCCAAAAGTAACAAATTGAAAGGAGAAAAAGAGTACCTTTAAATCTAAACATGCTCTGCAGTATAAAGGACAAATTGACTGACAGTGAGACAAATTGTCTTAACAGTAGATGTGACAAACACAAATTTTACAGTTTTTGACTTTTGCAATACAATAAAAAAAATTACCAAAATGCAAAAGTCCACATTAAGAATTTAACAATATTATGTAGGAAAAGCATTTTTTTCTATTCTTTATCTTCATAAAACAGTACTTGAAGTGGCACAATGGTGCAGTGGTTAGCCATGATGCCTCACAGCTCGGAGTACAAATCCCTGCCTAATGTCTGTGTGGAGTCTGCATGCTGCCACCCTGCCTGTGTGGGTATCCTCCACGTTAGGTTGACAGGTAACCCTAAACATGTGTTGTGTGGCTTTTGGCAGTGGATTGCAATCTTGTTTTTTGTTGGTGTCTTTTTTTCCTCCCAATTCTATCAGGATAAGCTTTGGTGACACGATGGTTAGTATTGTTGCCTCATGGATCCTGAACCAGTTTCAGTCTTGTACCCGATACTTCCGGGATAGGCTCCATACCACAATGAAATGGATTTACATTTGTAAATCAACTATTGTGGTTGAAATTTAACATGTTATTAAAGAAAGAAACATTCTCTAACATGACAAATCAGTAATCATGCAGGAGAAAAGCTGTTCATTGTATCTTTTAATTACTCCTTGGCAAAATGCCTTGGAGGGAGCATTCTTCAAAAGCAGTCCGTTACAGCCTGGTCAGCATGATCAGAATGGTCAGAGAAACAAAGAATAGAGGTTTATTTTATAAACTGTTAAATTTACATTCAGTGTCAATCAATGCATGCATTTTACTCTGGTTGGTTCATTGGTTTACACCCAAATGATTTATATAAAATAAAAGTATGTTATATTATATTCTGTTTCTTCTTATACCTTTGAGTTGCGCCACCACCCTTGAAATTTCTGTGCATATAACAATTGTCCTTTCTAGTTTATAGGACATCTGCTGATTTCTTAGTCATCTCTTAGTCATCCTTCAGTACATTTTAGATAGATACTAGGGGGCTTCGCTCGCCAACCCCTGGTGTTGGGTAACCCGAAATACATTGATGTATGTATGAGATATATTGGAGTGTAAAGGTGTAGATGACAAACAAAGGAAGTAAAGAACCCATAGCATGGCACATTAGAAAGATATATTGGAATATTTCTTTACACACAACATTTGTAGTAAAGATGGTGTGTTGTCCTTGAATGAGTTTTCCTTGGTATGGAGTATCAACAACTTTAACTTTAATGTCAGATGAACGCTGAACTCTTGAGAAGGCTACATAAAGTTGTCCATGTCCAAGTACAGGCTCAGAGAGGTATATGCCAACTCTGTCCATGGTTTGTCCTTGGGATTTGTTGATTGTCATGGCAAATGCAGGTTTAATGGGAAATTGGCGTCGTTAAAGTGTAAAAGGTAATTCCAGGTCAGAACTTGTAAGGTCAACTCTAGGAATCAAAACAGTATTGTTAGAATTTGATCCTGTATGTACTTGTGTAGCCTTAGCTAATGGGTGACTGTTTATGACTTCAGCAACGTTTCTCATGATCAGCTCTGTGTATTGCTTGTTTTCAGGAAGGGTCATTCGTTGATAGATTGCGACATCTGGATCTAACACGTAGATTTGTGCATATTTGCGTTCATGATTTGGTCCAGGGTACACTGTTCCAATCCGATGTAATATTTGTCCACATACGCGAAAGCAGTATGGGCCATTGCCAGCTGTTGGCCTGATATTCACCCCGGTAGATGCAAAAGCAAATGAACTATTGTAGGATCCAATGCAGTCCATAAAGTTTTTACTTTCGGGTCCATTGTTAGTTAGAAGCTTCCGTAGATATTCAGGAAAGTCATCTAAAGGAGGCAGTCTAACCTGACCCTTTTGACAACAACGTGTAAACTCATTAGTTGTATTGCCAGTTGTTTCTTCAGGGAAGTTAAGTAAATGACAATGACAGCAAATGATATTCATTAATCCTAATGAATGTTCATTAATAGTGCACTCATTACAGAATGCATTGTCAGCTAATTGGCAGAATTGTTTAGCGGCTGTTTGTCGTTCCTTTCTTTGCCGTTTATCTGTTGCCTCTGCTGTTTGAGAGGCGCGTTGTAGGCGCCTGCGTTCATTAATTGTATTCAGGCGGGCTCGTTTCTGTATGTCCGTCATGGAGCCGTGCCTGCTTTGCTTGCGGCATTTCAGACACGCATTGTAGGCGCCCGCGTTCGTTGATTCTATCCAGGCGGGCTTGTTTGTGTATCTCCGTCAGTTGTGGTCTTTCGTTTTGAACCCGTGCCTGCTTTGCTTCCGCAGTTTCAGATGCGCGTTGTAGGCGTCTGTGTTCATTGTATTTGTCCATGCGGGCTCCTGTTTGTAGCTCCGTTAGTCGAGCTGTTTGGTTTTGGAGCCGAGACAGTTTTGCTTCCGCGGTTTCAGACGCGCATTGTAGGCGCCCGCGTTTAATGATTTTATCCATGCGGTCTCGTTTTTGTAGCTCCGTTAGTTGAGCTGGATCGTTTTGGAGCCGTGACCGTGACTCCATTAGTTATCCGTTGTCTACCATTAGTAATACATCAACCCTTCTTCTGGTACATTCTCAGTATTTTTCCTAAACCAATTCTTATATTTCAGTCTACATTTTGTTGTTCACTTGACCTTTATTTGGTTTCCCACATTTATCAACTCTTTATGCTATTTCTTTAAGATGAATGCTGTTACCCTAAAATTATTCTTCCACACTATTAGTATTCCATAATCATTCAACCATCATACCCTTCACAATCATCACAGGCTTGAAGAATTTTTGAAATTTAACAAAACAAAATAATTCAACAAGCATATACTACATCTATTCCTAGTCACCCTGAATTGGATTAAATGGGATTAGAATGTTATGTGTTGTTACTGCATCTAAACCTCTTTACTGGGAGATTGGTTGAAAATGAATTGTGGATTGTACACAAGATATGACTGTTACATGTGGCTACCTGTGCATGGAAAGGCAAATTAACATTTAGAGAGATCTCAGAATCGCTTTCAGATATCACTGAACTAAGTTACATACAGTAAGTATATCATAAAATAGCATTTGAGATCTCTCCAAGCAACTCCATTTCAAGATATGGCAAGCATTCAATTTAAGGAACTTAAACACTTTTCATTCAAGATATTTTGGAATGTCGCGAGTTTAAGATACATTGCCCCTTCTTATTGATATTATGGCAAAGAAGAATATTCTAAAAGACTCTTTTATCCCCACAAAAAACTGGTTGATTTTAAGCTTATATAATAATATACCAAACGTGATGAAACATTAAAATAATTATGAATTGTGTAAAGTTGTTTAACATTTACTACAATAAGAATGTAATTTTGTTTCAATCCATAGCTCTAATAAATCTAAGACCTGTTACAGGGATTTTTAAATTGGAGTACATTAAACATTCAAAACTGTTCAGTGTAATGTTGTATTTGTTAATTCTCCATGGGGCAGTTTAAGGCCACAACACATTTTAAATACACTTTTTTTTCCCTCAAAGTTAAGCACAAATGACATAAAGTAGTTTACATTATTTAGTGCATTATTAGTAAGCTTCAGATAGAGAGACCCTGTGAATGTTAGTTTTAAACTGCATTCTTGTTCTGTCAGAGCTGGAAAAACTGAAAGAGTAACGGACTAGGAGAGTAGAGGAGAAACGTGGTCATAAACAACCACTGGTCAGAGATTAAAAATCAGTAAACCAAAATTAATAAAGAACAAAATGTTAATTAGAAAAAAATGTAAAAAATCATTCCAAGTTCTACCTGTGCAAAAATTATTTAATTAAAATTGTGAAGGCTGTGGGACACTCGTGAACCCCAAACCCCAAACATGAACACACAAAACAGTCCCTGGTTAAAATAAAGGGTGTTTTATTTCAGACCTTATAAACACAAGCACAAAACCAGTTGTTTCTTCTCTTTCTGCTCCTCTCATCCCTCTTCCTCACTGCTCTCATCCAGTCGAGTGTTGCCTTCCTGCCTCCCAGCTCCAACTCACAAGACAGTGTGGTCCCTTTAATTGAGGACCCAGGAGTACTTCTGGTGCCTGCCGGTTGGAAGCACTTTGGAGTCATACAGGAATTCCCAATAACAGAGAGTATAACTCCCTGCAGCGCCCTCTTGCAGCACACACAGACCCCAGTAGAGCTGTGTTACCGGACTACAATTCCCAGCATGCCCTACTGGTTTTTGACCAGACACTGATAGCCAGGGCCACTTTCATCTAACATCCTGAGGAAATAAACAGCCCCCAACGAAAGTCCTTCAGTGCCCTTTCTTTTTATCCTGGCCAGGGAAGGTACTCCAGATATATTCGGCCAGGACCCCAGTCCATCTGCCTGGGGCTTCCCGTCCAGTAAGTAATCTTCCTCTCCTTTGTCTGGGATGTTAGTCCATCCACCTGGGGAGTCTTGTTCGGGTACGGCAGCTTTTTCTCTCTCTATGTTGGGATGCCTCCCCATCCACTTGGGGCTTCCTGTCTGGGTAAGGAACCTTCCCCTTTCCTAGTTGGGATGTCCATCCATCTTGTGTGGCAATTACAATATCTAAATGTGTGGCAAGCTCTTTTGCACAAATCTCAAAACTTGATTGCCAAGACTAACCTATGGCCATCTTAAATAGCGGTGTCATGATGATATCGCGTGTTATTTGGGAGCAACCACATGGTATAAACATGAGACCGCCCCTGTCAAGACTATAGTCACACAGAAAAACACAAAATTTCAGTGATCAGAAATGATATACAAAGATGAGGCATGACATAAATGTAGTTAGGAAGACAAATACAAAATAATTGGTACTTTCCTTTTTCTTTCTGTTTACTATTACTTCTTTTCATGTTTTGACAAGAAAAAATGGTGTGAAAATATGACAAAAGCTTTAAGGATTTACATACTTCATGGAAACATTACTAAACCTGGAATTGACCCCCACAATATGGTCTTGAACAGACAAAGTTTACTATAAGCTTGAACCTATCAATAGGATGAAGGGAGGCTCTCCTCTCAAACTAATATAACACTTCAAAGGGTCTGTGTGTTTCACAGCTTTCACTGTGACTGCTCCTTTCTGTGATTCTACCCAAACTGGCAATGCAGTTCATTCCACTAGCCTTGAGTTATGTGAAAACAGACAAGCTTTGTACAACTCATTTAGAAACGAATAGGTTCGAGTTCAAAAAGGTTAACGTAGCTGTAATTATCATAACGCTGTCTTAGGCGGCAGGAAATGATGTGTGGAAAATGGGACATGATTCTGTAGGGATCACAAATTACAGCTGCAAAACACTGACAAGAGCTTTTAGCAATACTAATGCTCCAACGTTCATGTTTATTTTGTTATTTAAAATCTCAGTCGCTCATTATTTATATGCAATTTGTACACTTTGGGAAAATATATCTACCCTTTTTACATCATGGCACCTCTTTATTTAGATTATTTAAGCATTTTCAGTTTCAGGAATTGTTGCTTTCTCAATCAGAAAGCCTCTTGCCATACTACTCAATTCCCAGAAAACCACGGTTTACAATATTTTTTGCATTCTTTTGCTGCTTCCTCATTTGTTAAATAAACATAACTGGTCAGAGGCCTACAATGTTGTGTGTTTCTTTTGTTGCACTGCAATTCATTCAAAAAGTAAAAGTAATTTCAGGAAGTGAATATGTGTTTTGATAGAATACAGCTAATAAACAGACTTCTACTTACTGTATATTTGCTCATACTTGTACGTATTTATGTACATTATTTTGTATAGTCCCAATTATATAGAGTCTTCAAGTTGTGAGTGCAAAAGTTAACCTGTTGAAATTTTAATGTATATATTAAAAATAAGATGAAACATTTGGATAGTATCCAAAAAGATTATACTAGTATTAAGTGACTGTACAAGGTATTGGTCAGACAGCACTGGGACATAAAATCTGGCAGTGTCTAGAGAAGTGGTGGTCAAAGTACCAAAATTTAACAGTGGACCATTTGAGTCTGACAATCTCATGTAGGTGTAATTCTGTGTTGCATTTTATAAAGTTAATTTGGGAAATTTAGGTGAAAAACACTAAAATCCAAAGTGTTGTATTTGAATGTAGATTTCAGGCAGTGATCCATAATAAATCCTTTGCCACAGAGATTGCTTATCAACAGGCATCAGTCAAACTGATGCAAGTGTCACCTCCAGCACAGAGTGAAATAACTGCTTTGTCCTGGTGTGGCCTATAAAAACTGAAATCAAAGTTAGCTCAGAAGAGAGGCAAGATGAGTGAGATAAGGTGTACTGGAAAAAGACTGACAATAAAGAGGTAATGAATGTAAGAGAGATATATAGAAATATATAGAAGGGCTACTACAGCAAGCAAACAGGTGCAGAGAAGAGAGAGAGGTTACGAGCACACGCTGATATAGCGCATTGCAGCACCCACCACCTCAGGATCCCAGATTAGGACCCAAGTACAGCCATGCAATAGGTGACACCTCAACACCACACTAGTTTGAATGGAGTGGAACGGTATGACGCTTTTTTATGGTGGCTGGAGCGCCAATTCTGCCCACCACCCCCAGGTTTTTCCCTGCAGGTTGGAGGGCCTACATGCAGGCCTGGATGCAGATTAACGTCATACCCAGGATGGAGCAATTGCAGGTTAAGGGCCCTGCTCAAGGGCCCAACGAAGTAGAATCACCTTTGACATTTATGGGATTCGAACCGGCAACCAGTTCAAAGCAAGCCAGTGCAAATCCCTAGCCTCAGAGCCACCACTCCACCCTGATGGAGAGAAGGAAAGTGTGAAATTAAAGCAAAAATTATCGTCTGCAGAAACATTTGCTTGCTGTTCTCTTTGGTGGTAGTTTTGTTAGGTATCTAAGTGTACTGACTCAGTAGCAGCAAAATCAGCTAGCAACTTTAACTTACTAAAGTAATTAATTACATAAAAGATTAACTTACTTGAAAGATTTAAAAACTACTTGGTCATGATGATGGTCTGCTTGATTCTTTTTGGTCACTCCACTGGCTCCTGGCTGCAGTATGCATTAAGGTCAAATCCTTCAATAGTTGCATCTTGGTAGCCCATGCAGTTACATCTGTCAGTGAACAGATGCACTAGTTTAAAAAAAACATGACCAATGTCTGAACCTCTCCTGAAGTTGTGCTGCATACTCCATCATGTACTGCCTGATCTTAAGGATATTATCCAGATTGAATCTGTATGAAAGAGACAGTTGCAATTATAACCCCAAGGTCATGTCTTGACTAGGTATAAGTCAATGATAATAAGCTGAGGTTTATAGAGATATGGTGTTGAACACACAGATTGACTGGGGTAATGAGCAGCTCCATCTTAGATGGGATGAGCTGGAGATGATGCTTCTTCATCCAAATTGAGATATCAGTGAAACATGCGAAAAATCCAGCAAAAGGCAAAGTTGTTCCCTGGAGAGAGAATTAGGTACATCTAAGTATCACTGGCACAGCAGTGATATGTGAATCAATGGGTCTGGATGACAGGGCCTAGTGAGTTGTTGTACAAGGAGAAGAGGAGATTACCCAGCACTGATCCTTGAGATACCAATGTGGTTGCCTGGCAAAGAAAATCTGGTGGTTAACTTTGTCAAAGGCTAAAGAAAGATCAAGAAGGATGAGAACAGACAACATGATGGGAGGCCTAACCAGGCATTGCAATGTCAGCAACAGTGACCAGAGCCATCTTGGTGGAATGGGGCCCCTTGCAACTGGACTGGTTAGGGTCAAGCAATCTGTTCTCTACGGGAAGAGGGAAGACTTGGTTAAAAACAGCTAATAAAGTTTTGGATAAAAAAGGAGAGAATTGAAACTACTCTGAAATTGCCTACTTGAAATGGATTCACTGCAGGCTTTTGGAGAAGAGGAGGTATTATGGCAAGCTTGAACATACTGGGAAAAGTGCAAGTGCTGAATGAATTGAAGTATGTGACTGAAGAAATGAATAAGGAAGAGGGAGCTTGGAGAAAATATGGAGGAAGAGGTTAAATGGACAAGTAGTGAGGGTGACTACAGAGGAGGTTGGAAACATTAATGATGTAGAGCAGTGGGAAATTGAAGTGTTTAAGAGGGAACAGGCTAATATATGGAGTAATGAGGATTTGCCAGTAATAGCAGCCACCATTTCATAAAAATTGAATGCACGGCCATTAGCATTCAAGGAAGTTGGAAGGGGAGTTGTAAGGTTGAAAAATGAGTTGAAAGCAGAGAGCAAGCTATGATTGTTGATAGTGTTGGTAATCCTTTCCTGGAAGAAACTTACTTTAGCATTGGTAGTGGAAGAACAAAAGGAGGATAAATGAGGTAAATACTTATGGGTGACAGCACCATTTCAAGCAGAGAAGTGGTTAACTCTTCACCTCAGTGGAAGCGCAACTATCCAAAGTAAAATGATATGTACATTAGGGTCCACACTTAGTTCTGTAGTGACATGTATGTGATGACAACATCCTGTTTTTATAACAAATATTAACATATTTTATAACAAAAGAAAATAATTTGTGTTGTGGCAAAATCTTTTGTGTCATCCTTTTTGTCACCAAGTGATTCACGAAACAGAGGACTACTGGAGTCAGGAGTTGCATAAGGATGAACAACTTCCTGCCTTAGATGGATGTTTCATGATAAACATTTTTATGTACTTTTAAAACAAAACATACTTGTTTTACACTCACACTTTAGGACCAGTAGGTTAGCCAACTCAGTCAATTATTTCATATTGTTCAGTAATGTCCATATATGACTCTCCATATAGTCTCGTCCTCTCGTTTTTATTGTGTGTTGCCTCTTAGCAGTAGTAAGTTTTTGGAAAAAGATGAAAGTTCTTATTTAAGTGAGCAGATTCATGTCAGTTTTTAGTCTTTGAGGACAGGTCTTGAATTATTAATTTCCTACTTATGTTCCAGCTTTTGAATTGATTCTGTACCATAACTATGACTTGTTGCTTTAGCTACGATTATTTAAACTCTGTACTGAACCATTTGTGTATTGACCTTGCTTGATCTATGTCCCAATTTACTCTGACTGAAAACTCCTGTATTTCTTTTAGTTGTTGGATAGTAACTATGTGGCTGGTAAGACTAGGGGAAAGCCTTGTGCCAGCTTTTCAAATGGAATTGTGAGCAACTTCTATAGGAGGATGCATCTACAGGTGGTGGATGAATGCTGTGACCTTATGATAAACATGGTATTATTCTTCTCATAGATGGGTTGACTAAGTTTTGAGGAATCTACATTTTTGTTTAATGTATGTTTACTTTTGCTCATGCCACCCTTAAATGCAATTTTCACATTCATTGCTATAGATATCATGTACACATTAATATTATAAAAAAAAGCTATTATATGCTGTCTTACTCATGAACTAGTTCTCTGTACTCAAGATATAAACTTACTTAGTTGAGTACTTTAAATCCTATGTGATATACAAAGTAATGTAGATGATTATGTTTTGCATGCTCTCTGTAAATTAGATTCTTTTATCTTGCAGCTTACTTTTAACCTACAAGCAGTCACACAGTACTTAAAATTGGAAGTATAGGGCTAAACAACTGGCACATCACAGAAAAAATAAGACCACAGTTTGAATTGTAATGCTTATTTTGTTAAAAAAATTTAAAAATTAATAAATAACACTTAACAAACTGATGCAAACAGCTGTTAGGCTGCTGTTAAGTACCTTATCATCAGGAAAACAGTCTCTGTTTCAATAGGAACACGAACAAGATTCTTGTCTGTTTGTACGCTCTTGGCTATTTAGCTGTGTCTTGTTTTTTTTTTTTTTGGTTTGGAGAAAATATCCAAAATCTGCATGGCTTGGAGAATTTCAACAATTGCAAATCATTCTGATAGACAGTTAGTAAAAGTTTTTTTTTTAATTTTTTGTTACTCAAATATTGTTTAGAAGAATTAGTTCAATAAATGATTTATTCAAGACACACTCTATTCTCTCACACTTTAACATATAATTTAAATATTCTAACCAGTCGAAGTTCTTGATCATATAAAAGATTTTGTGCCTGACCTTCAACTCTCCTGTGTCTTATTTGTTTCTGGATGACTACATTTCTAAAGTTCCTTGTTTCACAACTACATACACAGTGTTTGATAAGCCAGCTACAAGGCAAAATGCATTTACATGCATGTAGAAATACAAGCTAAATCTACTTCTAAATATGTAAATACTGCAAAAAACATACTGTATGTCTTCATAACCATTTAAAATATAAACTACAGTCTATTTCCTGTGCATTGAGCTGAGCTTCTGCAGGTGAAAAACTCCAGTTGGTAAACCAAGATAAAAAGGTTTTGGAGACAGAGTTGTACTGCTGTGTATAAGACAATGATGCTGTTAGGACCTTGTTGATAATTTTTGAGTCTAGGCTGACAACTGATTCATATGCCAAGCTTTGTTTAATAAAATTTGAAGAAAATACATAATCATTAACAGAAATTGATCGTGGAATTTTATGTTTGTGTTGTACTCGCAATCTAAAAAGGAAATGCATGCAACACCATAGGCTACCAGCTTCCTGACACTGCCCTTATTAGGCTTCAGTATGGTCCAAATGTAGCTGCCAGACTCTTTACATACATTATATCTTGGCTACAAATCATACCCGTTCTTAGGATTTGTTAACTATAAAAGCAGTATTTCACTATAAGATGCTTATTACAACCTACAAGGCCTTAAATAATCTTGCTTCAAGTTATCACAGCGCTGTTCGCCACAAGTACTTTCCTGTCAGCTGTGTGATGTAGGTTATATATTTAGCCTGTCAAAATCTAAGTGACATAAACTAAGTGACTATTCATTATTAGTCACAGTGCCTGCAATATACAATCCCGACCCCTTTGCTAATTTTTATAAGTCAGGTCTTAAGTAAATGCTTACTAAATACAATGATTTAGTTTTTTTCATTTTACTTACTCTACCGTTTTTAAAATCTGTCACTGTTGGTGACAGTGTTTACAGTTTATTTATTTAAAATTGATTCAAATCTTCTAAACAAAATGTTATATGAAGACAGTATGATCTGAAAAAGAACAATAGATTCTGAAACGACAAACAAATGTCTAGGGCATTTGGCTGCTGTTCTTAGGTTTTGGAAATGGAAATTTCCTCTTAAAATTTGACAAATCCTCCCTCAAATACTACATTTACCTTAAGACTGAAAAAATGTAAATTCTTTGGAAGTTTTATTTGGAGTGGATTGTGTTTTGTTATTTAAATAAAAAGTGAAAAAGGTTAAATGTGCTATCCATTTGTGTTTTTGATCGTATATTGTCATTATTTTGTTTATTTGTAATTTCTTATTCATTATAGTTGTAGGGTTTTTTTTTATCTGTACAACAGTTTAAGATACATTTCAACATTAAATATGTTGCATTAGTAAATACAAAGAACATATTAAATGTTTACTGATGCAACCAATTTTCCAAATTTAATGCAGAAATTCTCCACTGTGATTTATACTTAGTTTTCATAATCCATTTTCAAATTAAGAGTAGTAGGAAACAAAATTTTTAAATATAACCACATATAGAGACTTGAAACAGTATTGTTAACGTAATAGGTACTCTTAACATTTAAGTGTAAAACCATTTGAAATAACAGTTGTCTGGCATTGGATTTTATTCTTTTTTTCTGGTTTGACTATGAAGTCATTTGTTGTATAAGTTCAATGTGACTGTATGTAATGTTATTTTCTTCAAATAAATAAAATAATATGTAAAACTATTTGAAATAGCAGTGGACAGGCTTTGTGGACCTATTTTTTCTGAGCTATTATTTCAACAGCAAATATTACTTATTTTTAGTATAAGTGAAGTGATGTGTTCTGAAATCTTATTTAATTAATCAAATTTTAAGCATTCAAATCAAACAAGAATGGTATTATCTGCTCATAATTGAAGATGTCAAGCTCCTTGTATCCTTTAAGAATAGGATGTGCTCTTCAATTAATTGCTGCCCCTTGTTGCTTTTCTCCATGTTTCACATCACCAGCATCACTATTGCACATGATCTGCCCATATTTTATTTCTAACCTGGAAAAGAATTAACCGTATTTGATAGCTTTTTTGATATATCCATTTATTGGCCATTTAATTGCTGCTGTATCTTGTTGAGGCAAACTTGCCAAACTCACAAGAGGAATGCTTTTAAGACTTTGATTCTCGTAGCTCACCAGCTTTTGCCTCAGTATAAAATTCATGTCATCTTTTCTCACATATTATCTGTATAGTCTCATCAGGGAGTCATGCACCACTTTTAGAGTTTGTACATAAACAGGTAGATCAGTCATGTGGATACCTTTTCACATGGCCCCAGCCTACTTAAGGCTTTTTCTCATTTATACATCCATTAATTTTTCTTGTTGTTTTTAATTGTTTTACATTAAATTACAATCAAACGCCTCTAATACCGTATATGCATTTCAATATATGTGTATGTCTGTAAACAAATGTAACTATGTCGTTTCAACCTTATTACCACAGTATTGATATGACATATGATATTGTCATGTCACTTGAAGAAATCCTTAGATGACTCTGCACTAATGGAGGGGGGTGTATTGATAAGGGTGATGAGAAAGAGTATAGAATTCAAGTGGAAAACATTTGTTTCTAGGTTTTGAAAGAAGTGTCTGCGACTTAACATTAACAAAACCAAGGACCTGGTTATTGACTGTCACCGTACCAAACAGCCTTTATGTCCAGTCATTATTCAGGGAGTGGATGTTGAGATGGTCCACTCCTACAAGTACATGATGGTCCACATTAATGAAAGTTTGGACTGGTCTCGGAACTATATAAGGGTAGAGCAGGCTTTTTTTTTTTTTTTGGAGACTGTGTTTCTTTCAAGTATAATTCTGTGATGGCCAGTGTGATTTTTTTTATGCTGTGGTGTGCTGGATCTCTTAAAGAGGGCCCACCAAATTAACAAGCTAATTAAAAGGGCAGGCTCAATTATGATGTGCACTCTGGACCCCAAGGAGGTCATAGCAAAGGAGAGAATTAAAACAAAATTACTGTAAGTGCCATTATGAACAATATTGCACATCCTCTCTTTGACACACTAACACTGTGGACTTTCAGCAGCCAACAAATCATTCAGCAGGAATGTGTCAAGAAACACTACTGGGGCTCCTTTATACCAACAGCAGTATGTCTGCATAGTGCCTCGCTGTGCCAAAACAGCAGTTTTTCTCTCTTTTATATTATCTTTCTAAATATTTTCTAAATTTTCCTTAGTCATTTTGGTGTGTGTTCAGACTATAGAGTGTGCATATGTGTTTGTGTGTATGTGTACACCTATTGATCTATCTATCAATCTAAAGAGCTCTGTAAAAAAGCCAAATTTCCTGGTGAGGACAGATAAAGTTCTATTTATCTACAATTAACATAAAATTCTGAAAAACTCTGCATTCTTTTTTGATTTTAATTTTATATTGAAGAGTTAAAAAATACTCTTAATATAAAACTAAAGTGTGGAAAATAAAATGTGCATAACTCACTTACTTGCAGTTAATTAGAATATTTGGGTGATACCTTGTTTAAAGAACTTAATGATTATTTTATCATTCAAAAAACAATCAGTTTTACTAACATTAATCATGTTTTTTATAATTGTTTTTTGAATTACTTTGGATGTATTTCTAATATAACACTTTAATATGAGACCATGACTTGAAATTTTGGAGTTTTTCATTTTTTTCTTGTACAGTATATTCTGTTTGTAAGAAAAATGGATTTATTTTTCTGTCATGGGAAAGACTTCCAAACCAGACTGGGTTGACTAGATGTCATACTTTAAAGTGATCCCCTGCTGTTTAAAACTGTTAACTTGAATCATACTGACTTTTATGTTAGTTGGACAGGACATGTAGTCGAAAACTAAAATGCTGATCTTCATGATGCGTTCTGTAATTTTTGATTTCTAAAACCACATACTGAATATACTATTGCACAAAATGAAATTACAGGTCACAAATGAATCCTTATATTTGATATACTTTTTTGACATTGCACAAGACGCACTGAGAACAGATAATGTGCATACACAGATTAAGCAGCAGGCCTTACATGCTGAGAGAATTAATTATTTACAGAATACTTTGCTGATATCTTAAAAATCTTTGTCATGGCTTTTTCTAGCACAAGAGAAAATTTGGCATACTGATGTTTAAAGATTGCCTTAAAAAAGATGATTATTGTGTCATATTTCCTATAAAGCAACTAGAGCAGAGAAGTATAAGATTAAGCTGTGCATTGTTTAATTATTTCATTCATTGGTTCTTAAATTCATCTGGTAAGCCTGTGCTACACATCAGTGAAGATTTAAATTTGCTCACTGAAATAAGGAGAAATAATGGATTTTGCAGCCCTGAGGCTGCTCTCTTTTTTCAGCATTGAAAATATATACTGATGAAGCAAGGCTCTAAAGAGAACTGTGCTTGCAATTTCTACAATCAATGTTGTAAAACACACAAAAACATGTAGATTTCCCAAGACCTGAAACACCAAAGAGGCTTATTGAAAGATTTTGTGTCCCTAGTCTATTGTATCTTTGTAATTCTGAGAGAACAAATCAGGAATCTGCCAAGTAGTTGGTCATTTAAGATGCAACATACTCTTCGTAAATTCTAATCTATTTGAGATAAATTCCAATGGGATGAAGCTTCTTTAACCTGCTGTTTTATACTGTTAGAAACTCGGTTGTTTCTACTCTAATGGGATATTTGACTCACCTAACAACACAATATAGTTTCAAATAAAGTGCTGAAAGACAATGAGAAATTAAATAAAAATAGCAGTGGTATCATGAGTTCAATAATTAATTGATCATTCATGTTTCTTTAAATATAGAACAAAATGTGTATAAATATATTCTGACAGAGAAGGCCATTCAAGCCTTTGCCCAGGTTCATGGCGATCTGCAGAGACCTCATACACGCCATGCCAGGTACACAGTGGAGGGAGGCACAGGATAGGGACCTGAAAAATGTCCTGCAGAAAGTGAACCCTGCTATCGCTCTCATGTTTGTGAGTGGAAACCATGACCTCGGCAATACTCCCAGTGCACTGTGACTGATTACTGTTGTTCATGGGGCGATGACTACTTCAGCTTCTGGGTGGGGGGGCATCCTGTTCCTGGTGCTCAACTCTCAGCTTTTCTTTGACTCCTCAGCCTGCCCTGAGCTGCAGCAGGCGCATGATACATGGCTCTCGCAACAACTAAACGAAGCCTCCCAGCGAAAGTGCCGCTACGTTGTTGTCTTACAGCACATCCCACTTTTTGTGAACTCTTTTGAGGTAGAACACGACTACTTCAACCTAAAGAGACCTGTGTGCCAGGAGCTTCTGGGTAAATTCAGAAAAGCAGGTATGTCTGGTGTTAAGGACAAGTAAGGTGAGAAATGTCCTGCAGTAGGCTGGTAGCCCATCTAGGGAACATTCCTGCCAGGATAGGCTCTGGCTCATTGTATTTTAATACGAGTTGTGTTACCCGGCCTCGCCCAGCATGTTTCATGACATTGGGCACCAGTTATAGTGCCATCATCGGTTAATCGAGTGTTTCAGAAGTACTATGTAACTAACTGAGTGATTTTGGGAATGCAGTATTTTCAGTTTAGTGTTAACAAGGGCTAATATAATTGGCAGGCAGTGTGGTGTAATGATTAACTGTTTGGACCTAGCACTTCAAACCTGGAGGTTGAGGGTTCAAATCCTCGTACTGACACTGTGCAACCACGAGCAAGTCACTTCACTTGCTTAGAAAAACAAAAGGAGTGTAACCAATCATATCTCAAATGCTGTAAATTGCCTTGGATAAAGGTGTCAGTCAAATAATAAGAAATAATAATAATGAGCAATAATAATATTCAGAAAATGTATGGTAGAATCTTCAGATTTATTATGTCATTAGCTATCAATGTCAGTGTAATCTGTTGCTTCACAAACATACAAGCTCTGCTTCATTTCTTTGTAAGAATTTTGTATACCGTATCTCATAAAAAATAACTAATACAATTAGATCAACACCTCTTCAAAACCATTCACTGATTATTCCATGCAGTATAAATTATTGTTGTTTTAAAGACCACTCTTTGGATACACATGGAACTGCCATTATCCTTTTAGCCAAGTTATGTTAGTTTCTGGTTATTCCCATCTAAAATGAAATTCATTCCAGCATTTTACGTTAATCACAGGGAGAGAAGCAACCTGTTGAGGAGTTTTCGAGAGTGATGACGTCTCATCTCTCTGTAATAGGCTGTAAAATACAGCACACAACATGAATATGGAGGTGACACAAATGTTTATGTTAAAGGTACAATAAAATAAGTGCTAGTAATGAAACTACAAGAGCTACGGTAACTCTACAATGGGACCCGGTGTCATTAAAACTACACAGAGCAGAAGAGGTATTGGAAATTTGGATCAAAAAGACACACTGCAGTCTATTTTTTTTTAAATGCCTTACTCCTTGAATAATTCAGTTTATTTTGAATGTGTATCATTGAACATTTTGATTAAAACAAATCAATGGCATTGTATTTGATATATTGTCATTTGAATATTACTATTTTACTTTTTATTTTGTACCCAGTTCTTGACAATGTTTTGCAATAATCTTTTATAAAGGAAATTTTTGTAATGTTGTGATGATATTTCACACCACCTAACCACTCCACTGTCTGCATAGTTTTCCTGTTCTCCCTGTGTCTGTTTTTTCTCTGGATACATCTTTTTTCACTGGCACTTATAAACATTGTGCATGTTAGGTTACTTGGGTGAGTTTTCATTGGCTCTGTGTGAATATGTCTGTGTGTGTGTTAGTGGACCCTGTGATGGGCTGTTTATTCTTACCTTGTTCTTGATGCTGCCTGAAAAGGTTCTGGCAGCCAGTGACAATGAAGCGGAACTAGCATATTCAAAAATTGAGGCAGGGAAACATAACCACATGACTTTCAATTGTCTATTGATCCATTTTCTGTATCATCTTACACCCTGTTAGGGGTTTAATGAAGCTTGAGACTGCCCCAGCAATACAAGGTTCTGGGTGACTGGGCAACCCACGATACATGCACACATTTATCTTGGGGTGGAAATGCAGTTACCATTAATCAACATGAAATCATGTCTTTCAACTGACAACAAACTTCTAAACAAAGACGGAATGTTCAGGCTACAAAAAGAACTCGTTCCAACCCTGGCTAAGGCCAAGTACAAACTTATTGAATTCCTTTTGATACAGAATATATTTGACTAAACATGCACATAAATGCTATGTAGTTAGTGCAGGGCTGTGTCAGTGTGCATCTGAAAATTAGTGCAAAATTTAAAGTTATTTCCACATTGAAAAGAAAAGAAGGTAAATCATAATGTTATGCAGATAGCATATCAACTCATTGTGTTAAAATGGGTGGCTTGTTTTTGTTGATTTCTCTTTATTTGTTATATTTGTATAATACTGGTACATTACCTTTGTATAGTAGTAACAATTGTAAAATTCATTCTACTTTTTAACTTCTTTAAAAAAATAATTATCTGTAAGTATTTCTTGTTTAAAATAACAAACTGGAAAAAATAATTTATTGTCACCACTGATTGCTATGATCAGGCAATTTGTATTTATATTCATTGTGAGAACTTTCAATTTATCTCATTATTTTCTGACTGGCTTTTTCATTTCAAGGTTGTCAACTTTTCTGCATCACCCTGGCAGTAACAAAAATCCAAATTGTTTGGGTACCAGTAAATGCCAAACAGACACATACATGAAAATGAAATTTAGGGGAGTTAATTAGCCACATCTTTTGTGGTAGTGGTAATAGTACTGTCATGTGTCTATTCTTACTTCCATGTCCAATGAATATGTGACATGTTCCCACTTACTGGTGCCATGATAAACAAAAATGCATTAAAATGCAGAGCTTCATTTTAGACATGGGAAAGAAGTAGAGCCCATGTATGCATTTAAACGACATGGAAACTGAACACTAAATGCAAACAGGAGCAGAACTGAATCTAATTTAACCAAATTTTGTCTTCTTGCATGCAAGAATAAGCCTAGAAAGATGTTTGATATAAGCTCAATTTTCAGTTTTATTCTTGAGTTAAAAGTATCTCCTCATTATTAAACTGAAGCGCCAACCGATATTAGATAATAGTGATATATATTTAGCAGAAAAAAATGAGAAACCTCATGTTCTACACCAGAAATCCAATCCAATGTATTCTTACATAGCTCAGTTTATGAATTGGCAGGTTATGAGTACTTTCACAGATGTTAAAATACAATACACTTTCAAACAAATGTAAAGATATACAGTACATATCTCAGTGTCAGCTGTTCTTTTAAAGCTGAAAATGGGAAACATCAATTCATACGATAAAAATAAACTTTTTAACAATATCTGAGAAATTAAGATAATGGAAAAAGTACTTGGCAAAGAAGGAGAGGAAATAAAATCAGCTGCTGACATCATTCCTGGTGTAAGTGAGTCCAGTCAAGGTACTGATAAAGTTATGGGTGACCAACTTCCTGCCCATTTCCCTTTCTGGCATCTTAAAGTATTCAACGTGATTGTGAGCATAACTGTGGTATAATCTTATGATGCGCATATGCTGATTCAGCCAGAGTTGATGTCATGGTTCCCAACACTATTTTGTCTTGTTCCACAGCTAGAAAGACAAACATAATTAAGCAAATGGTGGCACAAAGTCCAAACACCAAGAAGAAACTGAGAACTGGAAAAGGTTAGCAAGTGACAATCATGGTAAATATCACAGATCTGCTTGAGACAGATAACTCATAGATATTTATACATTAAAAAGAGCTCGAGGATATTCTATGCTGGTGTGCTGCATCGTCCACTTGGGTTAAAAAGACTAGACATCATTTATAATAGCAGACATATCATTCCAAAGTTTTGAATACTCATTGCTGTAATCTTGTCAACCCCTGCAAATTTTAGGAGACTTGTGCCATGTAATCACAAGTTCTGTATGCTCCTGGTTATGAGTATTATGTAGCGTCCATTAAGTAATTGCAAACAGAGTTCTCTTATAGCAGTAGTGCAAAATTTAATTTGACAGTTAACACCCTAAAATTGCAGTATAATAACAATAATGAATTGCCTTGAAACTGTTAAATCTTCTAATTTCAACTCAGATAAAATATAATAATTAATATCTGTATGAAGACTTTATATATAATATTTCTGCATAATTTGCTTTGGTTTATATTATTAAAATGTATTTACAGTTAATCACCCACAACAAAAGAATACTGTATTCTTAAGTCATGTGAAACAGAATAAGACATTGTAACAAGCTGAAAAGGTCATTATGTATTTTCAGTTGTTTTCTAGGTTTAATGAAGAAGCTGTGATTTGAAGAAAAAAAAATAGATTACACTGATGAAGAATCTCATTGACCTTTTTATTTTTTTAATAAACATAAAGCAATACCACCAAAAATTCAGTGGTTCTTTGTATTTTAGAAATCATTGTAATTCTCTACTCTAAAGTGAACTTTTTAAATGAGTAGATTAAACCCCTTTGTGATACATGGTGAATGTTTAAATAATAATTCTATGAAAATTTACAAACTGTTCAATGGTGATTCAATGTCTAGTCAACTCTAATACATACATCAAAGCTTGTACAACTTACCTTTGTTAAGAAAAATGAATTATTGAATTGACAGCTGTGGGCAGTATTTCATTTTTTCACTTAAGCCTGAATTAAAGAAAATGAATGGGTTGTGAATTTTATAAGTGTTGCTTTAGATGTGCAGTGGTAAATCGAACTGTATAAGATCCTTTATAAGAACATATTAATCTGCTTGAATATTCACAATTGTAAAGAGTCACTGTAAAACAGTTTTATTCTGCAACATAATGAATGCTTCAGTATTGTACATTGTGTCTTCATCAGCAAGCGTACATAATGTTTTCATATGTACATTTAATGTCAGACACATACAGCAACTTAGTACAATGTCAATTATCTATTAAAATTATTTTGTTATATCTAGCAGCTTTGATATTAGAACTTGTGTAGTTAATTGTCCATTTCAGTACTTAAATATATTTTATCATTTAATAAGTATTAAATGAATTTGATTCCTCCGGTTTTGTTTTCCTAAGGTTCTACTGTATTCATTAATTCTTTTTAAATGTGGTATTTTTATGATTCCTGTTATTGAAGAAATAATCATGGGAATATGGAATGAAGAAAGCAGATTTTCATTGCCTATCCAATATCTAGCTATTCTGCTACAAATATATTATGTATGTACCTTTAATTACTTTTTAAGTTTCCTCAGCATATTCTAACTCCATAACTAGCAGACAATTGGTGACATGAAAATAAAAGCGACACTGTCACCAAGAACTATCTGCAACAGGGTTGCAATTCGGTTGAATGTGTCTTTAAATAAGGGGTCATGAGAAGAGGAAAGGCACCCTGCTAGAACATATTTGCATCATTCAGATCTTAAAATATGAAATGTGTTGAGAAAAATGGATATGTTCTTTTTCTTTAAGGAGATTAAATATTACTGAAGAAAGAAAAAAAAAATTTAAACAGCCAAATGGGGCTATGCATACAAACTTAAAAGGTTTAAATAAAACAGAAATATATATTTTATTTTTACTTGCTTAACTTGTGGAGGGTGTATCCTGTAGCAAAGCCCTAACTTTTTTCGTGAAAGCCCGTTTCAGTCAATAAGTCTTAAAAAAACGTGTAAAGATATTGACAATAAGCTAAGTCATCTGCAGCAAAGTTTTATAAATGAGGGTTTCTCCTTTTTAGATAGTACAAACTGTTTCTTCTTCATTGACGTTTTGTCTTGGAGAGCTTTTTTCATTTCATTGAAAATGAAAGCAGCAGCTGCCAAAATATGTAGCTTTCTTATTAATTTTTCAACATTGTGTAAAATAAATGTATAAAGTAACATAAAAGGTTTAAATACTGGTTATCCTTTTACACTAAAATATTACTAAAGAGGTACAAAAAAAGTAAAATGGATATGTTCTTTTTCTTTAAGGAGATTAAATATTACTGAAGAAAGAAAAAAAAAAATTAAACAGCCAAATGGGGCTATGCATACGAACTTAAAAGGTTTAAATAAAACAGAAATATATATTTTATTTTTACTTGCTTAACTTGTGGAGGGTGTATCCTGTAGCAAAGCCCTAACTTTTTTCGTGAAAGCCCGTTTCAGTAAATAAGTGTTAAAAACAGGTGTAAAGATATTGATAATAAGCTACGCAAACCCAGGAAGATATGGAATCATTTAAATCAAGTATCATTACATCTTCCTTTCTTAAAGAGAAGTAAGGCAGTACTTATAAGCTTACATATTTATATATAGACATACATATATATATACATATATATCTGAAGCCGTGCAAGCACACTCTTGAGAATGCAACGTATAGTTGTACAGAAGAAAAGCAATCTTGCCTCAAATGAATGGCAACCTTTTGTAGGTCTATGAACTTAATTTAAACTTTAGGTTTACACGGTGCTTTCTTTCCGAAGTACCTGCACTCATGAATATGTCTGTATGTGTCAGTCAGTCAAATCCACGCGCTTCGCACCGGCGAAGTACCGCTTTTAAATTTTTATTAAGAAGAAAATAAAACGTTTTTAAATTGAGGGAAAATATACTAATAACAGTTTGTTAAGGATCTGTTTTTTTGTGAAGCTGCCTTTACTCGAGTGATCACTTCAACCTGACTTGGTGGCCAAGTATAAGCGTTACCTGGTAGGTAACCATCCATACAATCAGATTGTGAATCAGACTACGAATGCCGTGAATGTAATTACACACTCACTGCACTTGCTTACGGTATCGGACGTCAGCGCTAGAGGGGCTTAGCAGCGGTGAAGTATTGCTTTTAAATTTTAATTAAGAACAAAAGAAAACCTCAGAGGTTCGATTCCCAAAAGGGAGTGAAGTGAGTGTCCGGTTACCTACCAGGTAACGCTTATGGTTGGACAGCAAGTGACGTAACATCAGCCACGGTGCCTTCAGTTGTGAGAAGCAGATCATAGAATGATTGAAAATAGTTTTGCATTTACCTTTTTAGTAAAAGGCGAGCTTTTAAGCCTGAGAAATCACCCCGTAAATGCACACGTTTAATTGCACATGTGTTAATATGTATGGTTACACAGTATTAAAAGACAGTGAAGAACGTGATTTACCTTTGTTCCCGCGTTTGATAAAAGGCGAGCATTTAAGCCTGAGAAATCACCCCGTAAATGCACACGTTTAATTGCACGTGTTAATATGTATGCTTACACAGTATTAAAAGACACTCAAAAATTAACGTCATTTACCATCAGCCACGGTGCCTTCAGTTGTGAGAAGCAGATCATAGAATGATTGAAAATAGTTTTGCATTTACCTTTTTAGTAAAAGGCGAGCTTTTAAGCCTGAGAAATCACCCCGTAAATGCACACGTTTAATTGCACATGTGTAAATATGTATGGTTACACAGTATTAAAAGACAGTGAACAACGTCAGTTACCTTTGTTCCTGCGTTTGATAAAAGGCGAGCTTTTAAGCCTGAGAAATCACCCCGTAAATGCACACGTTTAATTGCACATGTGTTAATATGTATGCTTACACAGTATTAAAAGACAGTCAAAAATTAACGTCATTTACCTTCGTTCCCGCGTTTGACTCGTGCTGTAAATCTCTTCCTTGTTTTTAGTTCACGTGATTACGTAGGAGACGTGATGACGCGATACGTGACTCCGCCTCCTCAATTAGAGTATATGGACAAAAAATATGTTCCAGTTATGACCATTACGCGTAGAATTTCGAAATGAAACCTGCATAACTTTTGTAAGTAAGCTGTAAGGAATGAGCCTGCCTAATTTCAGCCTTCCACCTACACGGGAAGTTCGAGACTTAGTGAATAGTCAGTCAGTCAGTCAGTCAGTCAGTGAGTCAGTGAGGGCTTTGCCTTTTATTAATATGTATAGATAAATATCCATATATACGCACAAAATTATTAAACTTCAAAGTCATCCAGAACTATAAATTCCTTCCAGATATGCCATACAGAGCACTACCACATTTTTCTTAAGGACACCTGTCCATCCATCAGGGAAACAAGAAGGGGCTGAAAAAAAACATGATGGGCCCTTCTTCTTCCTATGCTCCTTTCTCCCTAGCCAGGCATACATACAAAAATCAATAATGAACAGTAATACTGTATCACCCAGAACAATAACTAACAGACTTGTTATACCAACACAGTACTTTCTAATTTAAAATATATTAATAACTTAAATGGCATTCAACATTAAGTTAATGCATCTCACAGCTTGTGGGTAAGTGCTTTTGTGAAATCTGGTAGTCTTGGTCTTGATTGATCTCAGCCATTTACCAGATGGAAGGAGAGTCAAAAGAGGGATGTGATGGGTCAGGAAAAAGTCTTATTGGATTAATATTTCATTCCTCTAAAGTAGAGTAAATCCACCGTGAAGAGGTGGTGACCAGTGACTTAAGAAGCTTAGCATATCACCCTTTGCAACTTCATTCTGTAATTGGCCAAAACACTGCCATTCCAAACATAGAGGAATAATAACCAGGACTTTGACTTACTCTTAAATATATTTTAATCATATCCAGGAACAGGATAGCTAGCTGTATATGTATTTAAGGAAACATTACACCTGTCATTATATAACAATCTATTTTGAACTTTTTGATCATTTTTAGAAACTGTACATCTACTGGTACTGTAAGGTGTAATGCTGAATGAATTCAAATAAGTATCACAGCCTGATCTGTGTACAGTTGACAAGTTCTTCACTTATCCAAATCTGTGGACTGATATCACTGATCTCAGAAAAATAACAGATATTTAGCAGATTTTCTGGCTAAGATAATAGGAAAAATAGTACTTAATTAAAACAAAAGTGAGCAAAAGAAATACAAAGTTAACCTAGTGCCTCTCAGGCCTTGTCTACCTTGGTCATAAGCCCCCATCATAGTATAGAGTCAAGTACCTTTTAAGCACTCCATACTCCTCTCTGTATTCTTGCACACCTTTATCTCCAATCTGGCCACTCTTCCTCTAGTCATGTGAACTCTTACGTGCTACTGCTTTCTTGACAACAAGCTTGCTATATAACAGGTGAAGTGGCTTTTAAACCCTTGTTCATGCCCATATATAGATGGATCCCTGGATAATGACTCGGTTATAATGACATTTCACATTTTAATCTATTCTAATACTTCCTGTACAGTTTTCCTAGGTTTTTCTCACCCTATCTGTTTTTTTTTTCTGAGTGTAAGCATTTGATTTATTTTGTTGGCTTTTGATTTGCAATATTCTGTGGCATTTTACCATTGATGCCACTTCTGTTTACCTACAGCTGTCACCATATGAGTACATGTTTTCATGTTTACAATCCAGGCATGTGTGATTCGTGACATTCAGGTCCTCCGGATAAAAGATCATTGGTCAAGTCACATCTCTATCTGTTATTTCAGATGATGCCATTTATTCTTGTAGTTTCCCAAAAGCAAATTTTGCAGGCATTTTCAATCTTGGCTTGCTTCTATACTCCATCTCTTCTCCTGATCCCTTTTTTTCTCAACTTGTGCTTTAATTCTTATTTAGCACAACAGCCATGAAACCCTAGGAGGCTAACCCTCCTAGTTAGCCTTAGTCTATTAAGTTTCCCAGATCCATAGAAGCAACCAGTGAAGACCGGGTAGGCAGCTTTCCTCTTTCTGTATACAGCAGAACAACATATTGTGCCAGGGTTATGCAGCCCTCTCTGTTGACCACTGAGTTTGACATTACTTGGGAATCCTTCACAATACAAAAGTGAAATCCATCCATTATCCAACCCGCAATATTCCAACTACAGGTCACGGGGGTCTGCTGGAGCCAATCCCAGCCAACACAGGGCGCAAGGCAGGAAACAAACCCTGGGCAGGGTGCCAGCCCACTGCAGGGCGCACACACACACTAGGGATTAGGATCGCCAATGCACCTAACCTGCATGTCTTTGGACTGTGGGAGGAAACCGGAGGAAACCCACGCAGACACAGGGAGAACATGCAAACTCCATGCAGGGAGGACCCGGGAAGCAAACCCAGGTCTCCTTACTGCGAGGCAGCAGCGCTACCACTGCGCCACCGTGCCGTCCACATAAGTGAAATCTTGTTAGTTAAATTCTTATTAAAAAATGATGCAGTTAAGCTGGTAGTATGTAAAAGATGTTTAAAATTTAATACCCCAGAGAAGAACAAATTACAAAATTTAGAAAAATGTGAGTTATATTTTCCAACATACCAAGAAGCTCAATTTTGGAGTGCATTTAGCATTCAAGTTTCTTTCCAGAACTGTATATGATTAGAGAGATGCTTACAGATTCTTGTGCTCTTTCAGCAAGGGAGTTGTATTTGAGTACTACAGGGGATTAAAACTAAGTCCACTGCAATTTACCAGCCAGGAATAATTGGTTGTTCATTACTGTCTGTTTGGTTACTCGTGCGTAAATATCTAGTCTCTGCTTAATCAACATTTCTGGTTAATCAAGTTTTCTATTGACTTCGGACGGTCTAACGGGAAAAATATAACATGCTCTTTAGATTTTATTGGAAACCTGCTTGTTCAATTAACTGTAATGACTTTGATTACCTAAAATTGTATTTTACTTTTGTTTTTTTTTGTTTGGTTATATATATTTGTGTATTGTTATTCTGCTTTGTAAAAGATCAAAAGCAAGGTTTATTTTTAAGGCCTAGCATTGCCTTTTTTGAAGTTGTGCTTTAATCTAAAAAGCAACTGCAGTACAAATAAAAGCACTTTTCTGTTGGGATTATTAATTATAAGACACTGTTATACAGACAATTTTAGCCAGAATCTACATCATGCCATTTACTCAGCCATGTACTTCAGTAACATCCTGTTTGCTTCTACATAAGGAAAGTGATATTATAGTATTTGGTTCTGTATTTACAGAGTTGCAAACAACTTTTAAAGCTGGCTTGTCATCTCTCAAATAATCATCTGCTTGTCTGAGGACTAAGACTTCATTTTAGATGATATTCAATGTTACTGACCACTTGACTGATTGTTCTTTCCATATAGATTGTATGTTTATATTTTTTTAATTTCATACTGCTACATGTTTATTGCTACTAGTTATCTTGTTTACAAAGAATAATATTGTTGCATTTTGACGTTTCTACAACAGCAGAACTAGCCGCAAATACTTTATTTTACTGATAAACATGATGATAATAAATTAAATTAAACAAAAATTTAAGGTCATATCTTGGTTAATGCTTCCACCTCCCAGCTCAGTGCCTAGGGTTCAAATCCAGACATGACTCTATGTGGTGCTGACAGCGAGAGTTTCCTCTGGCAATTCTGATATTCCTTGCACATCAACAATGGTGTACAGATTAGGTTCATTTTCAATTCCGGACTGACCCACTGTGGGTTTTTATGTAAATTGGCACTCTTGTATTGTCCTAGGTTTATTTCCATGCCTTGGACGCAGTTGTCTTGCAATGAAATCTACCCCACATAATCCAGAATTGTACTGGGTTGGTTAGAGAATGATCAAATGAAAATATTTCATAGTCTACAATAACCTCAAAAAATGATTAAAAAACATTTACTTTTCTTATATCCTAGTGTCACACATGTGCGCATGGAAGGCAGTTGAAGGGCTTGAATAATGGTAGTTCCACGCCAGATCAGGGGGCGGTGAGGTTCACTGACTTTCTCTCTCGATCCTCTGCAGACCATCCAGGGGAAATCCCGCATGGTTCTGGCACCAATGATGATGTCACTTCCAGCTCCGCGCCAATGATGACGTCACTTCCTGTCTCAACCTTTAAACCTGCCATCTTTACAGACTTAAATCAGTTCTGTTTTGGACTCTGACCTGTGAACAACTCACAACAAATTACCCATTTGCAGTAAGGGCATAATATACGGATGGCCGCTCCAAACCTTTTCGATGTCTCTGGTTCGTTCTTATGACACTAGATATTAAATATTTTATGACATTTTATTTTTCTAAGGTGTGTGGCACACTATAGTTACTATATTAAACTTATACTAACTTGGAAAGTACAGATAATTGTACTATAGCTCAAATGGGAGTAATATAGCCCATAATATTCTATTACAATTAAATAGTACATAGATTATTGTTTTAAAAGCATAACCATTATGTTGATGCGCATCAAATATCAATGCATTTACATTTTCGGCTAACAACTTTTTCTATGTTGATTTACAACATCTGAGATACATTTCTTTTGTTTGTCCAATTGGAGCACACTGCCTATAATAGCTGGTTCATGTACGTAACACATTCTGAGTACTGGGTAAGGATTACAACTTCAAAAAATTTTCCTGCTTTGGCATTGATGCGTATGTGGTGTGACCCTGTACTTAAAGGATGTATGAATTGTAACTGACACTCAATGCTGCTCTTGGAGCTTTATCTCTGGTTATTACCCTAACAGTGACATATTCCACTGGCTCTTTTCTTCTCTGAAAACCAACAACTGATACAAAGTATTATGAAAAGACCAAGTTAATTGAAATGTTGACTTATCTAAATATGAATGAACTATTTTGCTGCATAGTATTTTGTTAGACTCATGTATCCAAGGAGATCTTGTGTTGGCAGCTGTGAGTACATTCTAAATATTTGGTTGAGATCAGACTAGCTGTTCTTGATTTATCTACTGGCAGACAGCACCATGTACCCTTTGTAAGCTTATGTTGAACACTGATGTCTGTCCTTAGTCATCTTGTTTTAAAATTGCTACATTGAGTTAACAAATGTGACA
Organism: Erpetoichthys calabaricus; assembly: GCF_900747795.2. NCBI lineage: Eukaryota > Metazoa > Chordata > Cladistia > Polypteriformes > Polypteridae > Erpetoichthys > Erpetoichthys calabaricus. The sequence continues at coordinate 118,103,759 of NC_041397.2, read as the reverse complement.
GCTTTCTTGAGGATTTCATAGCATGAGCATTCAGCCAGGTCCTGACTGGGTTAGACATGTTCAATATCATTATAGATGGTGTCTTATTTTTTACTAGAACAAGTGATCTTGTCAAGTAACTCTGAAATGAAAAAATATTATGGCCTTAATGTACCAAATTAGAACACTGAACTTGAGTTCAGATTTGTAATATTCTAGGCATGTAAAAGTAAATGCAATCTATATAAAAAGTTTCATAAGTTTGAAAGACCCACTCACAATGTGGGCTAAAACAAGAGCCTGGCAAAAGATAAGAGCAGGGAAGAAGACCACTTAAAGTTCCAAATTGCTATTCAAATACAGTATATTTTCTCAACAGTAGAGTATAAAGAAATTCATATATTGCCCTGACATTCCAACTCAAGCTGGCTCCTGCATTATTTTATAGATATTATAGACTCATAGCATCTCAGTACCTTAAAGTTTATAAAGCTAATACACACATGACAATATGGTGGATTGAGCATATATAACACATTTCAAACTAATAGAAAGTGACTCGGCCACCTTGCTTGTTTTCTAAATAAGGGAAAAATTTTGGAATTACATTTTTCTGGTGAATTGTTAGCTAGACATCTTCATTTTATAAGTGACTTGTATTTAACATAATAACCTTTGGCTTGGATGGTGGTGTGGTGTTAGCAGTGCTGCCTCACAGTAAGGAGACCTGGGTTTGCATCCTGGGTTCTCCCTGTGTCTATGAAGGTTTTTGCTCTGGGTGCTTCAGGTTCATCTCACTGGCATACAGTTTATGCGTATTGGTGATGCTAATTTGGCCCTAGCATGTGTTTGTTTGTAGGTATTTGTGTTCACCCTGCGTTGGACTGGCACCCTGCCCAGGGTTTGTTACTGTCTTGTGCCTTATGGTAGCTGGGATAGTCTCCGTGATATGACTTTTGGCTTACTAGATTTACGTTGTAATTCTGAGAAGTTAGCCTTTATGTAGCCTTATTAGATATGGTTGCTACCTCTAACATGTACTCATAGCTTTTCATGTGTTTAATTATGATGAATTTTAGAAAATGTTGTAAAAAGCATTGGAACCCTGAGATCCGGGATTGGATTTTCCGCTCTTTTAATATACAGTATTTAACCACAGTTTACAACTCTTTTGAAATGAAAAACACATAGTAATAAATGATTTTAGATAGCACTGTTTCCCTTCTGGCAATCTCCTTAACCTAGCTGCATTGAAATTTAACCATTAAGGTATCGTTCAAAATCTGTTGTAACCTTACTCTCCTGGAAAGAATCTGCAGCTTGTAAATAGTTTTCTATATCGGCCCACTTGCAGTTGCAGTTTCAGCGTAAATGCTTTAAAGTCCGATGATAGCAATGAATATCTGAAAAATAATTAATTCACTAATTAACTTTCCACCATAATATTTTAAAAGTACAATGTTATTATTAAATAAATTAAAATTAAACAAATTCTATTTTATTACATAATAATTAAAACGTTTATTTTTCGCAGACGTCTGTTGTAATAAAGCCATGGAGCTACATTTAACCTTGTAACCCGGTGTGAGGTGCACTTGGCAGTGTGTGACAGCTCATTCCATACATTTAGAGTATCTGAACAATTTGGATGATGTTAGCAATTCAAAGTAATTTTCTTGTGTAATTATCATTATTTGCACTATTACAAGAATTGCACACTCACTCTATTCATCATTGCTACATCTCTCTGTAAAAGAGTGGTTACAGCTTGTCGATGGCTTGCCATGACTATTGGTAATTTCACAAGTAACAGACAAAGATGGAGATAATTTTCTTGGCCTGAATAACATCTCTCAGCTTCATCTTCTGAAACTTCTTATGTCACACATTTTTTAATCCCTTAAACCTTTCATATTCTGTTGGTGCATATTCTCCTAGTGTGAAATGATTTCTGTCTATAAGCAGTTACCATATGAGTACATTATTCCACTGTGTGCCGCTACCTACTTCCTGTCTTTCACTCTCTTCTTTCTGCTCTAGTAAGCACAGAAACAATGGTGTAAATACTCTTCAAATGCAGCAATATACTGTATAGTGTGGTGCAGATCTAAGTTTGGAATTATTACATTGCATTGCATTAAAAGTTGCATAGTTAGATCTGGACCACCCATTTATTTTTATAAACCTATAATAAGCTTCAGAAAACTGCTTTACCTTACTTGGAATATTTAATGATCAAGTATTGCCTGTTTTACTTTTTAAGGAAGTTTTACAAATTACACCACTCCACATACTAAAAGCAGCACTGTGCTGGGTGATCTATACAATGTCATTATGGAATATGAACTATGTACAATCTTAAGGGCTATTTATGCTGGTGACTTTGACAAAACAAATTTAAGTAATACATATGCCAAATATCATCCAGCATGGCACTCGTCACACCAGGGGTACAAACAATCTGGATTACTGTTATATCCTGATGAATGTTTACTATTCACGAACCCCGTCCTCTCCTTGGATAGTAGGACCTCCTTTCCGTACTTGTGGTCCTAGAAGGAATTTACAGATAAACAATGAAAATATTTACATACTCTTATGGATTACAAACTAAACAATATTCCAATTGCACCCACATTGTCTCTCCTGGATGAGCTTACCCTTTCTACGCTTGCTTTGATCATGGTAGCAAGCTTTCCTGATGATTTCAGCCAACTCCAGTTTGCATAACAACACAATTGGTCCAGGAAAGATGTCACAGCCCTTGCAATTTATATCATCATGGCACACTGAGAAAATAAAAATGCTATGCCAGAGTCCTGTTCATAGACTACAGAGCAGCCTTTGCCACTGTTGTAGCAGTAAAGGTGACCACAAACCTCCTAGGCTTTGAAATTAAACTAACCTTCTACTATTGGATTTTAGACTTTATAACTGGCAGACCCACCTCCTCTATGCTGATCTTCAACACATTCACTCCACAGAGCAGAGTTTGGAACCCACTGCTGTACTTGTTCATTTATGACTGCTTTACTTAAAAAAGAAAAAATCTTTAAATTTTCTGATGACACCACAGTTGATCATCATCAGTGATGAGGCAGCTTAAAGAGAAGAGATTTACATTCTAACACAGTGGTACCAGGGTAACAATCTCTCCAAATAACACCCTTGTATAGTTATAATCTAGAAGTTAATATAATTTGTACTGTACACTAAATTTAAGTGTTACCCATATATATATTATAAATACAATTTCTTTTTGCATTGTAATATTTTCATTTCATGTTTCCATTACAAAGTGAACCCAACAAGAGTGTTTTACTTTTGGCCTTTAACACAATTGTCAATGATATACATTGACAGAAAATTTAAATATTTCAAAAACTAAATTATTTTATTGTTTTAATTAACTAATTATTTATTTAATTATTTCTACAAGCATTTTTACAGTCAGACTTTTTAATCTTTCTCCTTATAATGAAAAGAAAATTTAATACACAATTACCCCTTACACACATACAGTATATATATATATATATATATATATATATATATATATATATATATATATATATATATATATATAAATTTATTTTTTTAAATATTGTGAGGTTTCTGAACACTTTTAGGAGCCTCCTCCAATGGATGGCATGCCAAAGTGTGCATGCCACGTCTGTGTAGGACTGCTTCTCTGTTGCTGAGGCAACCACAGGTCCGCAGCACAGCAACAGAGTGTCACAGAAACAACTACAAGTCCGATCAAGATCATACTATACAGGCATGTCGCCGATGGGTGATGCAAGGGACATTATAGATGCAGGGAACAGTATTATTTGCCATTAACCTGGCCACAGCCAAGCCTGATTGCTGTGTCTGTGTATAGGAGAGTGGTAGCTCCTGCTGCAATATATAACCGTGCTGTTCTGTTTCAAGCTGAATAAAGTTGGTTTTGCTAAAGTACTGAGACTCAGCCTCATGTTTTGGGGTGCAAGATAGTGACTCACGCATCACAATATATTTGCTAACTTCATATCAGTTTTTTTTCATAATTCAAATTTCTATTGATGGGTGAAAGTGATTACAAGACACAGTATTAAAATAAGTGTTTGGGAGGTTTATACATCATTAATATAAATCACTCTGTATAACTAATCTCTGTTTATCCACACTTCATATACAGCAAACACACTGCCTTACCCATCAATATTCATGTAAATATTAATCTTTGCGGCCTTTAAAAAAGTGAAAGTTGACACAAAATGAAAAAGATACAAGTACAGAGGTGAATTTGGAAGTGAAATTTCCTGGGTTTTTTTTGTTTATGAAGAAAGTTTATTTTATAGTGTGTTTAAACAAAATTTTTCATTTAGGCCAAGAATATGTGACAAACTAAGGTTGGACTGAAAAAATATTTATTAGTACACTGTCATCTTGCACAATAAGATATATAAATACATTTATAGTGTTTGTTAATGTGGCCCTTTCTTTTCATATCTGATTAAATGTTAAACCTAAAAACCAATTTTAGTGTGATGATATTCAATGGGTTTAAGGGGATTTACAAGTTCAATCACCCTCCTATACCACCACTTTCATCTATTCATTTTCAGATTCCACTTCTTCCATTGCAGAGTCTATCCAGAAAAGATCATCTGCAAGGCAGGAATACACACTCTGATAACAACACTCATAGCCAAGCCAGTCTTAGGTCATCATTTAACCTAACCGGCATGCCATAATTTCCATAAAATAACCGCAAGAATATCAGAATGTGCAAACACTACCCAGACAGTAACTAGGATGGGTATCAGAGATAGACTGGTTGAACTGGGGAGAAGCATTGCTAAAGACATTTATAAAAAGCATATTTTCCTTTGTCATCATTAATTTTAAAATATGAAATTCACACAGATTTTTTTTATTTCCAATCTTGTAAATATGTGTTTTTGTGCAAATGATTATGTTAATCTTTAAAGACAAATAGAGTAGTCAAAAGAGTAAAATAAGAGAGTAAAATTACAAAATATAATAAGAAAAAAATAATGAAGTAGCCTGTGGTAGACATGTAATTATCTTGTGCACAACACATACTATTTCATTTCCATGGATTAATGTACTATTTTGTGCCCAAGAGTTATTATCTTGTTCTTGCTGCATACTGTAATTAATTGCAACCAAAGGTTATCATTTTGTTTTCATGAAATAAGCATTTGGTAGGAATGACACAGCACATAGTGTGCAAATGAATGAATTGTTGGACAGGATTTTTTTCCACATATTTTCTGAATAATAAATGTCAAAATACATTGAATAATAAATTTAGTTTTATTAGAAACAAGATACAGAGAAGAAGACTCAGGGAGAAATCAGCTTTGAAGTCCATTATAAGAGGTTGCTTTAGGTCCTAGTGTAAAAAAAGTCAATAATGAGGTGTACCAACTCCATGACTGGGAGAGGACAAATTTGTCTTCTTTCTTTTCACATTATTCAGGATTTTATTTCATCAGTGATTTTGAAAAGCTCTGGCTCAGGGAAATCCTGAGAGATTCAAAGCTGGAGCCTGGCCATCCTGATTTAGATGCTGACTGTAGAAGAGATGGCATAATTAAAATATAAGGCTGAAAAGCAAACATCTTCCCACAGGCCCTTTACAGCAGCAGTGTTGAAGCATTGCTAATTTAGGTTTAGAAAATGATATAAGCAATAAAAATATTGGTTAAAACTTCACCACGCAGAAGCCTTGAATTTTAATCTGTGTCTCTTTCTGTTTCGTCTAAAACCATTCCCTCTAAAGTACTGCTAACATCGCATTTCATTCTTATGCCTTTTTTGCTTCCTGACAGTGCTGAGTGTTCAAACATTTATTTTAATATTCATAATAAGAGTGATGTGTGGCTAGTACTGGAAGAAAGTGTCATTTGTTTTACTGACATGGCTGTTATTAAATCCACTGGAACATTTCTGTTTGCATTTTCTAGAAATTAATTTAACAAAAAAGAAGCGTTAGCATTTGGAATAATATTTGAACATTCCGCTTTAGGGCTATCGTTCATATTTTCAAAGGTTACTACCCATATGACTACCTTTGTCTGGACATGACATTTGTCCTGTTCTCAAACCCTGATTAATACTACATGACCTTCTTGCCTGTATGTCATCCAAGAAAAAACTTTTATAATGACTCTTAAAAGCTGTTCACACAATGCCAGAGTAACAGGAGAGCATCAGTTAATTTCAGTAGTATTTTTGTCACCTATCAGACCTGTTTGAATTTTAGACCAAACATTTTCTAGCAAACTCCAACTTTCCATCATGAAAATATAGCACTAGCAGTACCACAACAACACACTCTGTAACTGTAAAGTTTCATCTGCTAGAATTATGTCCTCAACAAAGTGTTGTACTCCTGCAGTAATACAGAGCCAGTGGACAATTCATTCTGATTTTTGACAACCGCTGAGCACTTTTCTAAAGTTAGTTTTTATCCTAATCTACGCAGTGACTGACTTCTGAGTGTCATATTTGCCAGCTGCCATGTGCTATGTATATCCAAACATTAACATCTTTGTCTTATTCTGTAAATATGAAATGGCTAATGTGGCATTTGTCTACAATGAAATACAAACAGGCAGAAAATTAGAAAAAAATGTTTCTTTAACAGAGTGATTAACATACCGCTCTTCCCAATCTTAACGCAAAAAGTAATCACACTCCTTTGCCGTGTTCTAACAGTCTTCTTCATCTGTCATGATGGCCCGTACTAAGTGTTTTTACTCGCTATGACAGAATGCTGAAAAATACAGCAGTCCAACTACAGGTTCACATGTGTCAATGTGTGCCGTTCACAAACACCTGCACAGCATTCCCATGCCTACCTGCTTGAAAGAGAAACTGGGACAGTCTCATTACTTTGCAATCAGCCCTCGTAGAAATGAATTGTATTAATTGTGAGACAGTTATTTTTGATTGGACAATATTAAAACATTTGCTTCAGCTTTGTTACATAACTAATAATGTACTTATGTGAAAAAGTAATTAAATTGTTTACAGTTCTGTGGTTTTTATATATCAGGATATAACTAACAATCAATAAATATAACCACAGATAAACACCAACTCATAACAGATTTTACTTTATAGTTTTATTTTATTGAATAAAAAATAAGCCAAGTTTTTTATAACTGACTTTTGTTATTAGGAACAGAATGATCTAACAGTTAAATAATTTTATTTTTGTTGCTTTACGTTTGTAACAGGAACAGATGTGTTTTTTTCTGTCTCATTTGCAATGCTTTTATTTCTTGAGCACACTCTGACTATAACCGACATGGGAACACAGTCTGTGCTATAAAAATATACAACTGCAAAGGATGAGCCAGTAGTAAATTCTAGCCCTGTGTAAATCATGTTCGCACAGTGTTCAAACCAAAATACTGATGTTTGTAACAATTACAGTCATCCATCAGTCCCTGCACAAATATTTGCTTAATCTGTACTTGCCATTTTTATTTATTGTCATCTGTCTTAGCTGTGTTATTTCTTGAATGTAACACATGCACCATTTAAAGGTGCACTGTAAACGTCAGTGTCATTCCTTGTGCATTCCTGTGCAAGCTGCCTAATACTTCATTTGAAGAAATATGTAATTATTTTTTGTGGAACTATTTTGTGTTTTATTAGATAAAAGCATTATCAAAATAATGAACATTATTCTGATTTGTTCAATTATTTGCTATGAAATGTGACTGATTGTCTGACTTGTTTATTGTTAGACATTTCAGTTAAGCATATACTGCATACTATATTATGGCCATCATACCAGGGAGAAAATAAAATTAAAAAAAAACTTGTTATCTTAACTTAAATATCCATTCAACTGTTTTTTTGAATGTGCTTCTGCCATCCTTAAAGTCAACAACCAATACCTGCAGTATCCTTATTTTAAATGTATGCATCATTGTCTTCCCTTACTCTAGGTTTGTATGCATGTATTGTTTGAAATTTCACTTACAATAATGATGTGTATATTAAATGTATTACTGAATGACATTATATTTGAAATTTTGAATAAAAGCAAGCCTATTTGTTGCTTACTGTATCTCTACCACAGTTTGTTTTGAGAAAAAACGCATGAAAGAATACATTCAAAAAACATTAATTGAAAACATTTATTTATTAATTGATTGATTGACTGATTGGTTTATTTTATTGTTTATTGCTAGTTACCTAGCTCTCCAGAGAAATCCTACAGGAATACAGTAAACTTTTACACAATATGTCATTGGGTGCTGTTTTATTTGCTCCATTTCCCATATTGGCCTCAGACAATTTGAGATTCTTTTGTTTCTTTGCAAAACCTTCACTTAATTTGTGCTCACTGTTGCTCTCTATTTGACTCTTGCCTGCTAAACAATCAAGATTTTAAAAAAATAACATTACCTTAGCAACACAATAAAAACACCAATTATGGTTATTTTTGGTGGTCTGCTAATGCAGACAGGACATTTTGCATGAAGCAAGTATTAATTTCACTACAAACATGTATTTTTCTGCATTATTGTGTACAGAATAAACAACTGAAAACTTGATATGTGAGCATCATAATGAGAATATTGATTACGATATCTTACCTCCAGTTGTTGAATTATTGGAAGCAGAGCAGATCAGACTGCAATTCCAAGGGCAGAGAAAGTTACGGCTCCCTTCAGTTTTGTCCAAAGCATGCAGACCATGTCATGGCCGCACTTCCTTTTGATTAAGGCATATAGGAAAGAAGTGTGTATAACATTCTATGAGTATGATGACCAGCCTTACAGTAGGTCTAAGGATTTTCTGCTTTTACCTATGACATTTTTTAAATACTTTTGTCTTGAAGAAAAAATGAAAAGCAGGAAGTTGATTGCATATATACTTGCTAAACTCTTCTGTTTTATCCCAAGTTAATTTGTGTGTTTTTGCATGCAAATATCATATAGATTAATAATTGTAGTAAATTAAGTTTGTAAATATGTATATTTAATTATATACCAAATGCATTGCACCAAACATGAATAAATATAATTGAATTGATTATCTGCTTTGTACAAACTAAGCTATTTTTTGAGTTAGTAATGTATCTACAGTATTATGCTATAAACAATGGAGAAGAACTAAAGAGCTGGGCTTTTACACCAGGTACTTTTAAAAATAACACCAAAAAATAACAAACAGCTTTATGTTACATACAAGCTACTTTCTAAGACAGTACTGAATTGGCCCAGGTGAAGTTATTGGACATATGCCTAGGCCACATTGCCACAGTATTTGTAAAAACTGGTTGGCGAATGCCAGCCATCTGCACATACAATGTAGAGAACCTTTAGGTCAAGTGTAACTAGGCACCAGGAGCTGGAACATTGCTGGTTCAAATTCTGTTACTACCAAACGGGCTCCTACTCCATTGAACCCATCAGGCCCTTAATGTGAAAATTGTCCCGGGGCGCTGACCCTGTGATCTGACATCCCCACAAACTCATATGAAAAGACAATTTCCCCTAAAGGATTAATAAATTGTATAAAAATTTAATAAAAGAGGCTGAAATTCTAATTGTTGAGCTGGACTTTCTTCTTCTTTTCTCATTCCTTATTCAGAAAAGTGTTCTGGCATGATATTTGCATTTAAAAGAAATTCAGAAATGTGTGTTCTTTGTCATAGTTTTAAACACTTGCTTTTACAATTTTTATTTCAAGTATTCATGTAGAGCTTGCTCCTTAAATTGTACTGGCAATTAGTGATGAGCATTGCAGACAGAGACATGTTAAATCAGAGCCGATTTTTCAATGTTACATTCATTTGTGCGCTAATTAGTAATGAAAGGCTTAGCTAAGTCCTGTGGACCGTCATAACTGCAGGTGTTCATCCCAAACACCTACTGCTTTGAACTGGTGATCCTGCCTTTATTAATTAAGTTTGTTTTCCAGTTTCTCCTTTTTTGTCAACCTCAAAATTACGAAATGAGTTTGTTACATTTTCTGGGGAATGTAGCAAATATTTGTGTATGCGACATTAATGATTGTTCTTTTTCTTGCTTTTTACAATTTGGGCCTTTTTAATGTTCTGATCATTTGAGCCTTTTTCTATTTATTAGCTCACAAGTGAATTTTATTGGGAAGTAGCTGCTTCGATTTATTATTTAGGCTCATTTATCTGTAATGTTCAATAATTGCCAGTATTTGGATATGTTATTGGAAATGGTACATTACCAAGAATATAGTGAAAGAAAGTTAACATTAAAAGATATGGCAAAAAATACAAAATTCTGAATTTTGTTCGCACATAAAAATACTAGCACATATTTTTAAATGGAAAATAAGAGATGAAAAAGACTTAAACTATTAGATCATTTAGAAGTAAGACCAAACCACTTGCTTGTGAAACAGGTTGGAATGAAAATCCATAGTCGCGTTGGTACCGCAGGACTGAATTTAGGAAACCATGTGTTAGGGGCCTGAGTTACCTCAAAAGCTTGCATATTGTAATCTTTTTAGTTAGCCAATAAAAGGTGTAAATTTGCTTGACTTCTCACTACATCCATATTGGCTAACACGGTACAACACCCTAGTACAGTACTTTATAATGAAAATTATATCAACTAGTCAAGAATAAATCTATCATATCTTTTATTTATTGTTTAATGTCTGATGTTAGTTTGCAGGCAGTGTTATATCTGTGCATTTATTTTATTCTATGCTCCATGCAAGAGGAAGAAGTGCTATATAATAATATATTACCTGTATAACTATTACTTGTGACAATTTTGTGGTGCATTTAATGTACTCTGTCTAGTGACCAGTGTCTTTTGTTAAGACTAGCTTGAGGTTTAAGAAGTATTTACTGAGTGATTAATGAGTTAGTCGGGGGACATGCAGATTATGAAGGATTTAAAGTGCTGCCTTAGTTACAATGGGTTTCAACCATAAAGATGGAGTTTACAATGTTCTTATGATGTTTATGGGAAATTAACACTGGTCAGTTATTTAATGTCTCTACTGTTAGCATTATTTGACATTAGGATTTTAGGATTATCCATTAAAATAAACAGATTATTTACTACACGGGCATACTGATAAATGATGCCTTATGTTTGGAGACTGTATGTTCATCTTTAAAGATTGATAATTCTAAATATATCATCAGTCAATTTCCTAAAATAAATGAGAAAATAAAAGTTTTGATCTTAAATGACTATTTTCAAATTTGAAATATGAGTTGTACAAATTGAACTTTCAAATGCTTATATAGGCGTCTTGGCTGAAAGCTACCTAGAAAAATTACACCTAAGAGAAACAGTACACATTATTGAATCGCCTTCTAAATTAGCTAACATGTATGCTTTGTCCTAAATTCATAATAAGACTGCCAAAATGTTTTTGAAAACTGATCACGTAATTATTTCATCTTCCAAGTTTTCATCTTTTCTTTTCCGAGCTAGCATGTGTTATTAGAGTTCATTGCTCCTGTATGAGCAGACAAACTTAATACCATTAGACATGCTGTTTCATGCAGTGGTTCTTCACCTATTTAAAGAGATTATACACAACTGACTGAGTCCTGATCAAAGTGCTTTCTTTAGTTGGCTTTCCTAATCCCAGCAAATGCCTAATTAAAGAAGTAATTATCTAAACATTACATTAAGAATACTTTCTCTTAACCAAGCATGAATAATCACTGCCAAATTCACAATATGATATCAAATTTTAATAACCTTTATATTAATCTCAATATGTTTCTGTAATAACAAATATTTAGCCAGAGATATGTAAAACTGATATAGTTGTCTAAACCAACCCAAAAGGATTATGATAAATTTAAATCATAGCATTACGCGAAGATGGGGGTATGCAAGTAATGTTGCCTAGTTATTGTTCCAGATGAATTTATAATCATGCTGATATATAATAGCTGATTATTACATTTATTTATTTATAAACTATTTTGCAAGAGTACTATAGCTGTGTCTAATAGTAGCTGATTGATTTAGTCTATTTGTGGGCCTTCAAGTCCTCAAATATCCATAACTGAAATTTTGACCTCTGTCCTAAAGAGATTCTGGGGGTATCTTGCCTTCTCAAAGTCTAATTATTCAGCAAAACTAAATCAGTGTTAAAATATAGCATTCAGTTGAATTGACTACATTTTTATGATCAAACATTGAAGAAGACAGTAGAGTCTGCTACCAATGTGGGATTTCTGCATTGTTTATAATTTAAAATTGATTGATATTAAAGATTTTCATTTTAAACCTTCAATTCTTCTTCTGCGGAGAGAGCACTTCTTACCTCAAAGCAACTTTCAAATAACTACCCTTCAGCATCATTGCAGACACTTTAAAGTCATCCTAAATTATATTAAATCGGACCAGGCATGTGTCATATTGTGCTCCTTCAGGGTTACAGTAGCAGGCTGTTACTTGTAATTATGCTCATACAGCCTACTTGCCCTAAAGGCTTGAAAAAAACTAAGTTTCAGTTTTTCTGGGTCTCCTCCCAATATACATTTTGATGGACAGATGCTGACATGTTCACAGTGCATACTTTTCTAGAAAAAATAAAACAACAATATAAACTCATAAATAAAATAAGTCAAATGTGACATTTCACATTGATAAGCACATGGAAAAGGTTTAAGTGAAAAAGAAAATGGTCATTTTAAACACTATGCTTGGATTTAGGCACTTGCAATGCAAACTGGAACTAATAAAATGTTAATTTACAAGACTAACTAAATCTAAGGCTTGCATGGAAATTCACATTTAACAGTATCATATGCCAGCTCCGAGCATGCAATAGAATTGGAGGCTTTTTATATTCTTAATTCATTCACTTCTATCATATTATTAATAGACACAGAATGTTAGTTGCTCAGACATGAATAGACATTTAACTCTCATTCAGCATGAAGCAGGAAATGTTGTGCTGAAAAAAAATGCAATTAAAGGTTGATGAGATTTATAGGCCAAAAAAACTACTTTGCAGCACAGCAAGAATGTACATGTTTCTTACTTTTCTGGTATAAATCTGTTAAATCTAGGCACAAATGGAATACAAGTCAACATTCTTCAACTGATCTACCTATAAATGAAGCCGTTCATTTTAGTTTTCTGTTTAGTTTTCGGATATTTCTAATTTTATTACTATTGGGTAAAGGTTTTTTAACTTATTTAATCTTAGCCCTTCCATCAGGTTGTGTTACAAGTTAGCAGTAATCACACAGCAGTCACTCAAAAGTTGTGGGAATTAAAAATGGAGTACTGGCTTTTGTAAGTGCTCTAGCATGTTCTTGTCAAAACTGTTATAATGATACCACTTCAGCTTTATATTCTTGAATAAAGGTGCACTTGTTTTGTTATACCTTTTGTGAAAGTGTTTATTTGAAATTTGGACTTCAGTCTTCACACATTATGCACTTCATGTCATTATTATAACTTGCAAAAAGTTTCAGTTTTAGCTATGTGTTCAACATTTCTTGCCTCACATTTTCTTTCATCCTACATTTATTCAGATCATCAGAGACACGGAACACAAATGAAATGTATATATTCCAAATAATGAAAAATTATTTACCATCTACAATTCCAGGCACCTCAAACTGAGAATCTTCTTTGCTTGCTGCCAGTGCTGATTGACACATTTGCAAAACAAAGGCGTTGATGAAGAGGTGCAAAGGAATTTTAGGTGGGCTGGCATTATGACTTTTTTCATAGGCATTAGGGTTTCTAGTGTTACAGATGCTTTATATTTGGCATTTCTTTGGTATTAGAGTGTTTAGTGTTTTGTTTTGGATTTTGAGATTGTTTTGTACATCTGGCCATGTCACCTGTTCTTTGCTTGTTTTGTGTTTTGAACTTAGTTTACTGGTTTGGTTTTATTCATTGGCCGAAATGTATTTGTTCTGTCATGGTTCCTCTCCACACTCTGTATCATCCAGATTCTAATGACTACTCTGATTCATGGAGCACATTCATGAAGAAGGGGAACTGTATTGTTCCTTTTTCTTTTGTTTCCATGGTGCCATTAGCAGGCAAGCGCTTCTCAGGATCTGGGTGGTTTGTGTAACCCGTGACTAATGTGAACAATTAAAAAAGAACACTTTGCTTTTCAAAGTGGCAAAGACTGAATACCAAAACCAAAAAATGAAACCTTAAGACTAGCTGACTGATGCAACAAAACTAGAATTATAGCCTGGGAGCTGAAAATTTTAAACAAATAATACATTTAAATCTTTTGTAAGAGCTGGAGTGTTTCCTTTATTTTTAGGCAAAGTTCTAATGATTTACTGCAGCCTTTCTCACTTAAATTACATTGTGTCAAATAGTTTACCAAACTAACACACACTCTACAGCCGTTATGATCCAAGGAGCAATCCATAGCAGCTACAAGCGTGATGCCAACATTGGATGACTTCAGCAAATACATCATAGTATATAAATAAAAATATAATGAAAAGTCTAACGATAAAGCCCCAAAACAATAATAATAAAAAGTCATAAGATGTCATGACAACTAAAGCTCACTTCTGAATCCTTTGAAAAATTTGATTTTTAAACTAGGTTAACATATCTTAAAATAACTGTTTAGTAGCCTGCTTTATAATTGACTCTTTAAGGGGAACAGTAAAGAAAGATTGTCAATGAATGAATTAGCACCAATTAACTAACAAAACACAATAATAATAAATTGTCAAGTAACATTATAAATCCACAGCCAGACGAAGAATATTTGCTTTTGGGTAATTGCCTCAATATCCATGGGGAGCTGGTGTGTGGCCTCTTAAGGACTCATTTGGTTTTTCACGTAGAGATTACTTAGAAATTCAGGGTTTTTTTTTATTACTACTAAAAAATATGAGCAAGGAAAACATTTAAAAGCACATAGTCAGCATTTCTATGCTGACATTCACTTGTCCTTTCTATTTATTATCTATACATCTATCCACCCATTTTCATGAACCTGCTTTTACTAGAACAGATAGTGGGGAGTTTTAGCCTATATATTCGACTGTCTGCGGTGGGTTGACACCCTGCTTGGGATTGGTTCCTGCCTTGTGCACTGTGTTAGCTGGGATTGGCTCCAGCAGACCCCCGTGACCCTGTGTTCGGATTCAGCAGGTTGGAAAATGGATGGATGGATGGATATTCGACTGTAAGGCATAAAGAAACACTAGGCAGCATTTATTATATCAGTTTGCAAACTCATTCAAGCAGGCCAGTGTAGGCCAGAGAACCCAGGAGAATGTCCAAATGAACATGGGGAAAAAGTTCAAATTCTAGTGACTGATGTGAGAATCAAATCCAGCCCCCAGGTATGTGAGGGAACAGTCCTAACCCACTGTGTCTCTGTGCTGCTCATTTTCTGTCACTGTTTTGTAATATTACTCTGATTTGGCTAATAAAGTTCTTATGGTAGTCTTCCAAAGTAATGTGCGACACAGTATATTGCCTGATTGATTGAATTTTTTTTCCTTCAAGAAAAAATAAGTAAGCGAGGTTAGAATAAACAACGGATATTTTTAAAACTTTCTCCCTTGATATATGGGAACCTTAAAAAATAGTTAAAAGAGTTACTCATCACTACTCAGAATAAATAAATAAAACCTTAGATGTACATGTAATGAGATGGGGCGAGTATGATTTATGAGCGCAATTAGATG
The DNA here is from genome assembly GCF_900747795.2 of Erpetoichthys calabaricus. NCBI lineage: Eukaryota > Metazoa > Chordata > Cladistia > Polypteriformes > Polypteridae > Erpetoichthys > Erpetoichthys calabaricus. The sequence continues at coordinate 118,088,092 of NC_041397.2, read as the reverse complement.
CTCTCTGTGCAGTTCTGCAGTGTAACCCACCCACTGAGAAACGGATTCATTGGAACTTAAGTAACTTAATGTAAGCAATGTTATTAGCAAGATCACTGTCAGAAAAAAAGGGTTTTCAGCTTGGTTGAAGAATGCCTGCTAAGGACGTTACATAGGGTAAATGTGCAATAGATAATCTTAAACATGAAGGAGCAAAACTAAATGTTTTGACACTTAAAGACAATTCTGCATTGCTAATAACTTCACTGAAGTTTTAAAAGTACCATTGAATGTGGTACTATGCATTATACTGCTAAGTATCTTGTTTAATAGACTAAAGGTGTTTTGTGAAAAAATAAGCTAATGTTTCAGGAAGAGACTCTCCTTTAGTTGTAGTTTTTAGGAAAACAATTTAGGGAAAAAAGAATACACTAATGTTGGATTCATAATTTTATATATGTATATAACTATACATCATGGCTTAAAAATTACTAGACTTGCCTTTCTGAATCCTTTTAATTTGTGAATCTTAGGAATGTAAAGCAATTTCCATGTTATATACCTTTAAGCTAAAATCACCCACGATGTTTTCACTTCTAAGCATCAAAATCCAACTGATAATCATTATGTAATTATATAAAATACAGATTATATTGTGTCCTACGGTGGTAAATAGTGAATTATGGATATGCTCTTACATCCATTTTACTGTATATGGCATCAATAGAACACAATTTTCTTCAAATAGTGTATGCTCTTTTTTTTCTTTACAATAACATTTATTCAAGTAGCTTGTTGGCTTTTTGCAACATTATTACCCCACGCCTATTGGATTGGTACCCACTGTTACAGACCTGGGCGGCACGGTGGCACAGTGGGTAGCGCTGCTGCCTCGCAGATGGGAGACCTGGGGACCTGGGTTCGCTTCCCGGGTCCTCCCTGCGTGGAGTTTGCATGTTCTCCCCGTGTCTGCGTGGGTTTCCTCCGGGCGCTCCGGTTTCCTCCCACAGTCCAAAGACATGCAGGTTAGGTGGATTGGCGATTCTAAATTGGCCCTAGTGTGTGCTTGGTGTGTGGGTGTGTTTGTGTGTGTCCTGTGGTGGGTTGGCACCCTGCCCGGGATTGGTTCCTGCCTTGTGCCCTGTGTTGGCTGGGATTGGCTCCAGCAGACCCCCGTGACCCTGTGTTCGGATTCAGCGGGTTGGATAATGGATGGATGGATGTTACAGACCTTGATTTTATTGTGTGAACTCCTGTTGAGTTGTGAAAATTTCTGTATATCTGTCATTGTACTAAAGAACAGAGAAGTGTCATGCAGACATTCTGTGAAGGAAGGAGTTAACAAATGTGAAATTCACGTTTGTTTGTTTAGGATTGAGGTGAAATGTATGCAGGTGGTCAGAGAGTTGTCCCAGATTTAGAGTGCTCAGGATGGCTGTCAATATCAATCAATCAAAAAATGCAGGAAGAACCTATTTCTACTACTGCTATCACCAAAAGAAGAAGAATTATATAGGTGATTGGATTATAGAACAATGAGGAGATTTTGTTGATTTGTAGATGGTGAGAAGGTTGAACAAGTAGTACATAATTGGCTACACACTTGATCAGAAAACATTTTTTAAAGGCATTTAGAAACTTAAATGCAGGTATAATTGTACTATGCATTTATATCAGAAGTAAAATGTGGAGAATATTTCAAGAACACCTGTAAATGTGCCATTTGTCTCAATGTTACTGTTAATCATTTTTTTCTGTTTTTATTATTTTGTGTGCCTGAAATGGCAAAAGCAATTAAAACTACATTAAGAGGCCAAACCCAGAAGAGTTTAAGGGGGAGAAAGGCCAGAGTATGACAGGCAGCCATTAAAGGTACAAATGTTAGTCTTTAGTTCAATGGGAATAGAAATTCAAGACATTTAGCTGTTTCAATTTCATTTTAAAGATATCTTTGAGTTCTTGCGACTATACAATGACATATTAGTATTGTGATGATCAAAAGGAATTATATTTGCCACTGGATGCTTCAAAAGATGCCTGAGATGTTAGGATTAAAGAAATGTTTTAAGAAGCAATTCATGTCACCTTTTTTCATACTTTCTGTAATAAATTAAATCAATATATAATAAATAATAATGTACCGTATATACTCGAGTATAAGCTGACCCAAATATAAGCCGGGGTACCTAATTTTACCTACAAAAACTGGAAAAACGTATTGACTCGAGTATAAGCCTAGGGTGGGAAATGCAGCAGCTACTGGTAAGTTTCCATCCATCCATCCATCCATTTTCCAACCCGCTGAATCCGAACACAGGGTCACGGGGGTCTGCTGGAGCCAATCCCAGCCAACACAGGGCACAAGGCAGGAAACAATCCTGGGCAGGGTGCCAACCCACTGCAGGACACACACAAACACACCCACACACCAAGCACACACTAGGGCCAATTTAGAATCGCCAATCCACCTAACCTGCATGTCTTTGGACTGTGGGAGGAAACCGGAGCGCCCGGAGGAAACCCACGCAGACACGGGGAGAACATGCAAACTCCACGCGGGGAGGACCCGGGAAGCGAACCCGGGTCCCCAGGTCTCCAAACTGCGAGGCAGCAGTACTACCCACTGCGCCACCGTGCCACCCCTGGTAAGTTTCAATAATCAAAATAAATACCAATAAAATTACCATACATTAATTGAGACATCAGTAGGTTAAATGTTTTTGAGTATTTATTTCAAAGAAAAACAGTAAACTAGCTCTGTAAGTGGAGAAGAGGGTCAACAAAAACAATATGGTATATCTCTCGCTTGCATGCATGTGTGTGTCTGTCTCGTGCGCGCATGTGTCTCTCTTTTACGCATGTGTGTCTCTCTTACGCGTGTCTCTCCCGTGTGTGTGTGTTTGTCTCGCGCATGTGTTTCTGTCTCGTGCGTGTGTGTGTGTGTGTGTCTCTCGCGCGTGTGTGTGTTTGCGTCTCTCCTTTGCGCTCTCTCTCTCTCTCTCTCTCTCTCTCTCTCTCTCTCTCTCTCTCTCTCTCTCTCTCTCTCTCTCTCGCTGCACAGGGAATGCACAGGGAGAGACTGAACACATGCGGAAATCATCAGCGCGCACAAACTGAAAGGGAAACTGGCTTGTTTGTATACCGAGTGTGTGGTCGTGAACAGATGCAAAAGTTTGGCAAACTTTTTGGTCGTAACCCGATTTGTACGTGTTCAGAGACGTTCGTGAACTGAGGTTCCACTGTACTATACACTCCAGCTTTCTGTCGGGTTGGGCGGGGGCAGCGGGACCTGACTTGAATATAAGCCGAGGGTGACGTTTTTCAGCACATTTTGGGTGCTGAAAAACTCGGCTTATATTCAAGTATATATAGTATGTGGTTACCAGTGCTCTCATGTGTTTACCAGCAGCTGGGAACCCAATGCTTACGTGGCAAAATTGCAGTCTTTCAATAAATTGCCAAATTACTTTGCTGAGAAACTGAATAGTTTGCTTGGCTTTTCTAAACATCCTGCCATGGCTTTTTACTGCACTTCAAAAATGACCTTCTTTCTTTAGTTTGCTTGTGCTGTTAGCAAACACACAGGCAGAGGAAATGACATGTATTCAGCACTATTTGCCAGGAGCTTTTTGTTTTCCGCTGGGTATGAGAAGATACATGTTTCAATTCATGGGTATATCTTTAGTTGTTTTGGCAAACGAACATTTCAACTGGATTATGAAACCTGAAGTTGGACCTTAATGGAGGAGGGCTGTGTTGTATTAGATTGAAAAGTGGAGTGTATTACTGTCCTACAAATGGTGCATTTAAACACAAACTGCTAACATATGTTATTCATGAAAAAGCCAATTTAATGACTTTCACCATGTTCCTTGTCAAACCCAAACATAATCGCCTACAGCATAAAATACAAGAATTAACACTTCCTTTAACTGAGCAGAAAAAAGCTTCTATATTGCTTTGTTTTTTAATTTTATTACGTATAGAATTTTCAAATATAGTTCCATACTGTTTTATTTATAAACTTTCCAAGTGACCCTATCACTAGATTAATTAATAGAATCAGACAGTTACAAAATGAATATAGTATCTTGCTTCAGGGAAAAATGAAACATTCCAGATGGTGGTTTATGAAATCTATAGTTGAAATTGGACATCTGCTTGCAAATAGCGTGATAGAAATCCCTAACCAGTTTAATCCTCAAAGAAAAGCCATTGTGTCAATCTAATACAGAACTCAAGAAGCAACACACTTTGAAATAAATCCAAAGATTATTGGTATTTGAGTTCAGTTTGAAAATCATGGAGGTTATGGAGTACATTGAAGGTAAGTTTGGTGAGTTTAAATCTGCTGATTGTGTATACATGTTCTGCAGTGATGTAGAGTCTCTAGAAGGCTTGTTGCCTGTGACTCTTTAATGTAAGGAGCAGCTCTAGGAAATGGGTGGCTGGATCTAAAATATGCTAAGGACTTGGTTCTTACAGTTGAATAAAAAGTCTACAGGGGCAAAAATGCAAATTCATAGTGTATTTCTATTTTTGAATTGTACTAAAATGTTTATATATATATATATATATGTGTGTGTGTGTGTGTATATAATACTTAACGAGAATAGTTTAGGTTGACATTGCACTCAAATAACTATTTTCTCATATTTAAAAATCACCTGAAACCCTGGAGTGCCACAAAAAACATATTGACCGGACAGGTGGATGTTTGACATTGTTGAACCAGCCAGTCATGATTACTGTACTGTACTTTCAGCGAGGTAGGACACTGCCTGTGGCCACATATGTTTGCTTAACCATCATCTAAAATATTTGGGTTTCAGCTTAATCATGATTTGTTTAATTGTTATTTAAAACAAGCTTCATCATAGGCTATCTAACAAACCTGAAAATATTGCCTTTAGTTTTCATGCCAGTCCTGAACTTCTTACATGGCAGCTGTGGTGTCAAGATAGAAATAGTCTCACAGTCTTTAATACTAGGGTGTTGTACTGTGTTAGCCATTATGAATGTGGTGAGAAGTCAAGCAAAATGACACCTTTTATTGGCTAACTAAAAAGATTACAATATGCAAGCAAATATGCAAGAAATTGTTTTTATATTTTCTTTATCTTAGAATTTGACACAAATTTCATAAAACACATTTTCTATAGAATTGATTAATGATTTCTTCTTTATATGTTAATTTTATTTTAGTAATTTTTTAAAAATGTGTTTACAGGAAAATTACAGCAAATTGTTGTACAACTGCATTGTACTGAGCAGGCATCAACGATGTACAGCAGCGTTTCTCAACATTTAAGTATTTGTGACCCAAGTTTTCATAACAGTTTTAATCACGCCCCCCTAACGTTTTTTTGAAAGGAGCCCACTAATACCAATTTGTTTTTTTTAATTAACGATATATCATAGAAGCATATTTTATTATACCTACTTAACGTTTATCGACATTTATCTGACTCTATATTTATTTTTCTAGTATCAAAATGTAGTTTAAGTTAATTTAATTTAATTTTTCATATTTTTGATTCTTCTTTTTTTCACATCATCGTGCCCCCCTTTTTGTTACTTCGCACCCCCATAGGGGGGCCCACCCCACAGGTTGAGAACCAATGATGTAGAGTATAAACATTATTATAGGCACAACTGCATGTTCTGTAAGATGACAAAAGCATACTTTAAAAATAAATAAATATATGATAGTTTTTTATGGGAGCAACCATTAAAAATAATAACTTAATTATTATTAAGTTAATTACTGTGGCACCCTTCTTGTCTTGTGCTCAATGATTGTTGGGATAGGCTTCAGCTCCCCCACTACCCTACCCAGGGTAAGAAAATGGGTAAATGGATTTTATCACCAAAACCTTATTCATTTATGCCTGATACTTAATTAGTAATGTTACCAAATCAAAGAATTTCTATTTTAAAGCATCTTTTTTCCCCTTTGCCATCCATTAAATTGATTTTGCAAATATGGCAGTCTGAAGGTGTGTCCTGGCTGTTTCCATTACCCACAGTATGTGTGTGTGTGTGTGATTTTAGGCCATTTGCACAAAAATGTTTAAATGCACATATAATTATAAGAAGTCTGGCTCAAGTTCTCTACAGCTAATTTTTTGATCAGATTTCATAGCCTAGAGTAATTTTTATATGTATTTGTCCTTGGTTCTGCTTGGATTTGCTAACCATGTTCTTTTTTGTAAATGAGATCTCATGTACCCTCCAAGAAAGAAACAAGGCTGGCTGATGCTGTATAGGATACCAGCTGCTTATAACTTCAATGCTTACGCTTAAGTAATCAGAACTGAAACATGCAGGACTATGGGGACCATGTCCAGGATTGTGAAGTGAATCTTTGCTGTACACAGCAGTAAATAATTGGGCTTTCTGTTGCTTTAGTGGCAGCTTTGTCAGACTCCATCAACTTCTGTTGAGGTAAAAGCTGTACTTTGGCTTGCATACAGAATCATCAGTGCCTGAACAGCTCTGGTGTGTGGATATTGTGGGTATCCTGCTGATAATTTCTAGGAATTAAAACAAAATGCTTTACCAAATTTAATCGAAAGTGTGCAAATGAGATTTGATCAGATAATTAGAAAAGTTTTTCACTGTGTTAAGTCATTCATGTTCTAGAAATTGATTAAAAGTAGAAGCAGAAAAAAAACTTCACTTCATTCCTTTTTGTGTTTTTAAATGATTAATATAAAACAGGCAAATTTATAAATGTATATATATATACATAGTGGGGATATTATATTATGTCAGTTTTATTTGAACAACCAGTCAGTTCTACAGAGAAAATAAAGACAGTTCTTCATTTCATCATGTTTATAATTAGAAGCAGTTGCAAAATTAAAGAATTTATATTAAAACTCCACTACAGTGAGCCTGTACGAATGACCAAAAGGCGGGTTCTGCCATTTTTGTATACCAATGACTTCATAACTGGTTTATAACATTTAGTAATATACTACTTTATACCTTTACCAGTAGATTGAATTTTATGCAATATATTTGATAAAAAAGTGTGTTTTAAATATCTGAGTTAAATCTGCAGTATGCCAATTTGAAAGATACCAGTGTGCTGGTCAGAAATTAAGCCTGATATCCAAGCATTTTGACACAGTAGCACACTGTTGGGAGTTTGGATGTTCTCACCATATGCATTTCTTTTGTTTTGTATTAATTTCTTTTGCCACATCCCAGAGATGTTCATTTTAGGTTAGTGGTCAGCTCTTAATTGTTATTTTTAGTCTGATTCTGAATCTTGATGACTTAATGAACATCATCATCCCTACTGCAATTTTTCTGAAGAGTCACGGAAACAATGCCCAGAGCTGGGTTAACCAGGCTGCCCTGTCCTCAGCAGCTAAACATTCTTAGTGGAGAACCAGATGCTCAGAGGACAACTGAGAAATATTCTGTAATTTGATATGTCAAGGATTTGCCGTATATTTTCTTCCAATAGACCACATCTTGTACATCTCTCATGGGTGGCACCTGGGGTCATACAAATTAATGCACAAACCACTTCAACTAACCCTTTTTTGATTTGGAGAAGCAGCAGTTTTGCTGTGTGTTGTTTCTGTACTTTCAAGTTTCTAACCCTGCCACAGATACTGGGCTTGAGAACCATATTCAGGAATGTAATGTTTGCTGCTTGTGCTTGTGGTCACATATTTTTTTCAGTCATTACTCAGGACAGATAACCACAGACTCTGCCCTCAGAGTTAGCTCCTTTCACACCATAACTGTGCCCAGTACAACATTTGTAAAACTGTTGCTGATACACTGATTTGTTGCTCACTCTTTTGCAACTCCTCACTTTTTACCTATATGGTACAAACCACTTTTTTTCAGGGATAGGACTATAACCCTAAATTTGGATTTGCTGATTCTAATCCCACTGTAACTGGAACAAACAATGATATTTATCCTTTTGAAAATGGGAACCAACACCCCATTCTGCCAATCCTGAAGCATTGTCTCCACCTCTAAACACCTCCACAATATACTTTTAGCATTTCCTGGTCTACTCTCATCCAGCACTGTGGCCTTGCAACTAAAGAGCTTTGTAATTGTTGCAGTGACCTTAGAGATGGATTGAATTTAACGAAATGTGCATGTCATTGCTTCTTTCAAATATGGCATATCCATTGGGTTTTAGAGATCCTTAAAATACTCTATCCACAATATTTCGGCAATATTCATGTTAGGGGTTAATGTTTCCCTAGCTTTGTCAAACAAGCCTGGATGACATCCCACCTACCCTTCCTAGGTCATCAAATGGTTTACTAGAACCCATTTGAGGCCATTTAAAAGTCATTCTATGTGGTATCTTGCCTTACATCTTGCCTGAAGAAGGGGCCTGAGTTGCCTCGAAAGCTTGCATATTGTAATCTTTTTAGTTAGCCAATAAAAGGTGTCATTTTGCTTGGCTTTTCTCTACATTCATAATGGCTAACATGGTACAACACCCTAGTACTATGTGGTATCATCAAATCTTGACACACTCTTTCCCTCACATCAGCCATTGCCACAGCTTCCACCTTATTGACAGGACAGTGCCTCTCAGTCCACTTAGGAGACCCATCTGTTTTTCCAACTGAAAAGCTTTTCATACCCATGGTATCCAAGAATGATTCCTAGATTTTATGCCATGACCGCAGCTCATTTTGACTTCCTCCTCTATAATTGTCTTGAAAATGGTCCGTCAACACTCAACATTCCCAATCTCTTCTGAAATGCAAAGCTCTTTCTGAACAGAGACCTGTACTAGCAGTTCCCAGAACATCCTCAGTATCCATTTGGGTGTACCAGATCTTTCCAATGGCTGGCTCCATCTGTCTAATCCAGCTCAACAGAAAGTGGTGACAATTAAAAAGTTAACAGCTCAATATATGTCTTTTCCCGAGTGTACAAAACATGTGGATTCAGATCAAATGGCAGTGCAAAACATCTGAGCTTTTCTAATAAGAAACTATTTGCTACATTTGTTGGCATTACTGCCATACTGAGAACTGAAAATCTTGGACTGTTTTTACTAAACAGGCATTATCTTTAAACATATCTATTACAAAGAACTGGGGCGGCACGGTGGCGCAGTGGTAGCGCTGCTGCCTCGCAGTTAGGAGACCCGGGTTCGCTTCCCGGGTCCTCCCTGTGTGGAGTTTGCATGTTCTCCCCGTGTCTGCGTGGGTTTCCTCCGGGCACTCCGGTTTCCTCCCACAGTCCAAAGACATGCAGGTTAGGTGGATTGGCAATTCTAAACTGGCCCTAGTGTGTGCTTGGTGTGTGGGTGTGTTTGTGTGTGTCCTGCGGTGGGTTGGCACCCTGCCCGGGATTGGTTCCTGCCTTGTGCCCTGTGTTGGCTGGGATTGGCTCCAGCAGACCCCCGTGACCCTGTGTTCGGATTCAGCGGGTTGGAAAATGGATGGATGGATGGATTAAAGTGAAGCAATATACCTATTTGCTCACTATTGTTAGTTTTTATGATTAAAAACAAATTGCTTTGGACATTTTTGACATTCCTGATAATGAATCCATTTGTGATTCCTTATCAATAATATTTGTATTTATGGTTAAGTGCTTTTGTTTTTTTTCTTTGATTTTAAAATGCCGGATTCTGCTAATTACACAGGAATTGACAGGAATTATCACTACATATAACAGACATATCAATAGCATCAGCAGTTCATTGGGATGTGACATTGAACTGACAGCAAGAAGTATATTATTATATCTGAAGGAAGGCAGCAAATGACAACAGTGAGACAACTTCTAAATAAAAAATGGGTAAACAGTAGCAAAGGATATACGCTGATGGATATTATTCTGACTCAGGAAATCTTTGGGTAAAGGTATGGTCTAAAAACATGAAGCAACGAAGTGAACACTTGTCTGCATCAAAGTATGTTGTGCACAGAAGTCAAGTTGAACTTTTTTCCCTTTTTTTTGTCAATGTTCAATGCTAAGTGCAGTAGAGGGGAGCTTGAGAGCTGAATGATAAACACAGTATGAAGGCTTCAGTGATGGTTGGGTGCATTGGCATCTGATGTGTGGAAGAGCACTTTGTCAGCTTGGTGCTGCTCTTGGAATTATTTATTTCTTTATTTTTTTCCTTGCAGTTCCTTGACAGCTGTCTTTCTAAAACGCACACTTATTTTTACATTATATCAGTTTTCATCTTGCTTATTTTATACAGGATTTTTTCTCTCTGTTCTCCCTGTCTCTCTCTCTCTATCTCTCTTTCCTTTCAGAATTTTTCACTTTAGGTGCTGTTTTCTTTATAAAATGCAATTAAAAAAGCATAATGGTTATGCCTAGACAAACTTTTTGCCGTGATTTTAAGACCTGGTTGTTGAAGTTTACTGTTTTCATTTATTTATTTTTTTACAACATTTCCTGCGGAACAACATACATGTAATATTGATTTACTATACCCTCAAGAAATGTTTATTTATTTTAAAATGAAATAGTTTCTTTAGTAATCACGCAGGCAAAAACTACTGCACTTTAGAACGTGCCATTTATTTTTTGGATGATGTAAAATTTAATATTATTCTTTCTTTGTAGACTGCTTTACCCAAGGTATCTTTGAAGATAATCCATATGCAATAGAGTACATTAACCCGCTGAGCTTTGTGCACATGTTATCTATAAGGATAAACTTGAACTATGACAAAGGTTCATTCCCAAGGTGCTTTGTGAACACTTGCCTTTTCAAGAGGCATTTAAATATCAGAAGACTGTAGTGTGAGAAATTCTTTCCTAAGACTGGAAACAAGAACTAACAAAACAATATACATTCAAGTTCATTCAGTGGGAGTAAGTACAAGTATTGTACAGATCAAGGCAAAGCAGATTTTCCTACAAGGGACTTCTAGAAAGATCAGAAACTGGAGGCAGTGAGGGGCACATCTCAAACTACTGTATAAGTGAGAATATGCATATTTTGAAACATTGCAGCAATAAGAATTGTGAAGCAAAGGAATAGCATGGTTGAAGTAAACAGCATATTACACCAGTGGGGCATTAGTGTTTTCTATGACGTGGATAGGGTAGCCAGTAGTTGCTGAGAAACTTACTAGTAAATAATTTCTGTACTCTCATTTATGGAGGGAAAAAAAGCTTGTAAGAAGACATCTGTTGTATAGGTAGGGCAGAAGTGTCAAATCTAGTTGATTAAAGAAGCAGCAACAGTAGGTCAGTGAAGAAATGCACTGACTGATGTTCCTGATAGTAGCACGATGATGATATTGAGGGCAGTTCTTAAAGATGATTCTGTGTGTGGAAGGAGAAGCAAAAGCAAGTACTGGATAGTAGGCTTGGGGAGGTTGTTGATGATGATGTTCATTCATCTAAAGTTAGATGTCGGGTGGAGTACTGAGCTGAAATATGGAAACTGAAAGAAATTAATGAAAAGATCTGGATGTGTTATTAATGTATTGCCTTTATGTCCAAGACTTTTAATATTACTATATTGTAAACATACATGTATTACAGTTTAACTGATGACTCTGCATTTTTGACTCAGAAATGAGATGATGAATTTACTCTGTATGTTGAAAAATCTATAATAATAATGCAGCATAGAGGAATCTTCTTTATACATGTTAAATCATGTGATAATGTCATGTCTTGAAAGTTTGATAGTGTATCCATGACAGTATTTAATGTATTTTCAATTAAATTGCAATTCACTTTCCATACCTTTTCATACTGATTAGATATCCAGATAGTTTTTGTGATGCAAACTAGAAGCTCTTTTACAATCATCTAGGCAACAGTTTCAAAGTGATTTCCTCACAACTGTTTGGTTACCATGCGCCAAAAACCTTTATTAAGCATGACAAGTATACAAGTTTACTATTATCACATAGCAAGGCTCAATCTTGGTGATGTATTTTAGCTTAGAGTTTTTGCATTTGTTGCTAGTACAATTTATGACCTTTGTACCAGGTTGTTTTCAATGTTTTGCCTCAACACTTCCTTAGCATTTTTAGTAATGTTCTCACATCGAGGTAGCAGTTGACACTCCACTGGCAATATCTGATGTTAGATACAGACAGACAGAATTACCTCCAGTAGTGATTTGCATGTCACTTGACTATCTTCAATACAGTATTCAGCTGTTTTTAGAATAGATTCTAGTTAAAAGGCCTGTCATATGGCATTTAATATATTTCACTTATTAGGAATCGAAGAGATCTCCCTTACCAGAAGGATCCAAAGCACTGCAGAATCTTCATCTACAATATAATATTAAATACTTCTCTGAATGTATTTTTATGTCGCTACAAGTTATTTTTCTGTTTCCATATATATGGCACTTTGTCTGCATATGTAGCTGTATTTTTGTCCTACCTGCTGGCAGAGAGGCAAATACAGTGAAGACATTCTGAAACAGATGTTATTGGTCAAACATCATTGAAGGATAATCAAAAAGTGCTCACTGGTCTCTTTTTACATGACATTTTTGGGACAAAGGATGGAGATGACCTTTTTTGATTAGTCTTCATGAAGCATTCATGAGTTACACTAGAGGTTGGCAAGGCTGTTTATTTATTTATATTTGTTTAATGTATCTGATTAGATGGATAGTGCCAGAGGGGTGCTGTCCTAACTCTGATGAAATTTGACAGTGTGACCCAGACCATCTGCTGGCTTTTGTGGATGTAACTGAATTTCTATCAGCAAGTCTTTTAAACCTGCCTAGGTGTCTCAAGGGATTGAAACAGAATTTTAATTAACTAAATATTGAAAGTCTTATGAAAACATTGTAATAGTAGGCTTCAGGGCTTTAGCTACATTTAATTAAGCTTGATTGCACTTTTAATTGAAAAGTTGTTGTTGAAGCCTTTTCACAAAGATAACTTTTTTTTCCATTTTTATTTCTTTTCAATGAAGAAAGTAACTTGTTTCTGTTCCATGGATAGTTAAAAGCCAAGATGATGGATTTCTATTTATATGACATGAAGCTTTAAAATACAGAATATCAAAAGAAATTTTAAGAAATACAAGAGGCATGAGGATAAAGACTCTGCAGCTCCCAGAGTGCTTGTCACTTTCTGACAGCATAGAACCTAAATTACAAAATATCTCAGTTTGCTAACATAAAACATTGCTAACATAAAACATTTTTTCATTTATTTTAACACAGATTTATGTATATTATTTTTTGAATACTGATAAAAGTTTAAGCTTATTCAACTTTTTTGTAAAAGTGTGAGTCTTCCTCCACACCAACTCTGAAGCAGCCCTCGTCTACTCACTGGGATTGTTTTCTTTATTAAATAATCAGTTGAAGCTCTATATGATTTGAATGTATCAATTGAGCCCAGCACAAGGCCTTAAGCAGGTTTCATGCTGGACTGAGACATTATTGAAAGCTTGAGAATTTATAACTGTTGGTTAAGTCCTCTTGTTTGTTATATCAGTCTGTCCCCAGTAAATAATTCTTCTAATTCCAGAAAAGCTTTGGTAATGTAAAACATCTCTCCTGCGGTGTAAGTGTTGACCCTGCCATAAACTGATACACCCTATGGGTTGGCTCCTGCCTTGCATCTGATGGTACTGGGATGGCTCCAGCCTCCCTGTGGCCTTAAATTGAATATAACAGAGACTGAGTGGAGAATAAGGCATCAATGTTATATTATGAAAATAGCACCAAAATTATCTGATACTTGCTAATGTAGTTAAAACCATTTTTTTATCATCATAGCAAAAGTGATTTTCAAAGATTTTGTACACCTATATTAAACTTTAGACAAATACTAAAATAGCATGACCATTGTTGTGATTATGCTCTTTTGTGCCTTTTTCAGTACACTATATACCGGTAATATAATATGATTATAGTGCAGTTATGTACTGTATGAATCAAATCTGTTCATTTTCAGCTGTTTGGTTTTCTAGAGCTTTATTTACACTCCTTGAAAGTAATATAATCATATTTAAGTGTTTTAATAAGAATACAGAAGATCCAGACGAGCACTCTTATCTGGTTACAAACAGACTATGACTAACCCGAACTGCTGCTTAGTATTTTTGAAGTTTTTGCCTATGCTTGTTGTTACCTTTTTGACATGGTTTTAAATCTAGTGCATTTAGCTAGTATTATCGACACTGTAATAGTGTCTGACAGGCAAGCTTGTTAAAGCACAGTAGCTGCACCATCCTGGCAGATAATATTTCAGCAAGCAACCCAGGCTACATGTAATCTTTTTTTGGGTTATATAAGTAGGTCACTTATGTGTCTGTGGCATTGCTTTGATCTCAGGTGAGAGACAAGCCGAGGAGAGTGCTAAGGGTGAACCTGATCTCCATTCTAATTCATTTCACTCATAATGCCTGTAAGATCTGTGGAAAACTATAACAAACAGTAGTAAACTGGGTCACTCACAAAAACGGACAGCCTATTGTGCAACCAATTGAATTACAGAATGTTTCATATTAGCAAGTGTGGCTCTTCCTGCATATAGTGCAAAACTATTGACATTTCAAATTATGAGGAAAAAAGAAATAGCCATATTACAGTTTCCACTCAAATGAGTACTGATCATAGATTAGGAATTGTAGGTACCTGATATGACATTGAAAGAGAATCCTACTGCACGTCTATTAAAAAAGTGTAAAAAATAAGAATTTCCAAATTATTTACCAATTTCTTCATTAATGTATACATAAGAGCCTGTAACTCAGATAAATATTACAAAGGAGCACTCGCATCTGGGTGTCCAGTGAAGCACTACATCATGATAACAACAGAATTCACTTTCAGGGCTCACATTAAGTTACATTTTCTGCCGGTGTCATCTTTATTTTCACTCCCAAGACCACATCCTGCAAAAGGAAAATTTTCTTAAGCTCAATCTACTGTATATATTAAAGGAGATATATTGTGCCACAATAATGAAGACACTTGACTTCTTCAGTAGGTCCTTGTTGGTACTGGGTAACTAATTTTAGGTATAAACCAAATGCATTTAATAAGTAGGATGTGAGGAATCAGTTTAATTAGGTGAATTCACAGACTACAACAAAGAAACAATACAGATTGATGTGCTCCCTCTACCCTAAGAAAATTAAGCATTTCTCAGTTTTAATGCAGCTTCAGGGCAGTTAAAAAATTTTCAATGCAAATGATTGAAGCTATTTTTTCAAAATCAAGATGCAATATCTTTCTACAATAATAAAAGCCATATGACATCAAAGTGTGTAGAGTGAAAGTTCTAGAAGCAACAACTTTTTTTTTTTTAAGTATAGCAATATACAGAAAAAAAGCATTTTGCTAAATCCTTTGATGTTGGGACAATTCAAAATCCAAACCAGTTATATTGTCATGCTGAAGATGTGCAACATGCATACACACCTTTGTTTCCTTTATAAACTATGATTAAGAATTTAAATCAAAATTGGGCATGGGGAGTTAGTGTAAAAGACAAGCTTTAAAAATACAATCAACTTTAAAACTTGCAGTTTAAGAAGTGATTTGTGTGCAGATTCACAAAATCAATCTGTATTACTATCATGCTGCATTTCACCCAATAAGATGTTGCAATGGTTTTTAAAGTATTGAGCCTATTTTTAGCAATTTTGTTTTTCATTAAAGATGTGATTGAAAAAGCATTAAAAGTGGCAAGTGAGAAGAAATCAAAAGACAGTTAACTAAATTAAGTGTGAAAACTGACAGTCCCCATTGCCATGTTGTTTATTGATTTATGTTAATTAACATATGCCCCTGCTTTACATTAAATGATCAGGAGAATATTTAGTCTTCATCAATACAAGATTAACAAGATTTTTATGACTGTGTTTTTCTATAATGCTAATGCACACAGTATCACAACAGTCCATACAATTATTAAAAATTGCTAAGCATGCTAGAAAAAAATGTTTCTTTCTCATGTTAATAATTACTGAATACATTCTGCGATGCAGAAAACAAATCTTATCATCAATGTGTAAGACTTGACACGAAGCATTACATTTTATCAAATATTAAACAAAGTATCTGAACAAGTATGAAAGATAAAAACGTCATAAATGTGAAATGGATTCTAGCCATCGATTGGATTGATTCTGCAGGGTCAGAATGACCTCTGTCTTCAACGACGCCGTCTGTCTTTCAAACAGTCAGTTACCTGGTTTCTATTAACGGCTTTGCCTATTCCTGGAGGAGAAGTGCTTTCCAGGCTATTGTTTCAGCCTTCTTTTTAACCAAGACATCTCTACAACTAAAAACGAAGTCATAATTTTCAGTTCTTTTATGTTCATTAAAGTCACATTTTTAAATCAATATTTATACCCATTCTTTATTAGCTCAGTTTGGTAATTTTCATTCAACTAAAGCAGTAAGAAGTCACTCAGTTATTCATCTAGTTATTTATTTCTTCACACATGTATTTTGTGCACCTGCTTTCTCCAGCAAAGAGTTTCAGAGAGAGGTGCCTACCCCAGCTACACTGCATGCATACTAGCAATTCAGCTTAGTTACTACTTTGTACACACCCACATTTATCCATCCATCCATCAATCTGTTCATTGTCTTAACAGTATTATTTCAATATACGTTCTGGGACTTGGAACTTATACTGGCATTTAGTGCAAGGCAGGAATTTTCTTTGAAAAGGAAGCCAGCTCTTTTTTGGGCACAATTACTAACACAGATCTGCAGTCAACATACACTATATGGCCAAATGTATGTTGACACCCATCCAGTTACTGAGTTCAGGTGTTTCGTTGTTGACAGGTAGATAAAATCAAACAAATAGCAATGCAATCTGCATTGACAAACACTGATAGCAGAATGGATGCGCTGAAGAGTTCAGTGATATTAAATGTGCCAGTGTCATAGAATGCCACCTTTGCCACAAGTCAGAATGTGAAGTGTTTGCTCTGCTAGACCTGCCCTGGTTAACCTAAGTGGAAGCATCCAGGACCAACAACAGTTCAGCAATAAACTAGTAGACCACACAAACTCACAGAGTGAGGTAGCTGAGTGCCGAAGCACGTAGTGCATAAAAATCACCTATCCACTGTTGCATCACTCATAGCAAAGTTCCAAACTGACTCTGGAGCATCTGTGCATCAGGAGCTTCATGAAGTGAGCAGTTCCACAGAAGCCTTAGATTTCTGAGAACTATATGAAATGTCGGCTGGACTGGTGTAAAACACACCACCATTGGACTTTGGAGCAGTGGAAAGTGTTCTCTGGAGTGATAAATTGCATCTGGCAGTCTGATAGACAAATCTGCATTTGGTGAATGCCAAGATAATACTATATTCTGGACTACATAGTGACTCCTGTAATGCTTTCGTGAAGAAAGGATAATGGTCTGTGGTGGTTTCTCAGGGTTCAGGCTTGGCCCCTTGGTTCCAGTGAGAGGTACTGTTAATACTACAGCATAGAAAGACATTTTAAACAATTGTGCGCTTCTAAATTTGTGGCAGCAGTTTGGGGAAGGCCATTTTCTATTGCAGCATGACAAGGCCAGGCCCATAAGGACATGGTATGACAAATCTGGTGTGGAGGAACTCAAGTACAGTAGCTTGACTTCAACCCAATTGAACACATTTGGGATGAACTGGAAAACCAATTGCAAGCCAGGTCTTCTCGACCAACATCAACAACTAACCTCATAAATGTTCTTTTGGAACAATGGACATAAAATCTAACAGGCTCATCTGAAAATCTTGTGGAAAGCCTTCCTGAAAATGTGAAGGCTATTATACCAACAAATGGGTTTGGGTAAATACTATTCAAAAAGCACCAATTTCTGAAGCAGCCAGACTGTAGAAGAAATGCAAAGAAACCATAGACGTGGCCCACTTTAGGTGTGCTTTTTAAATTACACAAAGAAGCTCAATGTACTTTACAATGATTTTTTTCTAAACAAAATAACACTTTTGCAGAAAAGGTCCCGTTTTGCCTTAATCTACTTTCTGTAGCAAATGCACGTCTTGGAAAATGTTACCATCAAATATTTTTTAATATGCTTTATAAGAAATGGGCAGGTTAGAACCTACTGAAGCTACTAGTAGATTTAATCTGTTCATTATCAGCATATTTGTAAAGGACGCAATGCAAAATATCATTAAGAGCTTTGATTGCTGTAATATGAACATTCTAACATAATATAGTGTTCTTTGAATTCAAAAGTGTCCCACTGTACAACATAGTTATCTGATTGTTTGCTGTTAAATTTTGCACTTGCACTAATTATTCTGATCATCTTGACATTATGTGTATTTCTTCAGTTCATAGTAATAAAATTTAGTGATTGTCAATTTAAGAGCAGTAGACAAGGCTACTGTGCTCTCTTTTATAGTTCTGTAAATGATTATATGCTTTTAATGTGTGTGCATTGTTATTAATCATTTAATTGCTGAAAATGAACCTACTATCAGGCTCAAAGTTCATAAGGGACCTTTGTTATGAGGCTGCTAAGAAATTACAATTTTCAGTTTTCTTATTGATAACCAAAACATCAAGTGACAATGCCCTCTCTAGTTTCATATAAAACCTAAAATTGAGTTTCATAAAGATAGGTGAATCAGTTTTTACTTTCTCTGCTAGACTCCTGAAATTATTATAGTGTATTTAAATATCACACTATTATACCAAAGAAAGCCAATACCATTGCAAAACTCAAGCACTTTACACAAAAAAGAAAAGTATTCTCTCTGTTCTCTTTTTGGTGTTTATTTGTAAATGGAGTTGAACACTTATCAAAGGAGCTTCCTGCTTTTGTTATGTAAAGGAGAATAATTCGGAAATACTTTCAGAAGATAAGTTGTTCACTTTGATGTTACATGGATTGTGAGGCTGAAACCACATCAAGGAAACAGACAAAGATGTTGAGGAAACAGTTCTGTGCATTTTTATGGATTTCTTTCAAACTGTAAATATCATACTGTTTAACCCTTGGGGAAAGTGGAAACCAATACCTATTATTTTTGATTGCAGGGGATAGAGTTAAAATGTGTTGAAAGTAAATTTTGCATCTTGGTGTCTTTTGTGAGGTTAGTTATGCGGTGTAACATATGAATGATCAAATGAAAAAATAGTCTATTCAACATTATCATTCTGATTTAACTGCTTGCATTGTTGGAAATATTCTAATTTCTGAGGGTGGAGAGGCTATGTATTTTGGTTAAAAAGGAGTCACTGCAACAACACAATACAAGATCTTTCATATATAACTGTGACTCAAGGGATATACTCAAGAAGCTGGGACAAAACGTATGACATACTGTATGCATTTCCATCTCTGGACTAGAGTGTTTGTATTTCACTTAAGTACGAGTAAATAGGGAGAAATAGGTTTCTTTTCAGTTACTTTATTGGAGTGTGGCTCCTTTCATGAATGTAGTACTCATATGAAGCGAAATGTCTTGCTCTTTCATTTCTGTGAAGCTGCCCTGGTCACCAATGAGTGTCTCCTTATTCAGTTGTGTTATATCTGACTATAGTGTGGGCAGAGTTTCTTTTAGTTCTGTGGCCAGAAGTGAATCGACAGCTGTCTGTCCTCACCCTCCCCTTTATCTAGCTCTAGGATCATGTGACCAAATGTGATGTGTGGTTTCTCCTGGTCCATTTTGGAGACCTTCTCGGATGGAAACTTCTTACTTGGGCTTCTGATCCTCTTCTGGAAGAATACTTTGAATTATCCATAATTACTCAATTGTTCTGTTACCATTCACTACAGTATGTGCTCCCAATTCAAACAACATGAGCAGGTAGAGGGAACTGTGACCAAGTAAACATTATATAAAAATTAAAAAAAGAAAAAAAAGTAAAATTTTCAACTAACTTGTCATTGCTATACTAAACAAAGACAGATATCCATTGCCTGGTCTTAGAAAGCACACGGTATATTTGGTGACAAAATGGAAGAAAACATTTCAAGATTACAGGATTATCCTGTTGTAAATGTTTCACTAAAAAGTATTTTTGGTTATATGTGTTTTTTTTCATTATTTACTTTATTGTTATTAACTATTAAGACATGGCAGCAAAAATAGAATGATCACACTGATTCCATGGTAGACAAGGAAGCAAAGAGAAACATGGACCTAAAAAAATCTAACATGAGTGACATGTTTCTAGACTTTAATCAAAAAGGCAGCTGGCAGCTATGAGGCAAGGCAGACAGAATGCTGAATTGTCTTTTCTTGATTCCACATGGTAACATGAAGATCACTCTTATAAAAATTGGTTAACCGATTATTGTAATATGCTAAATTTTAGCAGTCCTTAAAACATTCCTGATGGGGCTTTAATGATAAAAGGAAAAAGGCAAAGCTACATGCAGTCTCGATAATCCAGTGGTATAAAATAGTGTAGTGTAAGCAGAAGTTATAAAAATATTATGACATGAATAAATATGAAAAAGGTAAATAGATAAAAGATTTTTAGGAAACAGTCTGAAGCTAAACACTAACTGTGCAACAGCAAAAAGTCTTTTCTAATTCCCATTGGTGAGTCAGCAATGACTTTGTTCAAAGGAATGCATATCCTTAGCTGGCAACCATGATTTCATGCTGTTTTTTCCATTTTCTTTTTTTATAGGATTTGTCAGCTTTCAGATTAAAAATAGACAAAGAATCATCATTTTCTACATACAGTACTATATGACTTTTTGACCTACAACTGACAGCTTTGATTTGAAAGGCATTGATATTCTTTCTGCACATATTTAGAAGGTGTATAGCATTGTATTTAGTATTCAATCTGTGCTTCGGACATCTAACCTGTAGTCTCAGATTTCTTTGCGGGATTCTTCATGGATATTCATATTATATGGTTCAAATATGCCAATTTTATTGTTTCTGAATATATTTACTTAATAATGAGAAGAACAATGACATACTACTTAATATACCTGACTACAACACGTGCAACTGCTCCCTCTCTCTTAATTAGGAGTAAAACAACAGATTAAAACAATGTGGTGTTTATATGGCTCAGAAGCAGGGCTTTCTAATTGAATTTAAAGAAATAATGTTTTACTACAAGATAGGAGAGTTAAAGATATTTGGAATTATTTCATCATATCATAAGAAATGGAGTTAACATGGCACTGTTGGCGGCACGGTGGCGCAGTGGTAGCGCTGCTGCCTCGCAGTTAGGAGACCCAGGTTCGCTTCCCGGGACCTCCCTGCGTGGAGTTTGCATGTTCTCCCGTGCCTGCGTGGGTTTCCCTCCGGGCGCTCCGGTTTCCTCCCACAGTCCAAAGACATGCTGGTTAGGTGATTGGCGATTCTAAATTGGCCCTAGTGTGTGCTTGGTGTGTGGGTGTGTTTGTGTGTGTCCTGCGGTGGGTTGGCACCCTGCCCGGGATTGTTTCCTGCCTTGTGCCCTGTGTTGGCTGGGACTGGCTCCAGCAGACCCCCCCGTGACCCTGTGTTCGGATTCAGCGGGTTAGAAAATGGATGGGATGGATGGATGGCACTGTTGTTAATCAATCATAAATGTAACTGTGAATAAATCTCACAAAAAGGACATGTAGTATGAAAGTTAATATAGCTAAACTAACCAAAAGAGTTACATTTTTAAATGGTGATGGTTGTGGCAAGCGGCTGGGGGTGGTACCCAGCCGGGATGCCCAGAAGAACCGGAGGAGGGATTACGCCTCCTCCAGACCACGAGGGGGTGACTGCCCTGGTGGCTTTGGGGACCATGGGAACAGAGCTTAGAAGCTCAACCCTATAGGGGCCCATGGTCACCGCCAGGGGGCGCCCAGATGCCTGAGAAGCCCTGGACCTAAGAAGACCAGGGACACCCGGAGTGCTTCTGGGTGCACAGCCGGCACTTCCGCCACACCGGGGAGTGCCGGCAGTCGCTCATTGGGAGGCACCTGGAGCATGTCCGGGTGGGTTTAAAAGGGACCGCCTCCCTCCATTCAATGGCTGGAGTCGGGTGGAAGAGGGTGGAGCTCGGAGGAGAGGAGTGGAGGCGGACCAGTAGAGAGAAAAGGCATTGTGAGAAGCCTGGACTTTGGGGTGATTGGTGCTGCGGCAACTGGGGGTGTGTGTGCTGTTAATTTGTGTTAAAATGAATAAATGTGTGTTGGTGTTCGAACCTTTGGTGTCCATCTGTTTGTGTACGGGCTGTTCCCCACATGGTATAAAACTACAGTTTTTTTGTTTTTTTTTCTTTTCTTATATAAAGTTACAAATCTTACTAGGTCATTGTGTAAACTTGTAACCAAACTTGTAAATAGACCATGAAATAGATAGATCTGTGGCCATTGGTGGGCTCCATTCACAGCTTTTATTTGGCAATAACTCTCTTATTGCTAACCATTTATGTGATGTGTTTTCTCTGGTCTGTGAGGTGACTAGATCATCCATCCATCTATCCATCATTCCATTTTCCTAATCCTGTTATTCAGGGCAGGGTTAGGGGGCAGCTGGATCCCCAAAAATACCTGTACAAGATGCCTAAAGAAATGTTCTTCTTCTTTCTCTTCATCTCTTCCCACTTCTATGTGGGGTTGATGTGCTTATCAATCCTCTCTGTACAGCTTGGTTTTGCACCTCCTCTCCAATCAGATCCTTTTCCATAAAATCCCCCAGATTTCTCTTCCCCTGTAATTCAGTTTCCATCACTCTTTTGTCCACATATTCACTGTCTCTTTTCATTGCATGTCCATACTCCTGGAGCACCCCCCCCCCCCCCCCACAGGATTCCCCGAGAAACACGGTCGAACGCCTTTTCCAAGTCCACAAAACACATGTAGACTGGTTGGCGAACTCCCATGCACCCTCCAGGACTCTGCTAAGGGTGTAGAGCCTGGTCCACTGTTCCGCGACCAGGACGAAAACCACACTGTTCCTCCTGAATCCGAGGTTCGACTATCCGACGGACCCTCCTCTCCAGAACCCCCGAATAGACTTTTCCAGGGAGGCTGAGGAGTGTCATCCCTCTGTAGTTGGAACACACCCTCCGGTCCCCCTTCTTAAAGAGGGGGACCACCACCCCGGTCTGCCAATCCAGAGGGCACTGTCCCTGATGTCCCATGCGATGTTGTAGAGACGTGTCAACCAAGACAGCCCTACAATATCCAGAGCATTGAGGAACTCCAGGCGTATCTCATCCACCCCCCGGGGCCCTGCCACCAAGGAGTTTTTTGACCACCTCGGTGACCTCAGTCCCAGAGATGGGGGAGCCCACCCTCCGAGTCCCCAGGCTCTGCTTCCTCATTGGAAGGCATGTTATTGGGATTGAGAGGTCTTCGAAGTACTCCCTCCACCGACCCACAACGTCCCGAGTCGAGGTCAGCAGTGCACCATCTCCACCATATACAGTGTTGACACTGCACTGCTTCCCCCTCCTGAGACGCCGGACGGTGGACCAGAATCTCCTCGAAGCCGTCCTAAAGTCATTCTCCATGGCCTCCCCAAACTCCTCCCATGCCCGAGTTTTTGCCTCAGCAACCACCGAAGCCGCATTCCGCTTGGCCTGCCGGTACCTATCAGCTGCCTCCAGAGTCCCACAGGACAAAAAGGGACCGGTAGGACTCCTTCTTCAGCTTGACAGCATCCCTCACCGCCGGTGTCCACCAACGGGTTCGGGGATTGCGCCACGACAGGCACCAACCACCTTACGGCCACAGCTTCCGGTCAGCCGCCTCAACAATAGAGGCACGGAAACATGGCCCATTCGGACTCAATGTCCCCCACCTCCCTCGGGACATGGTCAAAGTTTTGCCAGAGGTGGAAGTTGAAGCTACTTCTGACAGGGGGCTCTGTCAGACGTTCCCAGCAGACCCTCACAACACGTTTGGGCCTACCAGGCCTGACCGGCATCCTCCCCCACCATCGAAGCCAACTCACCACCAGGTGGTGATCAGTTGACAGCTCCGCCCCTCTCTTCACCCGAGTGTCCCAAGACATGTGGCCGCAAGGTCCGACGACACGACCACAAAGTCGATCATCGAACTGAGGCCTAGGGTGTCCTGGTGCCAAGTGCACATATAAACACCCCTATGCTTGAACATGGTGTTTGTTATGGACAATCCGTAACAAGCACAGAAGTCCAATAACAAAACACCACTCGGGTTCAGATCGGGGGGCCATTCCTCCCAATCACGCCTTCCAGGTCTCACTGTCATTGCCCACGTGAGCATTGAAGTCTCCCAGCAGTACGAGGGAGTCCCCAGATGGTATGCCCTCTAGCACACCCTCCAGGGACTCCAAAAACACCCTGCTATCAACAAACGGTATGCACCAGGGGGATTGGACTTTTATCCCATGAGTCAAGTCATTTATTACTAGAGGACTTTAGTAGGTAAGATTCCTGGTACAGACCTATTCTAACTGGAATCTTTTCTGTTACCCTTGACACTGTTTCTAATCTGGTCCACACTCCCTCATTCATATCCTGGACAATCTTCAGGTACTTCTCTAGTACTCCTTCCTCCCTCATGCACCTCCTGATCTCTTGTCATGGCAACCTTTTCATAAGCCTTCTCTGGATCAATAAACACCACAAAAGAGCTTCTCTGTTTTTTTCTGTGCTTCTCAATGAGTCCTCTCAATGCAAAGATGTCATCAGTTATTCAATTACCTGGTATAAAACCAAAACTGGTCCTCACCTATGGTGGTCTCATCCCTAAGCCTTCTCGCTATATTCTTTTCCCAGGTTTTCACTTTGTGTGACTACAGCTTTATCTTTCTATTGGTTTCCATCCATCCATCCGTTTTCCATCCCGCTGAATCCAAACACAGGATCACGGGGGGTCTGCTGAAGCCAATCCCAGCCAACGCAGGGCGCAAGGCAGGAACCAATCCCGTTAAGGGCGCCAACCCACCGCAGGACACACACCACACTCCACAATCAGCAGAATTGGTATTGTTATGTGGAGAACCTCTAAAAAATCATCTTCCCATCTGGAAAAGATTCTACAACCTTGGAAATTGGTCATTTATACAATAATAGTATCTGTGTCAAAACTGGACATAGTGCCCCTGGGGTCAGTATCTCTTTAATGTTGTGTTCCATTTAAAAATGATAAAAATCCTTTGTGCTCACAAATTCCAAGCCCTAACTACACATAATGATGATACTGCTACCCTAGCAGCTTTCCACTCGTTCCTCTTTGTCAGACAGTACTTTTAATAATAATAAAAATAATAATACATTTTATTTATATGGCATCTTTCCCATGCTCAGAGAACTTATGACAGGAAGCATACAAGTCACACCTCTGGATAGGTGATAACATGAAATTGATTACTTGGTCTTATTAAAATTTGGCAGTACATTGAATGCACCCTGAAAGTGGCAAAACACAAACAAAATTAATGTATTGTTGAGTCTCAGTTTTGCTGTCAGCATGGGTACTGAACACAAGAAAATGATTGCATTTAATTTAATTGGTTTAAGTATTAAGTAGATATAGTTGTTAATCCTCCTTTCTCTTGGATCCAGTATATTGGGATTGGATCCTATGACCACGCACTGTCTATGTGATATGTGAACTTTCTCCTATTCTGCAGAAGATGAGTGTATTATGTTAACAGACATTATTAAATTTGGCCTTATGAGTGGTCCCTATGACGAGCTGTCCTCACTGTCCAAGGTGGACTCCTGTCTTTTGTCCATTTTTACCAGGATAATTTGAGAACCCCTGTGCCAATGAATTGGATTAAGTAGGTTTGAGAATATTATGTTATTTGATCACTAGTACCCCATTAAAGTGAATTTAAATTTTTGTTAATAAATTTGTCATAGTCAATGATTACTTCATTTAAATTTTTAATTCTTCCTCTTCTAACTAGAAAAAAATATGTTTACTAAACCATACCACTTACATTTACTTATCGTCACAGTGGATAATTAGCTGTGTTACCTACAATGTATGTATTTCTTTATCTGCAGCTCAGCCACGTTTTTCATTATACTTTTATGGCTCCAATTTATAGTATGCACTAAAAATAAAATGAAAAATTGAAATAAATTTAAAATACCACGCAATCATTTTATGTAGAATGTATTGACAATCCTCTGTGGTACTGATAACTTCATTAAGACAATTTGCACACTTATAATCTTAGTATTCTTTTATTTATATTTCACATTGAAAAAAGTCAAACTTTCACTCCTGATGTCTATATTTGCAATTTATCTAGAAAAAATAAGCAAAGTGATAAAAGATTATTTTATAAAGCAATTCTTGTTTTCATTACATCTACACATTTCTCTTATCTTAGTTCAATTGGCAGATTTGCTCACACTAACACATTTAATGCCATATTTTCCACTTATACTGTAGATTATTTCAATAATTACTCTGCAGATTTAATGTTACAAGCAGTAGCTAACCATCTGTATCCATTTTAGAAATCATTTTTTTGTAACCATACTTTATTATAATCATACTATACTATCTCAAAAAGATTTGAGATCTTTTCAAATATTTCTCCTTCTCAGATCAACTCTGCAATTTTGTCCTGGGTACTTTAGTTTGAATGCTCTGATGCCTGATTGGTGTTTGTATATTTTTAACTTGTCAACTTTATCAACAAGTAGCTTATTTGCACTCATTTTATAGTTTACCTGTGATCTCTCTGCTGCCAGTAACTTTTTTCCCCCATGTTCTTAACTAAATTTTTTCATGAAGAGTTTACCACAAATGAATTTGCAAATCTTAGTCTATGTAATCATTATATTTATTAAAAATATTTTCAATTATTTGAAGCAAAGAATGAAAGTACATACAATGACCTGAGCAAGCTAGTATTCAAAACTGTATTGACTAGGATTTAGACTTTGACATTCATCTGATCTGAATGTTGAATTGGGAAAATTAATTGATACACTTGACCTTTTTGGTGTTTCCATTGAATCATAATGTAAATACCTACTTATGGCTGTTTGGGACATGAAATACATTTTGTGCCCAGACAGGTAAATATAGTATTAGGTTTTAGGAAAATTAAATGAAGAAGTAAAGAGATCCCATGAGAACAATAAACAGGCAGAGATTTAGCAGAGGTGGCACCAGTATTGGGCCCAGGTAAGCCTAGGCTCACTCACTTTCCTCATTGTCCCCTCCCTGTAGCTTAGGTTATTATTTTATTTTCTTCTTATATTAAAATTAGACTATGATGCATACATGCATTTTAATACTTATCTCCATTTATTAAAATATCAATTGATTGTAAACTTACACCGCAAAAATGACGTGTTTTAAATTTAGCACTAGAAAAGTTCAATTAACTTGTATGACCTATTTGGAACGCTCATATATGGATGATTCTTATACAGCGTACATCTGCATAATAAGGTTTAGAAAATAAGTTTGACTTGAAATGTTGACAATCACAGCTACTCAAAATATGTGATGATAACAGAAACCTGTCAACTATAGTAACTTATTCAAGTTACTTGGAACTCTTGTTGAAATCCACTGAATTAATACTGAAAAGTGTCCGTACAAAAAAAAAAAATTGTTCACAGCCATTTTAAGTTTTATTGGCGAAAGGAAACAAACAGCAGTGCAAAACATGCCAAATTTCGGTGATGTCCTAATGGCAAGTGGAAACCCACTGCTAGCTGTGCTCACTTTAGCGATGGGTGTGCTACCAAAGCTTTTATTAAGTATGCTGGAAAATCTACAACCACCCAGCGACCAAATGCCAAAGGATCGGTCAGGTCACTGATTTGTCTGATATCCAGGACCAACTCAATCAATATTAAAGTTTCCAAATTTTGTTATTGCCAGTAAGGCATGCAGCTCTGCAGCTCATTGATATAGCAGATAACATGGCATGGGTGGAAATGGGATATCGAAAGATGCAATTTTGCTATTTTTTGTAGTATATTTGAAGACAGATTCACTTGTGTATTCGGAGTCTAGAATTGCCTATATCAGATATGCATGTAGAAATTGCAAGGAATGTTTAAACGATAATCGGACTGTTTGCTGTTATATTGTGACTGACCAAAACGGATATTTTTTGGCTGTTTGTGACTTGTGATGGGTTGGTATGTCCAATGTATCCACAAAAACCAATCAAACTAGATGTTCAAAATGAAAAAGAACAAAATGCAGTTTACATTAGTATGGCTTCTATTCTGCTTTTATTAATTAGATATTATCATTTTTTTAAAAATATCCTATAAGCGAGAATTTGAGTTTTTTCCAAATTCTAATAATAAAGAACATCAGTTACCCACTTATTTATAAAAGGTGGGTTGGGATTCTTCCAGTTGAACAAGATAAGTCTACAAGTCTACATAGTAGTAGTGTGGTAAATTCAATTGCAATCGATTTGTCCTTCTCCACTTTAAGCCCATCTGGGATTACACCAAACACAGCTGTTAATAGTTTAGGAGTGATTGTGACACCAAGGCTAAATTTTCTATTTTTAATGAAGGTATATAACAGTAATAAAAATAACATTTAGCTAACTTGTGATAAATTTGTGTACACCCTTTCATGAAATCCTGGTGCCTCTACTGAGATCAAATACTAAAAATATCTAGACAAAACAGAGTTCAAAACAAAATGTAAATCACTGCTACAAAACAGGCCTATACAGAATCCTTTCTCTCACTAAATTACTGTATCACCTTTGTTTTTAGAGTTATTATCTAAAGTTAGACCTCCATATGACCACACTGATGTCTTTTTCTAACTTGGGCACAATTGCATCACACACATAGTAGCTTTGCTGATTAAATGATCTAGCTGTGGGCACCAATGCCAACAATAGGCCTGCTGCTATGAAAATAGTATTTGAAGATGGCAGCACCTAAGGGAAAAAAAATCCACCAAAGGAAACCATGTTGCTGTTGAGATCAACAAAACAACAATAAAAACATAACAATAGATAAAATGTCAGTAATGAAAAAAAACTGTTCAAAAATGAATGAACACCTTCTCAAGCGAAGGATAGCAATGACTAACAGAGTCTTACTGCACACTGCTTTCCCCTTATTTTTGACTCTGTGAAACCTTTGCAAAATCTACCAAACCGACATAACATTGTTGATGATAAAGTCATATATCTGTGCACTTAAAATACCTCTAATTTTCCAAAATTATATATTATTCTCCTAGCAAAAAAGAAATGATTCATTTAGGAATCCATCTGAACCATACAGAACTGTTAACTTTGTACTTTTTTTAAACTTATTTTCTATTATGAATGCTTTTGAAACCTTTAATGCATCATTGATTTACAAAGTTCTTTTATTAAAGGGTTCTGTGGGAAACTTGCACCACTGATGGATGTTGCCCTGGCGTCTGTTCTACTCTAGATAATGCTGTTCACAGTTAATCCAAATATGCATAACAGATATTAAAGTTCATCAATCTGACATGGTCCTGCGTATTTTACAATAGCTCAGTAAAAACATCAGTCTAGTACATCAGAATTTTGTTTTCAACCTTAGACTGGTAAAATTTTAAACTTTCGATTTTTAATATTTAGATTGTATTTTAAATCCATTTTTTTCATGTGCACCTTTTTATTCTACTTGTAATGGAAAAAATAAAAGAATTTATATATACTCGGATGTACAGTTCTTTGTTTACAGTATTTGGTTGGAAAAATCATGCTGATATCTATCCTAATATTTTCAATACAAATGAATTTGTTTAATTTGATACACAATTTCACTACCAAGAAAATCTGTTTTCCAATTACTATTTGCTTTAAGGGTAACTTTGGTTGCACTAGCAAACTGAAAGACTGGATATGAACACTGTATCGGTTCAGTAACTGTATATGTATTCCAGTTCTTCAAGAGCTTGAAATGAACAGTGCTCAAATAAGAACAGTAAAATAAGCTTCACCCAGGGATAACTTTTGAGTGGACCCTTGAAATTTTCAGGAATAGTTAAATAAATCAGTAGCACATCAAGTCACAGTATAGTCCAATGCCCCTGAGCCCAAACATTCTTTTAAAGGACCAGGTTTCCAGGACTGTCTTCTAGACTAGACAGCAGGCCTTGGGTATGACATACCGTGGTAATGTGCGTGGCTTTATGCCAAGTTTAGGTTTTATACATCGCGATTTGAATGTGGAAACGTTCTTACACAATATTTCTGTGTGTACACACCGTTTATACATGAGGCCCCAGGTATCCGGGACCGTCCTCTACACTAGACAGCAGGTCCTTAGTGACTTCCTCATGAGAATAACTACTTCAACTAAACAGGCTGCAGAACATGATTCCTTTTCCCTGAAGGACCCTAATGCACGTCACCTCTGGTAGCGTTCTTTATTACTGCGTATAAATCACATGAGTAGAGCCCTGCCCTGAGCTCATTGTCTCTGTCTTTAGTTAAAGGTTTTATCACTTCACAGTTAGCCTTAAAACTCACCTTCATCTTTAATATAAACTCTTTCATTCTGATACTTAGTGAATTCAACAACTAGATACAGAGTATTGGTTATCTTTCACTTTATTGCAGGTTTATTTTGTTGGTGTGATTATTTTTTTCTGTCTTCTATTAATTCATTTACTAAATCCACTTATACCACTATGGGGTCATGGATGGTGGTAGCCATACCAATTGTATTATTAGTTAATTACTTAGAGTATGACAGCTTGTCAGTCAGAATCATTTTCTTATTGTCAGACTCTTTCTCTTGAAAAACCATTGAATGAGAGAAAAATGGCATAAAGTGCAACCCAGAAAGTGCAAGAGAATTCAGGAATACATTCTACTTGCTATGGGTAATTAATGAAAGCTGCTTTACAGTGGTCGTGTCAGTGAGAGTAGCAGAACGCTAGTGGTTCTGTAATATAAGGAGACTGGGGATGGCTCACAATATGAGCCTGGCAGCTGTCTTGAGCCCTGCACTCTACATTGCCATTAACCTTTTTCAGTTGATTTCTACCTAAGTGAAGAAAGATCATATTTAGAGATTTGAATTTATATGGTTAACACGTAATTTGCATGAGGGTCATATTGTTAATTAACATGGGTTTGCATGAGCACCATTGTCAAATCGCTTAATCTACTTGAAATGCAACATGAGTGTGCAGAAGTGGGAAAACGAATGGGATTTGAGTACATCGGCCCCTACTTCACTTTGCTCAAGGCCTTGTCAGCTACGATGACCCATTACAAATGAAACTTTGCTTTCCCAGGATAGATTTTTAGTTGATAGCGAATGGCTGTCAAAAATCATAAGATGCACATCAAGATTTAGAAATCAGTCAAATAGTTATCTTGATTAAAAAGGTGACAGAATTCCAAATGAACAAAATGAATGTGTATAAGCATACACAATAAATCAAAGAATAGCTTTATTTTTTCAGTGTTTAAAAATAAATAGGTTTATTGGAGGATTTAAAATAATGATCTTTATGAATAAGGTCTTTGACAGTGTGACCACATTTGTCTAGTTTAATCTGTAACAGTGGCTCACTGTGTGAACTTGAGCACTTGCCATTGCTGGATTTGTACATAATTAAACAATTATACTTGACACAGTGAATCCTAACTTGCTTTAGATAAAGGTAACAACTAAATGAATAATTGTAGATTTTGAGTTGGTTTTTTTGGAAGAAGTGTTTATTTCTGATACGTAGATATGTGGTGAATGCATCTGGGATGATTCTGTTTAGTGGTCTGGAGCCTTGGTACACGGTCTTCCGGTTTCTCCATTTTCACAGTTTCATGACCAAAAGCATAATATCTGCAAGTTGTCTGACTAGTGATAAACTGACTGTGCCTCTGTGTAGCAGTGTGAAACCCCATTATAACAGCTTATGTAGAGTCACAATGTAAAGTGAAACAATGCTTCATTATATTTGACTAGCTGTTGCTAATTTGTAATGAAATTCTGATTATATTACAGAATAGAGTACATTAAGCAATGTACAATATATAAGGTTTTAAGTGTTTAGTGAGAAAATCACACACGTGTGTATTAACTTCCTAACACAATTTGTTGCTGTTTATGCATTAATACAGGGAGATTCACTCAAAAGAGGCCCAGAATATTCTGTAATAACTCTCGCTAGGACAAAGCAATCTGAATGAAACAATGTGCATTATGCTCCTCAGTATATGGAGCTTTGAGCCCATGCGTCGGAGCAACGAGGTAAGTGCTGGACAGCCATTGCAACATTTAACCTCCGTTTGCAACTTCTGGGTGCATACTGCCTGTACCGTTTTACTTAGTCACTCGACTTCTCATCAGGATGGTGGTGTACAGTAATGAGCATCGTGTCTTCATGGTGCGGACCTATTGGGTCGGCAATTCGTTAAAGCGATGTGAAAAGCAACTGGATGATTGTGAGTTAGCGAAAGGTTACTTCCAGCAAGATGGAGCAACGAGTCACACATCGGCAAGGAGCATGGAAGAAATTGAGTTCATCTTTGGCAACAGGGTAATTTCAAAGGGGCTTTGGCCACCACGGTCGCCAGATTTGACACCACCAGACGTCTTCCTTTGGGATATGCTCAAAGGAAAATTCTATCGGAACAAGCCTCGCACTGTGGAAGATTTGAAGGAAAACATCCAATA
The DNA here is from genome assembly GCF_900747795.2 of Erpetoichthys calabaricus. Taxonomy (NCBI): domain Eukaryota; kingdom Metazoa; phylum Chordata; class Cladistia; order Polypteriformes; family Polypteridae; genus Erpetoichthys; species Erpetoichthys calabaricus. The sequence continues at coordinate 118,055,595 of NC_041397.2, read as the reverse complement.
TTAAATTGCTGCTATTACCCCTGAGATGCTTGCCGATACGTTCAGGAACATGGAGCACCACATCAAAATGTGTCTGGCAGAAAACGGAAACCACCTCCAGCATCTTATGTAATGCAATCGATTATACATACGTCAAGATATATAGCGTATTTTTTTTGTTCAGATTGCTTCATCTTAATGGGAGTTACAACAGTATATTCAGGGCCTCTTTTGAGTGAATCTCCCTGTATATAATGTTCATTTTTAAGCATAATTTAATCTTGCTTTCTGTTTTGTAAAAGAATGTGGAAGGGAAAGTGATACACTAGTTAGACCTGCTTCACACCTTCAGGCCCTTAAGTTGGATTTTGTGTCTTTTGCAGAATGTACACATCTTCTTACATTTCAAAGACAACGTTAAGTTAATTGACAATTATAAATGTAATTTGTTTGAGTAACCTGCAATGGACTGACATTCCATCCATGTTTGGTTCAAGCCTTCCATTTGATTTTGATAGTGTAGATTCCTGGTCCCCATTCATGATCTACTTGGAGTTTCCACATTTACCATTTATTCATATCTTTTCTTGCTAGCCTAATATTGCCGCATCCCATAGATATATTCAGGTTAGGTTAGGTTAGGTTAAGCTGGTCACTAAACTGATTTTGGTTGAGTGAATAGAAGTCTGTGTGTTACTGTGATCTTTGGCAGGTTGTTGTCCGGTCCTAGTTTTACTGCTGCCTTTGCAACTGATGATGCTGTGTTAGGCTTCAGTTACCACAACGATGTTACTGATGTAGTTGATTTAATAATGCATGGATGTTTAATCTTAGGTTAGGCATTTATGCACAAATGATGTTAATATGAAACATAATAGTGAAACATTGTCTTGTTTTTGAATAACAGTTTACTCACTCAATGCTGAAGGATTATATGGAAAATAAATAATTCATGGACAGATGGAAGATTTTATGGAGTTTCATGCCATGCTGTATACTCAGGGCCATCCAGTCTCTTAAGGTGGCAGGTAGCCACATACAGCCTAAAACTATGCTATAGTTTAATAAATTTGTGCACTAATTTTCTACTTATTCTACTTGTAAAGGAAAAAATAAAAGAATTTATAAATACTCTGATGTACAGTTCTTTGTTTACAGTATTTGGTTGGAAAAATCATGCTGATATCTATCCTAATATTTTCAATACAAATTAATTTGATTAATTTGATACACAATTTCACTACTAAGAAAATCTGTAGGTTTTGAATTAGTTGTCTGACTACGTATGTTTTCCAATTACTATTTGTTTCAAAGGTAAATTTGGTTGCACTAGCAAACTCTGAAAGATTGTGGATCTGAACTCTGTATCGGTTCAGTAACTGTACAGTATATGTATTCCAGTCCGTCAAGAGCTTGAAATGAACAGTGCTCAAATAAGAACAGTAAAATAAGCTTCACCCAGGGATCATTTTTGAGTGGACCCTTGAACTTTTCAGGAATAGTTAAATAAATCAGTAGCTCATCAAGTCACAGTATAGTCCAATGCCCCTGAGCCCAAATATTATTTTAAAGGACCAGATATCCGGGACTGTCCTCTACACTAGACAGCAGGTCCTTAGTGACTTCCTCTTGAGAATAACTACTTCAACTAAACAGGCTGCAGAACATGATTCCTTTTACCTGAAGGACCCTAATGCACTTCACCTCTGGTAGCATTCTTCATTACTGTGTATAAATCACATGAGTAGAGCCCTGCCCTGAGCTCATTGTCTCTCTCTTTAGTTAAAGGCTTTATCACTTCACAGTTAGCCTTAAAACCCTGTCCATGACTTCTGGGCATTGTCATCTTGGTAAGATACTCTGTGACTGCATGTGTATTCATACACAGTATGTACAATATACTGTATATTTTTAGAATGGAAGGTGCACTCTGAAACTAGACCAAGACAGGGGAAAAAAACAAATTTAATAATACAATCTGAAGGGCACAAAGTAAGGCAATGACAGGAGGAGTTTTACAGTACACAATAATAAGTAAAATTCATTTAGTGTTTTTTGGCACTCTCTAGAAACATGAGTAAGATTCCCTGAATAGCTCAAAGAGAAGCTGGTTCACTTACCTATGTAAAATCCTTTGCCTTACATCTTTTCTTACAGAAGCAACTTTACCTTACATCTTTCCGATTCCACATGGCTTTCCGAGGTCACATTTTCAGGCAAGGAACTACATTTTTCCTCGTTAAGTGACACCAGTTCACAGCTCCCGCTAATGGAACCTGCTTTCCATGCAGTCCCACAAAGTGATTTGTTCAGGAGGCATTTTTGTTTCCCTTGAATAATGCAGACGTCCCTGCAATATATATTGCATTTAATGCTGTTACAATATGGCATCAACAACCCAAAACTGGACTGAGACAGTTTTATAATGAATGGATGAATGTACATTCTTAATTAAACTTAACCTTGCATTCTGTGTAACAGAAATACAATGACAATGTGAATGGCTTCAAGGTGTTGGTACACATGTCTAGAATTATTTACTGAACAAGACTTTAATGTATCTGTCAGAAATAAGATGCCTAACAATTTCAAGGAGTGCAGACAGTGTGCTGTGGCAGGTTTTAGAGAGTATAGGGTGCACACATCTCAGCATGTGCAGTGATATTGATATATAAAGGCACATAACACTGCACAACAATTTTTTTGAAAAGTCTTGCTTCCTGAAAAGTTGTTGCTGATTGTGACAGGTACCTACTGGGTATGCACAAATATTGTTTTACTGCATCACGTAGGAACTCTGAGAAATAGACATTTATATGTTTACTTACAATAACGTATTTAGTCACGTTTATGTTCCGCTCCTGATTTTCTTTTGTATTCAATGTCTGGTGCATCATGTTGCAGTGTCCAATAGTAGTTAGCAAGCATTGATGGATTCCAGTTGTCCTGGTATCGTTTCTCCATCGTAGCAATGTCCTGGTGAAACCTTTCACCATGTTCATCACTGACACCACAGCGATTTGCGGGGAAGAAGTGCAAGTGTGAGTGGAGGAAATGAATCTTGAGTGACATGTTGCACTTCATTGTCTTGTATGCTTTGAGAAGTTTGTCTGCCAGCTGAATGTAGTTTGGGGCTCTTTAATTGCCCAGAAAATTGTCAACAACGCCTTTGAAGGCTTTCCAGGCAATTTTTTCCGGCCCAACTAACAGATCTTCAAACCGCTTGTCACTCATAACATGTCTGATCTGGGGGACAGTAAAGAATGCCCTCTTCGATCTTGGCATCCTTCACCTTCCTTGTTCAGTGCTTTCACGAAATTCTTTGTGAGTCCCAGTTTTATGTGAAGAGGAAGCAAAAATATCTTTGCCGGGTCGACAAGTGATTCATGTGCCACATTTTTCTGTCCTGGAAGTAACTTTTTACGGAGTGGCCAGATGAAACAACAGTACTTTGTATAGCCGAGCTGCAATCCTAGTAACAGAGCAACGACTTTAAGATCTCCACAGATATTCCAGTTGTACCTGCTACACTGGATGTACTTCAGCAATAGTTCCATATTCTCATATGTTTCTTTCATGTGTGCTGCATAGCCAACAGGTACTGAAGGATAAATGTTGCCATTGTGTGGCAGAATAGCTTTCAGGCTTAACATTGGCAAATCAATGAAGAGACGCCACTCTTCTGGGTTGTGATCACAACCCAAGGCAGAGAACAATACTTCAATGTCACAACAGAAACAGTGACTGTCAATTTGTGCAATAAATTTGGTTATATCATAATTTTGGCCTTGAAACACAGAAATTTTCATACCTGGTGACAGCAAACACCATTCCTGCAGTCTCGAACCCAGCAGACAGCTTTTGCTTTTGAAAGACCCAACTCTCTGACCAAATCATTCAATTCAGACTGTGTTATCAGATGTGGATCGCCTGATCAGCACGGTTCAAAATCCGGGTCAATGTCACTGTCAGTACCCTGCATTGCAGTTTCTTCATCTGGTTTGTCTAAGGTCCAATCCTCTGGTGGTTTCGGAATTGGAAGACTGTCGTCATGTGGCATGGGTCTCATTGCTGAAGGCAAATTAGGATATTCAATTGACTTCTTGTTTTTGGCAGAGAAACCAGACACATTAGTCAAACAGAAGTAACAGTCCGTCACATGGTCTTTCTGTTCTCGCCTTATCATCGGAACAGCAAACGGCATCGTCTTTCGAGTACCTCTGAGCCAGGCTCTCAGATTGACAGCACATGTCGCACAGCAAATGTGAGGCACCCATTCCTTGCCTTGATCACCAATTTTGCGGCTGAAATACAAATGATAAGCTTTCTTCACAAGAGCAGTCGTCCAACGTCTCTGAGGCGCAGGTGTATATTCGCCACAGATATAGCAGAATGTATCGCAGCTGTTACGACATTGACGAGACATATCACCTGGCACCAAAATGTCTATAGCATCAAGCTTACTTACTGTTACATTGCTACAGATACTATTTTTTAATACTGATACTATACATACACACTGACTATCTATATTAACCAAATGAGCAGGATTGGTGTATGCAAGCCACCTTTATAGCATGCTGAGACAGCGTCAAGCTCGTTCAGACCTGCCCAGGATGTCAACTTCTACAGAACAGCTTCCAGCCTGGCCTGATTCCATGCCTGGACATGCCCAGGCTGCACAAATCATTGTTCATAAGTCACTTACTGGAGCGAAAATGTTTGGATGCAAATATAAGAAAAAATCATGACAAAACTGAAGATTTCTCTGAAACGATACATGATAAGTGATGTGATATTCATGATCAGCACCCAAAAATCTATAAGAAACACCCAACAATGTTCAAGAATCAAAAACTTTGTTGTGCAGTGTAATGGCAAACATTTCATTTTGTTTAAAACTTGGCAAAATCCTTATAGGCACTTTTAACATGTTTTAAGAAGCAAACATTAATGAAAACATTTCAAAGAAAACAAGTGTGCATATGATAAACACTTAAAAAAATGCTGGATGCCCATGTATGCTTGTATTTATGAAATATCAATGGAAAAATGTTATTAGATGTATCCTTTAGAAACTGAATGTTATAATTGCCTGTTGCAAATCAGTGTTTGAAATGCTGTGTCTTAATATATCTATAAGTTGCCTGAAGGATCTGAAACATTACGTTTTATATAGGGCCAAAAAGGAAACCGCAGATCTATATTTTTGTCAAATATACCTCAACCTAACAAGTAATCACCAAATCTCTGAGCTTCCAAGCTCATTTTTCATGCTCACTCAAAATATTATAAGAGCAATTTTTAATATAAATAAGCCATTGAGAAGTCAAGCAAAATGACACCTTTTGTTAACTAACTGAACAGATTACAGAAGTAAAAGAGAAGTTGCTTGCAAGTATATCCAGTCCTGTGAGTTAGCTTGTCATCTAATTTGATAAGAGTAAATTTGTGACTGTGATTAAACAGTACAAATGAATAATTCAAACTGCACAGGACACAGAATAAAATACAAAACTATAAAGTGAATAAAATCAAATTAAGAAAAATTATAGTGTGGATTCCCTTTCTTCTGAATAAACCCATAATATCCAAACCCTACATGTATAAAGCACTGAAAACTTCAATTTTCATGCCTTCATTATCTTGTTAATGTCAAAGTCACTATTTCACAGGTTCCCCTCAGCAAAATATTTTTCCTTTTCAAAGTCACCATTGCTTTGCAATGGCCATGTTGACTGATGACTGGTTTTCTCATTGCTAAAGAGTCACATAGCACAAAAGGTTAAGGCTTTCTTCATCTTACCTCAGGTATGAACTGCCTACAAGCAGCATGCCAGCTGAAAAAATAAAGCAACTCAGACCTTAATATTCATCTTGCATTATATACTAGAGTAAGGAAGGTGACATTTGGGAAGAAACTAGCAGTGTCTGCCTCTATTATTGTCTTAAAGATAAAAAAGCTGCATTCACACTAACAGACCTCGCTTTCAGCACTGACCTTTTCCTTGGTGAAGGACCTCAGATGAGCTCAAGTAATCTATTTTTAAATCTGTGGGATGCCTCACAGTGAGCGGCATTATTTTCTTTTTTTTATTTATTCATTTATTTATCTTTTTTTACACTGAACCCCACTTTGCTGTTTTGCAGAGTACAAAATAAAACTACTGCTGATTCAAGTTTATCACATAAAAAAGGCATATAATCCATACCAAAACAAAAGACCAGAGTTTTTCAGAAATCTTTAAGAGGATTTTAGGGGAATATACTGTATATATATATATATATATATATATATATATATATATATATATATATATATATATATATATATATATATATATATACTGTATATATAGAACAACTATGATAATAGACACAAATGATTGGTTTCAGTAAGTATATTGACAGCTTTAATATTATCAGAGCCTTTATTCAGACGTCTTGCCAATCTGACTCTGCAACGGAATAAGCAGGTTTCACATAATGCTTAAATAAATGGGTATAAAATTTAGAGCTATGTAGTGGACAGCTTATTGGTTTCACCAAGACCACTGTAGAGCTTCAGTATGTCACCTTATATTTGTAATATACCTTATATTTGTATATTTATATTTTCTACTGCATTTCTGTTGCCTAGTTTATTTACAATTTGGGGTTTCTGGAGCTACTTACATTTAGAAATTAGATATGATTATGTCAGTTATTGTCCATTATAATGCCATTTACTGTTACAGTACTATTGCATTTGGTAATTAAACGGTGTGTTCTGTGGAGAAGACCCAGTGTAGACCTGGGATGAAGGCAAGTTTAGCTGGGCTGAAACGAAGTCTGATAGAAAGTATGCTAGTAATGGCAACTATTGGGGCCATTCCAGTGTAGCTGGCCACACTTCTTCTTTATGTTCTTCTTCATATTCATCCTTTCCAACTTCTAGATGTGGTCGATGAGCTTGATCAGCCTTCTGCAAACAGTTCAGTCCTGCACGTCCTCTCCAGTCAGAACTATTTTCTTCAAATTTTCTTTTAATTTATCCATCCAGCTCCGCTTTGGACAACCCTCATTTTCTCTTCCCCTGTACTGTATTTCCATTCCCATCACTCTTTTGCCAATATATTCATTGTCTCTCCTTGTTACATGTCCATACAACTCCACCCTACCTTCCTGTATTTAGTTGTACCTCTGTCTCATTTCTTGTAACTCCACTCATCCACTGCAACATTCTCATTTTTGCCACCTCTAACTTCTTTTCCTGCACTCCCTTTATATGCCCCATAATAAAGAAAGGTGCCCTGGATGGGCTAATAGAGTCATGTAAAACAGGCGTAGCATTTTTACAAAGCTTGAACTGAGGATTTCATGTATACCTGGGTTAACTAGAAGATGTTCCAGTGTGAAAGGCCTTAGGGGTTCCAAAGCTTATTCCTGACCCTGAAAGTAATCACTGAGATGTCTCCAAAAGTGGTCCATGGCCAGGGGTCAAAAGCCCCTTTTAGGCAACACAACATGAGCTTGGAATTGAAAGATCAGTGCAACTGGATGGAACACGGACCAGAAATTGTGGAGAGAGTGAGATGCATGGGAGGTGAGTGAGAGAGAAGAGGAGTATTAGAGGAAGTATGGATTTTGACAGGTAAACTAGCTTTCCCACCAGATAAAAAGGGCAACTTGTTTGATTCAGGAAGGCCTGAAAAAAGATGAAACGGTTTGTTGCTCATTTTGTATTTCAATCCTTTATACACATTTTTTGTATAATTCATTTTTATGTTGGTTTATTTTGGCTTTGCTAACATAATTCTGGGTTCAAAGGTGGCTCAAGAGTGCCACCTGGTGATCACAGTAGTGAATAAATTCAATGTGAACAAAGAAACAACACTAAAGGAAAAACTAATGTATGTAATATCCACCTACTGATTCATTTTCAAACCCATTTAATTCAATCACTGCTATCAGGCCAAGTTTGAACCATTAATCAGCCTTATATTCTAGTCTTTAGGTTGTGAAAACTGGGTTAGAAAAAACATATGAGTGTGAGAAGGATATGCAAATGCCACGCAGAGAGTGAAAAAATGAGAAATTATAAGGTCGCAATGCTAATTGTTATGCTACCATGGTGCCCTAACTGCAAAAAAATACATATATTCAATTAACAGCACCAGTTTCAGAGAGCTTCTATCAACAGTAACAAATGTCCTGTTTTTGTCAGCATCACAACCTTTTTTTTTAATGGGTCATCTCAATCCAGTGGTACTCTTCACTGTCAACACTTTGCATTCCACAAAAATAAGCCATGGACAAGGCGAAACATGCATCAATAATGATGGAAGATTCTATGCTTTAATTTAGGTGAACTTCCAGTTAGGAAAAAAATTAACACTTTCTGGCTTTTTATATACCGAGTCTATACTTTATATAATACATGTTGTAAAAAAAGAAGTTGGTGCCTTTTTAAAAAAAAGGTGTACAAATAAAATTAATACATACTTTAATTGATAATTTAGAAGAACAGACTTTCACTTTTAATATTTTGAATATTCACAAGTTGAATTCAATGATAGCATTTATATCAATATTTATTGCATTTCTTTGGCTATGAGACACTTGGCTGGACAGAATTGTATTTAGACATGAATAGCATGCATGAGACAGACTTGGGTCCAGACTTGGAGTTATTTATACTTGACTTATCCTGGGTGCTTGCCTGCAGATCCCTGTCTTCCTGTGCTATTAAAATTGGACTCAATGAGTTGATGACGATTAGAATTTCAGATCCCAGTTGTGACCTTGTTTTGTGTACAATTACAATAATGTTAATATGATTCTAAAGAAAACAAAGAGTCGGGATACCGAAGTGTCCCCATATTAAGTCCAGAAAAAAAGAAATACTGTGTAAACAAGAGAAGAGAACAATTATAAAAGTTTAGGGAATCCACCCCATATATTGTCGCTATCAACACAATATGGTCACAAGTAACCATAAAAGACTGAGTCATATGAGGCTGATCTGATGAATGGTGGGTTCATTCTTATACTTTCTTGGCAGGAAGAGGTGGGATAGGAGAATCTATGATCAGTTGAGGGGCTTGTTTTGGAGACAGAAGCGGGTGAAGCTTTTTTAAGTGATCTTCCCTTCTGAAGGTCTGTGGGAAAAGGGAGAAAAGGTATTTGTGTTGTTCATCAACCCCAGTCTCTGTTGCATACCTGCAGCTAAGCCCTTAGAATGTCTCCCATGCACACGTGTGTGACAACTGCTGCAAGGTAGCATTCATTAAGTTGACATACTTTATTGCAGTTCTCAGCAGACATTTGCCTTTTCTAAGCTTTAAGTCACAAATTACAAATTCCTTTCAGGTTAGCTGACTTTTATGGAGGCGAAGGTGGAAGAGACGGGGTGATGAGTGAAAGTAAAATCAGACTTCCTTGGATAAGGCTTCCTCCATTCTAGGGCAAATGGAAATCGAGTTAAAGCAATTGTTACATTCAAACTCTTTCCCGTACTTTTAACCAATCCCATACCCTCCGGGCATGCTTCTGTGTTCGCATGTCTCATAATAGATTTCATGTTTTGATATCCTTGAATCAGTAAATTCAATCCTTGCTTTTCTTTTTTATACTAGCCTTGAACTGAAATAAGAAAGTTGCCAGAAATGCTAGATGGCTAGTTTTCGTGTCACACCTAGTCCGTCACAATAGACTCCCTGTAAACGTAAAATTAAATTGGTAAATGTATATGTGAATTGAATAAAGAGCATGTGAAAACTAAAACAAAAATAATTCATAAAGATTAGAAGTTGGCTCATGTAACTGCACCACATACCCTACATGTTTGCCTCGTAAAGCAATTCAGGAGAAAAGCATCACAATCCAATCACTTATTTATACTGTGCACTAATTTCACTAAGCATTTTGCAAATATAGAGCAATTGAATGTGTACCATATGATATTATCTGAAAAATACTCTGAATAAAGTAAAAAAAAGTGGCACCAAATGAGCTTAAGGTAGGATAACATAAGTTTTAACATAAAACTCTCTCATTACATAAGTGGAGGTGCTGAAATTTCCAGAATTTGACTTTTGAGATTTAATCTTGTTTGCATATATGATCATCAATAATAATGCTGTACATGCCTTAACTGCTTTTACTATGAAATGCTGTGCCATGAAAACTCATTTATACAAAAACATAATTAACTGATACATGCATTTTTGTTTAATTATGTTTAGTCATACTTTTAAAAAAGGTAATGGAGGGTATTACTGTTATAATGTTCCTCTTAACTTAATGCATATACAGTATGTATAGACTTACAATGCGATTTCCCATCTTTGCCCTTCTAGCTTTAATTGTGGAGAATCTTTAATAATTGTGTTCTGTTAACTATATAAATGGTCTTTAAGCAAAAAATTCATGGGGCTCGTATTAACTTGAGATGAATTTTGTAGCTCTTATTACTCTTGATTCCATAAAGTTAGTGTTTTTAAAGCTTCTTGCACACAAGGTATTATTGACATTCAGGGTAACTCAAGGTTAACTTAGATCAAACACTTAACGCCGCAGTGGAACTAGTGTGCTAAATATCATTTATCAGGAACTATAAAATGTACACTAGAGGTGTTATTGTTATGAAAGTGGTTAAGCCATTGCATTATTTGGGTCATTGCTTCTGTCCTAGGGAATTTTGTCCACAAAAACCTATGGACTTTTAAACTTTCCGTTCACTAGTGAAATTCCTTAACAACACATCTTGCTGCTGTTTTTCCTGTAGTTAACAAAAAGAAAAAATCAATTTACAGAAATTTATCAATTATTATATTCTGGACATGTCTTGATTGATTTTAGGCAATATTTAGTCCCTTAGCTGAAATGCATAAAGTTTATTAGTGATTGTTTTAAATCCACCTTTTTATGTCCACTCTGATGGCTTGTTTAAAAACAATTTTCAATAAAGCTATGCCAGGAAAGGAAAATCATTGAAGGAGCTATTAAACTACCACTACAGTTAAGCAGCAAAATGTCAATGTGAAATGGCCAAAGGGCTAAGAATCTATAGTCAATAATTTCTATATGAGTTTAATTCTTCCAACACATAAAACATTTTATTGAGGCGGAAAATAGCTTGAAATAGCAGTATTTGGTGCTGTAATATATCCTAGTTTATAGCTGTTATTAGTCAAATAATAAAGCAGATATACAGCCATTTTTATCTGAGCAGTGTCCCAGCATTAACCGTTCTTCCATAAGTCACATCAGATTTTCCTTAACTCACATACAATGGCAGTCAGTTTTTCTGTTTAAATAGTCACTGTCAATTCTACAGATTCACTTGTCTGAAGTGCATCAGTAATTACCTAATTGTTGATAACTGCTGGTTATTTATCAAATTTAACCTTGAATGGTAAATTAATGAAATGCATATACAAAATTATATGTGCAGCCACATTTTGATTCCTGTCTTAAAGTACTATACTGTATATATGTGTCTTATGTATCTCGGCTGTATACTTTATCTTATAGTTACCCAAATTACATTAATGCAGTCAAGCTGCAAGAGCTATAACATGATGGGAATCACTTCTCTAAGGTACGTTGCAGCTGATTTTACTTTCAAGCATATCCAGTTGATCAAAAGAAAAGCACGTTTTGGTGAAGTAGAGCTAATACTGTTGGTGCTATTAACAGAATGGTATTCAGTACTACTCTAGTTAATTGGATCCCTTCAGGGCTCTTACCACCCTGATGCATCTAATGTAACCCTTTGTCTATTCATTTAGTTTAAGTGTGCCTAAAAGAATAGGTGGATTGTGGTCATTGTAGCTATCACAGTATCAATTGTCAAGAAGACACTAAGGGAGCATTTTATAAATGGATATTGTGTTCTTATTGTCTATATTTGCATTGGTGTGTCTGTGCAGTCTCTATGTGAGACTGGATTCAACTTCTCTTACACCTCCATCAACTCTTTACTCTTGCTTGGATGAGATTGAGGCCTGGATGTCCAAGAACTTCCTCAAGCTGAACAGCACCAAAACTGAAGCTCTTTTAATTGCCACCCCCATCAACTTTGTTCCTCTGTAAATTGTATTTCCTTTTCTGACTGTACCATTACCCTCTCCCCTTCTGTTACAAATCTGGGTGTCAAGTTAGACTCCCATCTGTCATTTGATATACAGTACATATCCATCACCTTTGCAAAACTGCATTCCTTCATCTCTGAAACATAGCCAAACTCTGTCCCTACCTCTCCCTCTGTGATGCTGAAAAGCTAGTTCATGCCTTTGTCTCATCCAGACTGGACTATTGTAATGCACTCCTCATCGGGTACCCAACAAGAGCCTTCAAAAGCTCCAACAAATTCAAAATAGTGCTGCAAGAATCCTGACGAGGGTGCGGAAATATGAACACATTTCACCAATCCTTCGGTCACTTTATTGGCTCCCTATCTATCTCCGTATCAAATACAAACTCTGTTTGTTTACACACCAGTGTATCCATGGAAATGCTCCACAATATCTTAAAGATCACCTTTATACTACAATCCACTACAAGAAACCTCCATTTTGCAAATACCTACCGCCTTCGCCCCCCTGAGGCCAAACTTCATACAATGGGTGACCGAGCCTTTGCAGCTGCTGCTTCACGGCTCTGGAATGCCCTACCAGAGATCCTGAGAATACAGCAGATTGTGGGCTGTTTTACAAAACAGCTAAAGACTTTTCTATTTAGGAATGCTTATTAACAAGAATGCTATAATTATTGTTGTTTTATCTCTGTTTTTATCTTGCTTTGCCTTTGTTTAAACTTTTTATGTTGCACTTTGAGATTTACTGCTAATGTAAAGTGCCCTATAAATAAAATGCATTATTATTATTATTATCCATCCATTTTCCAACCCGCTGAATCCGAACAGGGTCACGGGGGTCTGCTGGAGCCAATCCCAGCCAACACAGGGCACAAGGCAGGAAACAATCCTGGGCAGGGTGCCAACCCACCGCAGGACACACACAAACACACCCACACACCAAGCACACACTAGGGCCAATTTAGAATCGCCAATCCACCTAACCTGCATGTCTTTGGACTGTGGGAGGAAACCGGAGCGCCCGGAGGAAACCCACGCAGACACGGGGAGAACATGCAAACTCCACGCAGGGAGGACCCGGGAATCGAACCCAGGTCCCCAGATCTCCCAACTGCGAGGCAGCAGCGCTACCCACTGCGCCACCGTGCCGCCCATTATTATTATTATTATTATTATTATTATTATTATTATTATTATTATTATTATTATTATTATTATTATTATTATTATTATTATTATTATTGGTTTGGCCTGATGTTGATTTGGCCATTGTACCAATTTATTCTTTCTTTTATGTATATTGAAGATATGGTTATTTGTAGTACTTTAGTTTGTTTAGGTACCAGGCATTTTCTCATACTGATGAAATTAAAAACAATTCTATCTAACATGCGCTGTTGTATAAATTGAATCCACTTACACATCACTCTCATTCTCTGATTCAAAAATTGCAGTTCAAGTACTGTAATTGTTCTCGTAGCAGTAGTCTAAATTGTCTGTTAAGCATAGAACTAAATGTATATTCACATTAATTGCCACATTAAGTGATGTAGAAAAAAACAAAACATTTTTTAACTACCCCAATCTCTTTTTTATCATTGCATTGGTTACAACAACAACAACATTTATTTATATAGCACATGTTCATACAAAGGGTGTAGCTCAAAGTGCTTTACAAGATGAATAAAGAAAAGTTTATAAAAAATAAAAATAACATTTGGCAATACTAAATAACAAAGAATAAAGTATGGTCTGATGGCCAGAAGGACAGGAAAAACAAACAAAAAAATCTAGATGGGCTGGAGAAACAAAACAAAATCTGTAGGGGTCCCAAGGCCACGAGACCACCCAGCCTCCACTGGGCATTCTACCTAACAAAAATTATCTAAAGCAGTCCTCATGGTTTTCAGGCTTAACGTGGAAGAATTAGATGATGATGGACATGTGGACATCTGGCCTTCAGTCCATCAATGTAGGGAGTGCATGGTGCCTTGATCAGAAAAACCGGAAAAAGAACAGCAGAGAAAATGAGCGATTAGTATGGATTGTGGAGCCATGATAAAAATGATAATTCAATGCATATACAGGTAGTCCCCAGGTTACGGACATCCGACCTACGACTTACGAATGGGGCCACAGCTGCAATGCATGCACCTCAGTAACTGCCGCTCTGTCATCTTTGACCTGGGGATGCTGCAAGCGGATGATGGAGGGGGGCGATTTCACTGCTCGTGCAGTGTAGTGTCCCTCTGGCAGCTCCCAGCAGCAAGCGGTGACCCATGGTCCATAGTCACCGGGGCCACAGCTATTGCTCGTGTGCAGGACTGAGGCTTGATGGGGCGGTTCACTGCCCGCCCACCACGCAGCCACAGCTACTGCTCCTAATAGAACGCAGGCTGGATGGAGCGGAGGGGGGCATTTCATTGCCCGCCCATCACATGCGACTGCCCCGTTCATTCTCGATGGGCGGCTGGTAATGCTGCAAGCATTGTAGTGTGCCTTGGATGGCTGCCTGTTGAATGGGGGCGGTGGTGGATGATTCACTACCCACCTTTGGCCGCACCCTGTTCGCTCTCGGTGGGCGGACGCTGCAGGCAGCATACTGTATGCAAGTGGAGGTGACTGTGTGGTGGGTGGGTGATGAATTAATTCCTGCTTGTACTGTTACGCACATAGCAGGAAGTTGTCTCTTGTCAGTACATCAGACATGTTGACAACGGGTGCCTTCCTGCTGTGATACCAGTGCTGTGCAGAAGAGCTCATCTTAACCTTTTATCTTCACCCTTCAAGAATGTCTCTGAAACACAAATCTGATGCAAGTGTTGGTGATGCAGTAAAGAAGAGAAAAACCATCACCATGGAAAATAAAGTAGAAATAATAAAAAGGTCAGAGAGAGGTGAAACTCCATCATTCATTGGCAGAGCACTTAGTTACAGACTGTCAACAATAGCATTTATTAAAATAATGTACCTGTTCCGACTTACATACAAATTCAACTTAAGTACAAACCTACAGTCCCTATCTCGTATGTAACCCGGGGACTGCCTGTATAGCTTGTCAGAGTTACACTAAAATGTAGCTGTGAGAAAGCCATGTTAAAATAATGAGTTTTTAGCAGTTTTTTAAAGAGTTCAACCGTATTAGCCTGGTGAATGTCTATTGGTAAGATATTCCAGATTTTAGATGCATAACAGCAGAAGGCTGCCTCACCACTTTAAATTTAGCTCTTGGAATTATAAGCAGACACTCATTTGAAGATCTAAGGTTGCAATCTGGAGTGTAAGGTGGGAGGCATTCTGAAATATAGAATGGAGCAAGATTATTTAAGACTTTGTAAACCATAAGCAGTATTTTAAAGTCAATTCTAAATGGTAACCAATATAATGATATCAAAACTGGAGAGATGTGCTCGGATTTTCTTTTACTAGTTAAGATTCTGGCAGCTGCATTCTGAACTAGTTGCAACTGATTGATGTCTTTTTTGGGTAGTCCCGGAGTGTGTTACAGTAATCTAAAACAAAAGTGTGAAATCATTTTTCAGCATCTTGTAAAGTTATAAAGACTCTAACTTAAGCTATATTCCTTAAGTGAAAAAATGCTGCCCTGGTAATGTAATGTAATATGCAATTTAAAATTTACGTCAGAGTCAATAAAAGACATTAGTTAGACATTATGAATTCCATAGGAAAAAGTAAGGATGTTCAGATTTTTAACTGAATTGTGAATGAATGAATGCCATTTTGAAAATGTTTTACAAAAATGAATAGTTTTTTTTTTACTTTCCCTGAAACATTCTCTTGAACATTTTCAAAAGTTAAAGATAGAGCTAGATTAAGGGTCATCCATAAACCTATGACATCTCACTATGTATTATATACTACTTTAATGCTCTGGATTCCTGCCTCTTCAAAGTACAAAAAGGACAGCAGGCCTCCAAAAATCCCCAGAAAGGCCAGACCTAACTTCTTTTTAGATTCAAACTCCCAGAGTATGCTTCACAACAAGAGATCGAGCCCCAAACTCTAAAGGCAGGCTTTAATCCTGCACAGGATCAAAAATGGAGCTCAGGATTTTAAAATAACAAAAGTTAAAAATGTCTACAAAATTAAGAGAAGAAACCTGTAAAGCTAGTGGTTTGAATACAAAACAAAACAAAGCAAGACAGGAACAAAAGGAAACAAAATAGATTTTGCATTAAAGCAACCAAACTCAGAAGGCAAGAGCAAGAAACAGTTTCTTAAAGGGATAACAGTTCAGAAGCCAGGAAATCCAAACATCAAAAAAGTGCAACCCGGGGAACAGGAATCAAAATCAATGCCAAAGCTGCTCTGAGAACTTCAGCATCTACATTTACAGTCCTACCTACAGTCTCCTAGCTGCATAATCAGGTGGCCCTGCTTCCTTGGGCTCCAAAAAAAAAACATTGCATAGAAATTTAACAAAATACAAAATAGAAAACTAAATGATTAACACCATATTAAATAAGCAAAATACATACAGAACAAAACCAAAAATACAATAAAAAATTAACGTTCAAAATTTTAATTAAGGAATAACAAATAGATTAAACAAATAAAAAATGAAGCCAGTGCAACAACCCTGATTGAACCATAACACTTAAGAGCAATAATCAAGATTGTAGTGCTTTTGTATATATCATTGTGAATGCAGTCCATCCAATTACTCTTTATCTTAAGTAGGGTCATGGGGAAGCAGGAGCCTATCACAGCAAACATAGGGTTCCAGGCAAAATCAAACCCAGGATAGGACACTACCACTCCATTGCAAGGGTGAACATGCTCACACACAAACACACAGTTTGGCCAATTTAGTACCACCTGTTCACCTAATGTGCATGTCTTTCAACTGTGTGAGGAAACCTTCAAGGACATGAGGAGAGAATGCAAACTACATAAAGAAAGGACCAGGGACATGAACCCCAGTCTCCTTGTTGCAAGGCAACAACACTACAACTGCACCACTGTGTCACCCATTATAGTGAACACTTGGTCACAATTAATGCAAATGACTACTACTGATATTGCTTATTAAAGTATTTACTATAAACTTACTCATCTTACTAATAGGTCAAATAAAAAAAAAACCATTGGTGTCACTGATAACAGACCAACTGACTTAGGAATTTCATGATTAGTACATACATATTTTGCTACAATTGGTTGTCATTGCTGTGTATGTGCACCTGCTGAGGGTAGAAAACTAAGTTTTTGCTTTTATAACTTGAAAAGCTATTTTTAATTCTTTGGGAAAAAAAATTACAGCTGAAAGTCACTATCTCTTATACCAGTAGTTCAAAACATTTGATACTGAAGCAGAATTAATGTCCCTCTGATTTTTAGTAACTGATTATGAACAATATGTTGTTTTCTAGTTACTTGTTTAATTCCCATATTAATTCATTTTAGTACCAACAGGTATGAATGTTTTTTAATGCTGAAAGAAAAAAATCTTTTCCTTTGTAGTGGTTACCACTGATATTTTATAGCGAATGTGGTATTTTTGCATTAATTTCTAAGAACTTACTTTTGGACATTTTAAAACATTGCTTTAGGTAGCCAACCTGGATATGCAAAGCATTTGATACAGTCGCACACCAAAGATTAATTCTGAAACTAGAAGCTGTAGGCATCCCAATTACAACTGTCGCTCTCTTTGGTTATGAGCCCATCTCCTGATTCCACTCTTCATCCCTCTGACCTCCTATTGTGGCCATTACAATGAGTCACAGAAGGGAGCAGCATGATTTGAAGTAGTCAGGATCTAATCTCTTTACCTAGTTTTAGAAGCCAGCAGTTTTAATTACTTTTGTTTTGTGATGGTGTGCTTGCTTCCAAAATCCATAGGTTCTCTTATTTTAGTGGTACAATAAATAAACATCCAAAAACTACTAATACAAGACAGCTGAGGACAAAACGCTTCGACATTAAAGTAGCACTTAGATTACCTTGTAATGCTGGTTTAACCTGTAAAATCCAAGAAACTGTGGAGACGAGAGTATTATTAACATCATCACTGGGACACGAGTCTCTGGTACAAATAGAATGTAGACATATTTCTTGTCTGTCACTGAATTCTCTTTTCAAGCTCGTTTGGGGAAAAAAACTGTAAGGCTTGATGACTTACAACTGACAGCATTCAGATTTTAAATCATGAAGACTTATAGCAGGAATGGGGTGTGTTAGCTCCCGCTTTTTTATCTTATTATTTAAATATTATTGGCAATATTTTCCCAGTAAAAGTTACAGTTTTACATGTGCTGCTTTTTCTGCCGGTTTCCCTGTCTAATAAGTAAAACTGGCAATTTCTTAGCCTTCTGCTGTCATCTTTTTTTCACTGGATGTTTACATTTCAAAAGGGCTGTGTTCTTTAGCTCATATAGAATCTCATATTCCCAATGGAAATACTATTATATGATATATGATGGTATGTATGCCAGATAAAGCTATGTGTAAACATTTAAATATAGCAAAAATTATATATTTGAATAACCAATTAAGGCACAAATCATTCTGAGAGCTAATTAGTAATTATATTTTCTACACAGTAAACAGGCACATGCAAATTTTACACACTATCTCTACTAGAATTTGTAGCATACCATAAGGTACGTTAATTCTTTCTTTAAATTCTCTAAACCTTACATCAATTGAGACACGTTGATTTATATTGACCTATTTCGCAGTTTAGACATTATTTATTTTTCACTTTACCTAAAAAGACATCATCTCTACTAACAAGTCAAGCAAATGATCTCTGTTTCTTAGTGATATGTAATTAATGTACATTTATTGTCCATTTCTAATGGGTTTCACTGATTTGTATAAGGTGTGCCTGTAAGAACTTGGAGTTCCTTTTAGACATGCTGATTAGCTGTTCTTAAACTAATGCCTACATTATGGCTTTTGATCAATAATTCTAATTGGTAGTGTTGCCCTATTTTTGATTGCATCTTATTTAGAACTGTACATCAGCGGGTACATGTGAAAAAGCAAGCACAGAGGGAAATTCATTTAAAGCAAATGCATTCATGAAAAAATTAGAGCTACAAAAATTATTTTTAATGGAATAAAATAATCTTGTATTTCTGAGCAGTGTTAGATATGTCATTAGTTTGAACCAAAGCCTTATTTGCTATAACCAGTAATCTAATTTTTGTATTTAGCAGAATACAACAAAATAGAGCATAAAGGGATATGCATATAGTACAGAATATAGTATACAGAAGGGTAGTAACATATATATATGCATATATATATATGCAGTTTTGAAAGTGATGTGAAAAATATAGCTGACAGATGTGATGTTAAAGAACCACATCCAAATTAACAGCTTATAACATAGCTTTCTTAAATCCGAATTAAAGGTTGCAGATTGTTAGTGTGTATTTATGCAGGATCTAACTTTGGACAGAGAACTAATCCATTGTTGGCACTTGTAGACTCTTAATAGCTTGCCTAATTCTTTAGAATAAAAGTTTTGACAAAGACTACTTGGTCTTAAGTGGTAAATTAAAACATACTACTGGATGGAAGACAAAGATCACATTACTTGCTATCAAAATATTGTATAAGCAATTGATTCAAAAGTTCTATCAAATATTACACATAATTTGTTTTGTTTTTCCCTTTTCTCCCTCTGTCTTGTCCAGACTGACTTATTTTTGAGGTGAGCAACACATGGTAAAGACAAACAGGCAGGGGTTGATACATGAACTGTCAGCATCTAAAACTAAAACATTAGCCAAAATTTATATTCAAAATGTTCACATTGTCAAAGCCACACTAAGCTCAACATTTTTGTTTAACTAGCAACTCTGGATTACAGAATTATTTAGGAGAGCAATTTGCCCAAAGTTTGGACAAGGTATTGGGTGTGCTGTTGTCTTTTATGTGGGAAGTGCAAAGACATCACAGGTTGCAAATCACATGATTAGCAATGGGGTTTGCTACAAACAGTATGGCAGCACCTACAGTATGAAAGCTGCTCACAAAATTGTGACTCCCATAGTAAAACAGCAAACAAAATGGAAAAGTGATGACATTGCAATCATAATGCTAAAAATACAATACAAGATCATAGTAAATAAGTGATCATAACTTGCTTGCATGATAAAATCAATCTGTAAAGAAAATGGTAAAACACAATTAATTTACTTTATTATAGTTTAATAATAAACTTCTAATAGTAATTCATTTTAATTGACGTATTAATTTGTTCATTACCCTATTTTCAGTATTATGATTGTCCCCAGACTTCAACAGATGAAAAATTAAACTGCTTCCTATGGATGGCCAAGCTAAAATTTGTCATTGCAGTATAAAGAAGACTTAGAACCCATTACAAGATAGATGCACCATACAACTAAAGCATGTTCTTTAGATAATTTGTGTACAAGGATAAGAAATATGATTCTGGATATTACTGAAAATCAACTGCAAAATGTATTTGTAGAACTTCACAATCACATCACAGTTTGTTAACGTGATGATGGTGGATATGTTAAAAATTAATGTTTTCCTGAATATACAGTATCTACGTAAAAATGTAATATATTCTTTCACTTACCCTTTTTATACACTCATTTTGAACTGAAGTAATGATTATTTACAACTGCACAGTAACTTTATAATGACTCTGTATAACCAACATAAATAAACAATAAGTATGAAAAAAACAAATAGCACAGTTATTCACATGTTCCTGAAACTGTGGTTATTTCTGTCTTCCAGCAATTATTAGTGATCCTGGCACTCTATATAATCCCCAAATACCATAATTTAAATTTCCTGGTTGCTAGGAATATAGTCCATCTACCTGTGCAGAAGGACCATATTAGTTACTTAAAATATTTTTTTTACAATTTGTCATAGGGCAAATGAAATGCTCATAAGTGCCATTAATGCACAGCTAGATCTCACCATGTTCTACTCAGATACAGCATATATTCTAGTCTCTTGGACAGATGATGGTTGTCTGTAGCTCCTTCCACACAAGAACAGAGAGAGTGGACCTCATTATACAACTATTCTTCAGGATACACATGTATAATAAATAAATATTTCACCATTCAGCCCTGACCTCCATTGAGATAAATAAGATGTATCCTCCAATAACCCTAGACACAATGAAGCAAAAGGCATTCCTCTGTCTCAGATTAATATTACTTCGACTCCTGTTCCCTTGTCTAACACCCTTTTCTCCTGTTCCACTGGGGATTCTTACTTTTCCTCCAGTACAATGTAACACTAACACTAAACCGCTTTAGTAAAATAAATCCTTCTAAACCACTTTCTATATAAGTTGCTTTATAAAATCAAATCTGAAATTATTTGAGAGTATTCTAATTTTAACCAAAACCATAATCTTTCTGATATTTTTTGAAAATTGTTTCTGCCTAATTTTCATAATTTAAATCAATAAAAGAAAAAAGAGTATATCAACATTACTGCTTTACAGGCCCTGGTTTTAAATCCTGTCACTCTCTGTGTTCGGTATAATGTGTCTGAGTAACATTTTCCCAAGGTACTCCAATTTTCTTGCACATTTTAAACTCATGCAGGAACAGTTTATGAGTGATAATATGTATGTGCTTTACAATGGAATAGTTTATTGTCTAGGGTTAGTCCAGCCAGCAACTACTTGCTAATCTCATAGGCTTTGGTTCCCAGCGGACCCACAAATGGGTTAAACAGGTACATAAAGTTAATGAGTGGATGGAAGTCCAGTAAGTACCAATCAAAGAGTGCTAATAATAATATTTTAATATGAATGTGTATGTGTGTGTGTATGCATGTATGTCTATGTGTGTGTATGTTTACAGTATATATACTTATATATATATATATATATATATATATATATATATATATATATATATATATATATATATATATATATATATATATATATATATATATACTAGCAAAATACCCACGCTTCACAGCGGTGAAGTACTGCCTTAAAATTTTTATTAAGAAGAAAAGTAAACCTTTTTAAACTGAGGGAAAATATACCAATAATTATTTGTTAAGGATCTGTTTGTATACCACGTTGTCAGTTCAGCCCTCCGGTTGTAATATGACCAAGCTGTGCGCTAAGCTTACTCTTGAGCATGCAACATCCTGTTGACCATGTGAAAAGCAATCATGCCTCAAATCAATGGCAACCTTTTGTAGGATATGTCCCTGAGACTTATTAATTGTCATTGTGAAGCAGAGCCTTACTGGAAACTGGAGGCGTTTGAATTGAAATGGGAGATCAGAGGGTATAACGGGGATGCGAGGAATAAAAACTCTCTCCCCTGAGCCACCGCCAGTAAAAATAGTTGCCTCAATTAGGTTCTTTTGCAGACACGTGACCTGAAGTCTCATGCCGTTACAAAGTTTCGGTGGATGTAAGTTTCTCAGTAACATTATTGGTGCCCCAACCTTCAAAATTCGATTATGCTCAGAAGTGCCTGGAGGATTCAGAGTGTGGAGAAACTCTACCGGATAGTGCACCGCGTCTTCCACTTTTACAACTGAATCCACAGACTGATATGTTTTTGGTTGTGAAGGTAGTTCTTGAAGTAAAATGTGGTTTATAGTCGTAGTCATGTCATTTCTTGGTGTCAGGATAGTGTCTCCCTCAACCATGACACGTCGTTTTCGTGGAGATTTTGTAGATTGGGGTAAACATTTTGAAGAAGGCTTTGTAAGAGGCATTGGTGGTTGTCCAAAGGTGTAAAATATTTGGCCATTTCGGTACACTTGAAAGCGACAACCATCAACTCACATTCAGAACCATAGGTGAAGGGCTTAAGCATTTCACTCTTATAGTGCTCCTGTGTAGTATAATTATCTCCTGTACCGTCATCAGTCCACACCTTGAACCTGTCCCAGTCATTCAATACATAAGACACAATGTTCTTCCGGATATCAAGAGTGAGCCTGATATGGCCATGCAATATGTAACACAGAGAATGGAAAAGGCAGGCGCAATTTCCGGGCACGGAAACCACTCGGTAAGTGACAGTTCTTTGATCGATGGTGATCACCTCGATAGACATGTTAATGGGCGTACGGTTGGAACGATAAAGGAAATGGGTACGTGAACAATGTAAACTAAGTGTAAAATACCTACACAATAACTATAATCGTAATAAACGAACAATAAAACAGCGGAGAAGCCATGGATTAAATAAAAAGGCTGCAGTTATCAGCAGGGAGACGTGAATACCGTGGCGAAACAAGGAAGGGAATGAAGAGACCGGAGCGACGAACGGCCTTATATAGGCAGGCAGCCAAGTACATGGGAGGCGTGGGGGATGGGGGACTATGGATGTATAAATGTACGTAAGTAGGATTCAGTTAGCGTTGGGAACCAGTGAACCAAATTTCTTGAAGATGGGGCCATAAGTAACAAAGACCGTTGGAAAGTTCAATATAGCGGCCGGCAGTGGCGTCATACCACCGAAATAAGTACGTACATCGGTTTCGGTTAGCGCAGGGAAGCCGCCTACCAAATTTCGTGAAGATGGGGCCATAAATAAGAAAGTTTAACATGGCAGATGTTGTCGACCGTTATGACCGTTATGCGTAGAATTTTGAAATGAAACCTGCTTAACTTTTGTAAGTAAGCTGTAAGGAATTAGCCTGCCAAATTTCAGCCTTCTACCTACATGGGAAGTTGGAGAATTAGTGATGAGTGAGTCAGTGAGGGCTTTGCCTTTTATTAGTATAGATATACTGTATATTGTGGAGACCAGCCTTGACACAGACAGGCAGACACAGATGGTTTAAAGACCACAACATGTTTATTTTCCATATTTACACTATTTATAGTCCCACACACAGCCCCTGCACCACACACCCTCAGTCCAGGCCTCTCACAATCCTGTCCTCTCTTCACCACCTCCACTCCTCTCCTCATAGCATCGTCCTCTTCCACCCGACTCCAGCTGACGAATGGAGGGAGGCGATCCCTTTTATGTCCACCCGGTCATGCTCCGGGTGCCCCTTGATGCGCTTCCTGCGGCACTTTCTGGTGTGGCAGAAGTGCCGCATGAGCACCCGGAAGCATTCCGGGTGTACCTGGTAGTGCTTCCACCAGCACCTCCAGGTGTGGTGGAAGTGCTGACGTCCAGAGCTTCAGAGTCTTTGGGGCGCCCCCTGGCGGTGGCCATGGGCCTTAATAGGGTTGAGCTTCTATGCTCAGTTCCCGTGGCCCCCACACAAACCAAGGCGGCTGCCCTCTCAAGGTCCGGAGGAGGCAGAGTCCCTCTCCTGGTCCTTCTAGGTATCCCGACTGGGCACAGCCCCCATCCGCCTGCCACATTACCCCTCCATCATCTGAGACCCGTAGGGGCCAGCGGCCTGTCCCACGAGGACAGGTCTCCCACAGCAGGGACCCAACACACTCCAGTCCAGGGCCCAGTCCTGTAAAACACAAGCTAGAACAAGGGGCGGAGACATTGCCTTGACACCGCCACTCTGCATCTCTTTTTACTTCAACACTCACCCCTTTGAACGGCACCCTGGCTCTCGCGACTTTGGCACCCCCTCCGAGGTTTCCGTGCCCCCCCATACCGAGACATCTGATGGGACCGCTAACACCCCTGTCCTCTTAGGTGCCTTCGGGGCTTCCCTCTGATACCACAGAGGGAGGCCCGTCACCGGACGTGAGCTCCCAGCCTCACGTCCTCCTTTATCGGAGGTGCCGGCTTTCTTCCCCGGGTCCTCCTCTTTCTCTGGGGCGCCTTGACGGTTTGGGTCTCCCTATGGGAAAGGAAGAGACCCCATGCCGCCTGCGTCCCAGTAGAGTGGCGTAAGACCGATGCTGGCTCTGGGCTTAGGGCAATGGGACACCCGGCACACATCAGCCGGTGTCCTGACTGCCCTATCGATCTCTCTGCCATCACCACACGATCGGCCATCACCGCCATGTCCACTATCGGAGACCCTGCTACTTGAGTCTGATCAGAAACATCACATCTCCTTTTGCTAGGTTTTCCCTTTCTTTTTACGGTGCCGGTTTCACCTACCTGCACCACCACACCTTTCCGGCTGGAGAATCCAGCGTTGTGCCGCTTCATCCACCGCTGTAGAGTCTTCAGTGACGCAATTGTCTTCCCCTCCAGTTTCCTCACTACTACTGAAGGTCATCCTCCAGCTCACGCAGAGTTGCCAAAAAGCACAGAACGTCAGCCGGCGGTGGACTTACCGAACGTTCAGCCCTATGCGCCAGCTGTGTGCCGTGGAGTTTTCTCCTCAGCTCAGTCGGGTCCTCCCCTGGCTCAGGATGGACATTCGTTGGCCCAGCCTCCGATCAATCATCAGCGGGCATGCAATACACACCGTCCAATCCTTTGCCAGACTCAGGGAGGGACTTCCAGTTCTCCGCCGTCTTCTCCTTCCGACCCTTGATGTGGTGGCGAGCCTCCTGGCAGCTCCCCTGCTGCTGCGGCTTTCGTAGCTGCAGCGGTACCTCCTCCCCTGCATTTCCTGCTGTTGCCGCACGGGCACTACCCCACATCTCGGCACGTATCGGCCATCGATGCAGATCCAGGCAGCCCCTACCTGAGACACAAAAACAAGGTCTGGCCAGGCCGGCCCCCCAGGGCCGAGTGCCGCTGGGCCAGGGACTTACTTCCTGGATCCCATCTGCTGGAGGCAGCCTCCTCCATGCGGCCTTCCCCATCACATTGCCGACCTGGGACTCCGCAGTGACAGCATGCTCCAGGGAGTCCACTGCTCTCCTGCTTCGCTGGGTCTTCTCTTGCCACATCAGGTGGAGATGGTGCTCGCGTGAACCTTCGGCGGTCCTCTGGGTGAGTCGCTCCCACGGGGTTGTGTGTGTACCGCTTCCGCGGTGTGTGTGTGTGTGTTGTCCTGCTGTGTCGGGCTGTCCACAAAATTATTTTTGTTGACGGGTCCCTGCCATGTATTACCGGGTGTCCCTGGTAATATTTCCACCAGCAACTATGGGTGTGACGGAAGTGCTGATGTCCAGGGCTTCAGAGTCTTCAGGGCGTCCCCTGGCGGTGGCCACAGGCCCTTATAGGGTTGAGATTCCATGCTCAGTTCCGGTGTCCGGCTGGGCATAGCCGCCCACCACAATATATATATATATATATATATATATATATATATATATATATATATATATATATATATATATGTTGTGAAGCTCTGGGGCATGTACAGCCTCCCTAACCCCAACACAGACAGGTAGGACACAGGTAGTAATCAACACAGCACATAGTTTATTTACAAGAACCCTTTACAGCACCAAAGTAAAACATCAACACAGTCCTTTGCCGCCCTCTCCAGTTCACCAGAGAGGCCTTGTCCTCTTCCTCCCGACTCTGGCTGTTTACTCCTAGTGACTGGCCCTTCTTCAAAATGGCCATGCACCCCCTGGTGGTGGCCCCACTGGAAACCAAGGGGGCTGCCCTCTGTCGGTCCATGGGAGAAACAGTCTTGAAAATACTGTCTCCCCCAGTCCTTCCATAATCAGGGCATTCCAGCCAGGTAAGGGCCCTGGCCATCTGCCACCATATATATGGAAGAGGCAGATCCATGGGGTTCAAAACCGAAAGTGAAGTTAGTAAGAGGTGTGGCTAGGAAGAAAGTGCAGGAACTGGAGGCGTTTCAGACAGGTTTCTGGTCAGGTGATCTGCAGAAGAGAAAGAAGACAGGTTTGTGCACTTCATCAATCCCTGCCCTTGTTTACTGCCTTCAGTTAAGACTTAAGCCTGCCTCCCAAGCGCATGTGTGTGACAATATATATATATATATATATATATATATATATATATATATATATATATATGTAGATATACAGAGAGAGAGAGAGAGAGTACACACAAAGAATATGGATATATTTAATATATTTATAGGTGTGCCTATGTATATTGTATATGCATATGTGTATGAATATATATATATATATATATATATATATATATATATATATATATATATCTGCGGTGGGTTGGCACCCTGCCCAGGATTGGTTCCCTGCCTTGTGCCCTGTGTTGGCTGGGATTGGCTCCAGCAGACCCCCGTGACCCTGTGTTCGGATTCAGCGGGTTGGAAAATGGATGGATGGATGGATATATATATATATAATATAAATATGTTTACAGTATATTTAAAATTCATGCATGGGGCACAGCAAGGTTTACTGACTCTTTCAGTGTCACTCTGTGATTTAATGATGGTAACCAGACCGGCAACCTTGTGTCTTAAAAGTCTACAAGGCCACCGTGTCTGTACAGAGGAGAAAATGTAGACTGTGCACAGAAGGTAGACCAACACTGAATGAAACCTGGAGACCTGGAAACTGATAAAACGGCATTGGCACTCACTGCACTACTACCCTTTGAAAAAAAAAATATATTTATATAAAAGAACACACACACACTCTGTGTGTGTGCATAATGTATGTTATTATTAATATCTATATATTTATATATATTATAAAGTATAGGTCTGTCCCTAATTCAATCTTCAGATTTTCTTACTTTCTATTTCTTTTTTTGAATTTAAAGACAGCTTTATTGCAAAGCTTTTTATTCCATATTCTGTTATCTTAAAAGAGTGATAGACAGACTTACATACTCAGCACTGTAGGGAGACCAGGCAGACCTTCTGAATGTGTAGCACAAAAAGCTGTATTGTGAATAATAAGGTAAATGTACATTATCAGTGGTTGTGTTATAGATAAGGTACAATATCGGACACAAATTCTGATTGGTGCAACAGAAATAGGCATATTGCTATTTGCTGTGAAGGGACAATAGAAAGAGTTACTCCCCTAAAATACATTGTCATCAGTTAAATTGATTTCTGAATAGCGAACTGCACAAGCACCTTTTTAGTGGCAGTTCTAGTGTTTTAGCCTTCTTTACACACTGGGATGGGTAACAGGGAGTCTGATTGTGGCAGAATGTGTCGTCTGCACATTTTAGCAGCCTTTGCTGCATGTTATTGTACTGAGGTCTAGGTTACTCTGACTGACGTATCAGATAAAGAGGGGTTAGCAGACCCCTTCGTGTAGCAGCTGCATAATAAATGATGGGGAGAATCACGTTAGACATGCCCACCTAGCCTAACTTGAATCATGCAAGAGGAGAGCTGCAGGAATTCAAATAGACTTTCTGGCTCCCAGCAGTCGGCAGTAATAGAATGCTCTCAGGAAGATGACAGATGCAGGGAGAAGATGCCGCTTTGCTCTGCCCTGATTTGTTTCAGCCGCCAACTTACTGGCGTGATGGAGTGACTCGCAAAACAGCTGGCATGGAAGGTAGGATTACAAACGCCATCACATCATTATGAATGTAATTAGAAACTGACCATGACAGAGCATATGTTGGAATGCTCTGTGCTTGGTGAAAGAGGATTTGTTGCTAGGTGCTGAAAGGGGTTTTGTCAGTCAAACTACCCAAACATTGCTTTCTTCGCAGACGGCTCTTTTTTTTTCTAATTCAGCTTTAGAAAAGAGTAGCTCTTTTATTTATTTGTTTCTTGCTAGCATTGGCTTCAGTGCTTCTGCTTCTATAGCTAATCAGTGTTGGGTAACACTGGTTAAACGCAACAGTGATTAACTATTAATAGATTGCATGTAGTTCCCTTGTTTTCTGTGTGTGTGTGTGTGTGTGTGTAAAGTGAGACCAGACAGTGCATTCAGGTAAGCACGGAGGAAAATCCAGGGGGGTTAGTAAAATGATAAATAAATCAGGGAAGGAAGCAGAAGGGCAGTGGATTCTGAGTGACAGAGCGTGCTTAGACGAGGACTCCGAGGTGTTGAAATCAATTTGGGTTTAATGATGATATCGAGATGTTTATAGCCGAGCAGTTTTGCCACTTGTTAAAAAGAAAAAAGAACAAATGCGGTGACAGTGACTTCGTCGGTGTGAAGAGTCACTTTCTGCATGTGGACATATATTTGGATTTACATTTTTGTAAAGGAGATGATTATTGTTTGTGGTGCCTGGTGTAGAAGGATTTCTTATTTTATTTTTATTCTTTTTCTTTTCATCTGCAGTAGAGATGTTTTAGTAACTACCGCATCTGTTTCAAGCTCCGAACTGTACTCTCATTTTGCCAACTTGATGCCTCCCCAGCTGGTCTATAATTTTGCGCTTAATTACTGCTTCTAATTTCCCTGTATCAGCTTATTTGTAAAAATGCATTGAAATCTGGTAATGAGTCCTGACAGCTAATTCTGAAGTGGTTTTGATATCTCGACACATACAGAACGAAACCTTGGAGCCCCTGAATAATGAAAGCGGAGTGCTTCCTGTCAGCAGAAAGTGTTGCATGTTTTTGGCATGTCCTCAAACAAGAGCTGGGGAAAAGGATGGGAAAGTGATAGTTTGCAGGATCCAAGCTGTAATGATAGCTGTTTTTTCTGAGCAATCGCATAACCACAATTGTAAAGTTAGCCACTGCCTCAGGGTGTGTGGAGTCACTTGGGCAAAGTGGAGGATTAACTGGATTGGGAGATCCATCTGAAATCTCAGCTGTGCCATCAGACTTTGGTCATCGCTGCTTCAAAAGCAAAAAAAAAATCTCAATATTGGAAATGTGTTCAGGTTTCAGTATAGGATCTCTTCATTTTGAGTGCAGGTGTATGGACTAAATAAGATGTGGTAGAGCTTGAGCATGAGCCTTTTAAAATTTGAACGAGACCTGTATAATTGGATGCTGTTGATGGTTTTATATATATATATATATATATATATATATATATATATATATATATATATATATATATATATATATATATATATATATATATATATATTGTATATATGTATAAGTGAAAGCTGACGCTGGTCTGATCTTCAGAAAAACAGGTGGTTCCCAAGAAAAAAAAAATCCCACTTATTATTTATATGCTGCAGATTGCACCCAAAGGGAAATGTACTGATAACAAAAGTTACCTTCAATTGCACTCCAGAAATAAACTGTCACATTTCTTTTATAGTTTTGCAAATGGCTTGCCCAAGGGCTGGATTAAGCATTAAGCTGGGTTATGAGGATTTCCTTTAGACAGGACCCATAAACTATCTATTAAAATTCTGTATTTGGTATTTTATTATATGTTCCAAATACAATGCTAGCAGTTCATGGTGCCTTAGAAAAGCAACAACACAACTTGTCCACTGTGGTAGAATAAACAATGATCTTTAATCTAAAAAGGGTATATATATATACATATTCTATCTATCTATCTATCTATCTATCTATCTATCTATCTATCTATCTATCTATCTATCTATCTATCTATCTATCTATCTATCTATCTATCTATCTATCTATCTATCTATCTATCTATCTATCTATCTATCTATCTATCTATCTATCTATCTATCTATCTATCTATATACTTTATTAGAGCCTATCCCCATTACCTCTGTGTATAAAGCAGGAACCAACCCTAAACAAGTTGGAAGTCTACTGCAAGGCATGGCACCTCTGCCACTCTCGCAATTACTGGGCCGGTCTAGTGTCTCAGGTTTGCCTAACGTGCACAGCTTTGCGATGTTTAAGGTAAGCCCACAGAAACACAGAGAGAAGGTGCAAACATAGACAATGACTGGGCTGGGATCAAAGCTTGTTACTAAGACAGCAGCACTACACTTTGTGCCACCAGTCTGTTTATCAGGATAAATGAATAGAAACTGATTAAATTCAGGGTCATGGGATCCTGGAGCCCACCCCAGCAGCATTCACTCTTGGAATGGCTCCAGGCTGTATATACTCGGGTAATGACACACGTATACATAAGTGATTAATCATTACTTTTACCAGGGGAAATTATTCCCATGAGCTGCTGAAATATTTGCCTTACAGGAGCACTGCCACGACTCAATATGCATTGTTAAATAGAAGTGATGCAGTATTTATTTAGCCCCACAGCACTTTTATGTCACCAACTTTTTTGTCTTTTGTTGCAACTATCCAGGTATCCATTTTCACCACTTACTTACCTTGTTCAGGGTCACAAGAACGAAGAACCAATCACAGCAGAAATCGCTTACATACAACTACACCCATACCCTCACACCATTGTGATTTTAAAAAGCCAGCTCACATGATAGCATGTCTTAGGTCTGTTGGAGCGCAAAGCTTCTAAGGAAACCCATATGAATACACAGACAACATGCAATTATCACACTAAGGGTAACCACCCTAAAATCAAATTACCCTTAATTCCTATGAAAGTACTATTTGTTCTTAATTTGGCTTATAGATATATACAGTTTTACAGTACCTGTTGCTTGTATAATGCTTTACAGATGAAAACCTACCTCTAATGTATTGTAGTGAGATTTTTCTCTCATTAAAATATTGCATGTAGTTTTTACTATCTGTATTTGTTAAATAATATTATAGTATACTACATGCTAATTATAAGCAAAAAATTAAATATAGTGTCATGGTATATGGATGCATAATAAGTTTAAGTAATATGAAATGCCATTTAAATTAATCTAAAATGTATACTGTATATGCCATAGACAGGTAAGTGTGTTATCTAAGTACTTTCCATCCAACCAATTTTTGAAACAGTTTTTGCAAGTAATGCTTTGTTTTACTCAGTGTGTTAAGCACAAGGAAAGACAGGACTCCAGTTCACTGCCGAGCAAACTAATGCAAAATAGCACAAATCCAATTAAACTGGGCCAAATTCAACCTGCCAATTTATCTATCTTGCACTTTAAGGTTTTGGAGGGAAAATCAGAGCAACTGGACAAAACTCACAGGAACAAGGAAGGAACAAGCAAATTCCCTACAGAGAGTGAAAGGGATGTGAATCAAAGCGTGATTCGTGACATAGTCTGACCCTTTTAAAAATTACACTGCTTGCATATTTTTGAAATTCTATGAATACAATACTATTTCTATAAAATAATGAAATATGTATATTGTGATATTAGCAGACTTTAAGCAAAAGGAGTGGTGGGGAACTAGCGGGCCACCGTGTCATCCAAAGGAAAGGCGGGAAAATCACGAAAATAAATACCTTTCGAGGTTGATTAAAACAATAAAAGAAAGCTGTGCTTCTGAGTGTTCTGTCTCAGTCATCGGTAGTCAACAAACTGACTGCCACCTTCTGGTTCTGGTTGGTTTTCTAGTGCTGATTTCTAAAAGGGGCGGGTCCTATTGATGTGGACCCAGAAGTGACGTCACTCACCTTCCGTTCAAGGTTCTCCTGAACTGTGGATGGAAAGAGAGATTGTGTTAACAAAAGTGTTCCCTGATGTTAGGTGGTATTGCTTACCTGTGTAGATCCTTAAAAATGCTTCCCTATCGCACATGCTGACTCTTTCTCTCTCTCTCTCTCTTTTTCCTTACAAGGAAAAATGCATTACACATACAGTATAATCCAAATACATTCCAGTAAAAGAGATCTATCTATCTATCTATCTATCTATCTATCTATCTATCTATCTATCTATCTATCTATCTATCTATCTATCTATCTATCTATCTATCTATCTATCTATCTATCTATCTATCTATCTATCTTAGTCTAATGTTGTAGTACCTTACATGTCTATCAAGGTATTCTTCTCAATGCCATGTGTATAACTAGACAGTGCAGATGTAAGAGAGAATAATGTTGGCCATTTTACCCAGTATATAGCTGCCATCCACATTGAGTTTTCAAGAACTAAGATTTTATTTTGATAATAATTGTGATTAATGGAGAAATTGAAGGTGATGAAATGGTTAAATCGGATTTTTCTTTTTTCTTTTTAGCAGGAGTTAATGATTATTCTATTGAAACTAAGGCTAATCTTGGTATCTGCAAATGTTAGCAATTCACAGGAAGTTGTTATGAATCAGTTACATAGTATGTGGCCAAGCTCAGATTTGCTACACATTGATTAGAAATTGTAAAAAATAGATTTTATTTTTCTGGAAATGCAGACAGTTTTTTTTTTTTATCTTTTTTTGCTGTGGCTGTCTTGCAATGTTACCTGTTAAACGGAGACCACTGAACATTATAGCAATGAAGAGTCAGGTGACTTTCTAAAATATAAACATATAAATCTCTTGCAGTTTTCTATACCTTTGGGAGCTGTAGTTGAGCTGACCTCTGTGGCAGGGAGGGTGTGTGCCTTTTGTGTGTTTTCTTTTTACAACAGGGGGCAGCATAGCTCTCTAATGAGTAAACTGAAATTTTACTGTGAGACATGAAAATAAAGGGGAAACATGGGATTTCTCCTACTAATGGCAAAGCATGGAATTACCCTCGGTTTGAAATAATGCTGGAATAGATTATCTGAAAACTCCTGCTTCAGTGTATTTTCTTTCCTCAAGCATGCTGACGTAGTGGTAATGTGCAGTTGGAATGTGTTTCCTCATAATTAAGCCTAAATATGAGTGATTGCTACCATAAATCAGAAGTGCAGTTTAGCAGACAATAGGAATATTCTGTTCTTCTAGAAAGCAGTTTAGAAAGACTGATTTCTACCCTTCGTAAAGCCTTCTGCTATAGCTCAGCTTTAGGATAGAAAATCAATAAATAAGCCAATATCATTCATATTTTTATTGCTCTTTTACATATAAAGTTGCTTAGAGTAGACTTGCAAAACAGACGTAATCAGCTGACAAGGTACAACATCAAAAATGTGAAAATAAATTTAAAGCAAATGTAATTATAAATAAATTTTGGACAGATAATTACAAAAATACTTATAAACTAATAAGCATGCTGCAAGGTGGCACACTTAATAATATCACAGCCTCACAGATTGAGAGACTTAAGTTTGTATCACAGCCCAGACATTTTCAATGTGAAGGATTCACTTTCTTCGCATGTCTAAGTGGATTTTTTCCAACTGGCCTCATGAGTGTGGACATTTCTGAGTGGGCCCTTGTGATGAAGTGTGTTATTCGGTTTGTGGTGTTCATGGTTTTTAGTAATAAAAAAAAAATGGTGTGGCTCGGCTCAGGCTTGCAGGTGCATGGACCTCCACTGTGAAGCTGCATGGACTCAGGATCTTCAATGGGGAAGGCAAGATGATGCCAAGGAGGTTAAAAGGAAAAAAAGTAGAACAAAAACATGTTTTAATAGAAAATATGCAAAGAAAGGTATTTTTTAAATACAGTCTATGGATATCCTATCCATATCAAAATAAGTATTAGACCATCCCAGAAGGGAAAATCCAGGCTGGGACAAAATTTACTTAAGAAATAGAAGGATCTGAGCTCCTGTGCACAAAACTTTCTGATATTCAGAATGAGATTTGTAAAATCAAAGAACATAGAGGGGAAGGTCTGAATATGTGTCATTGATGCCAAACTTTAGTTAGAATGTTAACTTTTATTATTATTACATTTTGCATTTAATTTTTTAAAATTTTAGTTTGCTCTAGATTCTCACATTTTTCTGGTCTGTGAGATAATGGCCTGCAACAGGTAACCAAACCTGTTCAACTGTCAACACCAGGTGCTACAACCAGAGATCTGGAACTGCAGAGTGAACCTTAAGAGCACTAAGTTTACCATTGCCTCCACATCTCTCACCCCTTCGCCTGGTAAAGGCCCAGATCTAGACACTGGGGACAATTGACCATAGTGGAGAAGTTCAAGTATTTTGGGATCTTGTTCACTAGCGATGGAAGAAAGAAAGTTGAGTCCCACAGAAGGACTGGAGCAGCAGCAGCTATTCTGAACGTGCTATACCTGTCCATGGTTGTGAAGCAGAAGCTGAGTGTAATGGCAAAACTCCCAGTCTTCACCTATGGTCATGTGCTGTGGGTAATGACCAAAGGATTGAGATTGTGAGTACAAGCTGCTGAAATTAGATTACTTTGCAGGGCCCCTAGGCTGACATTCCGTGATAGGATGAGAAGCTCAGCGATTCAGCAGAGTCTTAGAGTACAGTTGCTGCTCCTCTGTTCAAGAGAAGCCCATTGAGGTGGTTTGGGCTCCTCATAAGGATGTTGTAAAAATGCCCCCCAGGTAGCACCCTTTGGAGCTGCTCCAGGTACATTTCACTGGGCAGAGATCCTGCTAAAGATCCAGCACATGCTGGAGGGATTCTCGCTCTCGACTGGCTTGGGTATGCCAAGAATCTCTAGCTGGGGACAGGGAGGTTTGGGCTGAACTGCTTAGCCTGCTACCACCATGACCTTTTTCACCAGAAAAAGTGATGTGAGAAGAAGAGAACATTCATCAGCTTCCACTATGCAGCTGCAGTTTTTATGAATATGAACCAGAAGCAGGTTCACTAATGAATAAATGAACATACTAACAAACAGCTATTAAGAGCACATATCAGAGGGGAAAACTGTTTGCACTCAAAACAGATATCTATTGAATTGCATTTGGTACCATGGACCTCTTTATCTCTAATTGTTCCATTATAGTTTTTCATACATTTAATACCTTTTGTTTCAACAGTTATTAATTTGAAATTAAGCATTTTAAATTCAAGCTGCACCTGCCAGTTCATATTTGGCTCAACCAGAGATACATTTCTTTAATTAAACGTACAATAGGGTTTGCAACATAGCTTACAGCATGACAGGAATAAGAAAAACCTACAGCCTCTTGGGCTCACATTCTAATAAAGAACGTTAACTGTGGGAATGCTCATTTCTTTTCTTAGAAATGCCATACACCCTTTGTTGAGGCCTAACACGTAGATAGAATGTTTTTCAGCTAAAATGCTCAGCTCATATGCATCATTTTAATTTCCCTTTTAAGGAAGATTTCAACATAACCTTTGTTCACATTTCCATAGTAAGCAGGAATACCTTGGAGGAAGCTGGGAGATAAAAGTATATACATTTTTAGGTCAGATAGGTGTAAGTAAGGAATGTGACTTAACTTTGATTAGTTTGTAAATGTGCGAGGGTGTGCACCAGAAATACATGTCTGCCTAGGGAAACCAGGAGGCATGAAAAAGCAATTAGACATACAGTTCACATCCTTTGCTTCAGCTGGCCTGCATCTGCCACTCATCCTTTATTCTATATCCACTGAATCCATATTCAAGAGAAGTTTGCAGAAGCTGAAGTCCCGCATGCACACTAGTTGGTAAAAGATGATTCAGTAATGCAGATATTTATGTTAGTATATTTTTGCTGGGTGTTTCCTTTCTCTAAATCTCTCTCTCCCACTCTGCTAACAGATCTAAGAATTTTGGCAGTCTTAGTCTGTGGGTCTGTATTATTCATGACTTCTTGACCCCTTTGTAGATTTAAAAATCCCCCTACTTTACATTTTTTACATTTAAATGTTAGTGACATTCAAAGCCTGACATCTCATACAGGTTCCCCATTAACGTAATCTGTACATATTATGCCGAAATGGAAAAAAAAGTAAATCTGTAATTCATCTATTTTGTATTAAAGGAGCTTAGGAGCAATAAAGTATTGTTCGATAAATCTCAAGAAATTGCTGCTCAAACAAAATAAAAATTTCAGAGATGTTTATTAGAAGTAAAAAAGATAATTAGTATTTAAGAGCAGAACATTTTGTAGAATATATGGATAAGTCACTTTGCCTGCCTACAAGAAACATGTATAATACTGTATATTCTAAACTTACCATGCTGTGTTCATGTGCTATATGCAGTATGGGAAATACAGGTTTCCCCTGTGAAAAATTTTCATGTCTTTTCAAGAGGTAGGCAAATGGAGGAAAATTCATAGACAGACTTGTTACAGGAATTTGGCAGCTTGACACATAACACTGACCTTTAACCTTACTTTGTTAAAGTAAAAAAAAATGAAATTCTCTCCTCCAAAAATTGCATTTGTCTGACATGTTGTATTTGGAATAATACAAGTACAATACCCTTTTAAACCATTTCCTTTGCATTATTTTTTGCAAAATATGTTAGCTAATTTTTAATCGATTCTTTGCAAACTGAGGAGCAAATCAACAGCTACCTTGCAATTCTTCTAAAAGCGTGACCGGAAATGCATGTGAAATGAACAGTGTGACTGTTAAGATAAAATGTCGATAAATGGTAACTATGGAAACTCTGATACCATGTGAATGCAACATGGGTCAAGGCAACTACTAAATGTTTTAATAATGAAGAAGAAGAAGAATATGAATATGAACAATGTTGCACGCCCTCTCTCTGACACAACAGCATTGAGTAGTTTCAGCCAATGAATTGTTCAGTAGAATGGGGCATCATCATATCTATGAATATATGCCTTTAGAATACTTCGGTGTGACTGTGACTGCTGTTTTATCTTTAGAAGTTTCCTTTCTCCTTAGTTTTTTTTTCCATTTAGCCATTCTGGTCTATGCTTGAGATGGGGCTGTTCTTTGGTATAATAATATTAGAAGAGCAAAATGCCCATTTCTTAAAAACTGGTGAGTAATGGTAGGTCTGTCTATTTTAATCATAGTGCATCTTGTTGCCTTTGTTCATCGGCCATTCTATCCCTTACATTCGTCTTTCCTAGTGGTTCTTTTTGCCATTGTTCATTGGACATTCTAGCCCTTACATCAGTATTTCTCTGTGCTTCTTGTTGCCTTTGTTCATCAGATATTCCTGCCCTTGTGTGGATGCCTAGATGACATTATGCCCGGGCTCAGAAGCCAAACATATGTATATACTGTATATGTATATGTATGCATATGTATATGTATATATTGTGGCTGACGACTGGGGTGCCTCATCAGTATATATATGTATATATATATATATATATATATATATATATATATATATATATATATATATATATATATATATATATATATATATATACTGTATATATATATATATATATATATATATGTATATATATATATATATATATATATATATATATATATATATATATATATATATAAATAAAATAAAAATATATAAAGAAAATAATCAAAAATATTTATTTCTTTATTTAGCTTCTGTAAAAAGCTAAATTTCTCCAAACTACCATGCCACTCTAAATTTTCAATTAGAATCCCTTATTTACTATTAAAACAATTTGTTGTTTGGGACCTAGTTTTAATTAATTCACTCATTACAATTCAGAACCTTTAAGTGCCAATTTTATTTTTAAAAAGCAGCATTAAGGTTTTAATTGTTGCCTGTTTACTTAACCAGCCATCAGTTAATAATGAGGTGCAAATGACAAAGGAACCACCAGCTCTCCAGCTAAATTGCTTCTATTTAAACCTGTGTATATGCATCATGAAGTATCTGTGTTAATACAATGTTTTGAAATAAATGAGAGAAAAGAGAAGGTCTAAGAGGTAGAGATTTGTTCTGGAGCAAAAAAACATATGGATAATGTTTTCAGAAAACAGAAATTCTACAATGTGGTGATGATTTGTCTCGGAAGGATGAAAGCAACTTACAAGCCATATAATTAAATACCAAGTTTCATTATGCGCTAGACCTAGCTTCTAATTATGAAACTGGTTGGAATGAAAACCTACACCCATTGCATACCTCCAGGACCGGAGCTGAGTACCCCTGACATAGGGTGTATGCATTATTTAAAAATAATCTTTATCTGTTTAGTAAAATCCATATAACTGTATGTGACAAAATAAAAAAGTTGGCAGATAAAATATCGATGGAAAGATTGGAGAAGTAAAATACACTGTGAGTTTACAAAACTTCAACTGAATCACTCATATTTTGAAAAAAAAAAATCTGGCAAGGCATGGCAATTAACATGTTGTACCTGCTGCAGGGACATGAAATCCAAGCAATGGATACTTTGATCTCGGGTACTGTTTAATTGCACCAGTTTCCAACTTGTTTGCCAAGCCTCCAATCCCCGTGGTCTCTTCAGGCGTGACTCATCTGCATTTAAAATCATGTACACAAGACC
Source organism: Erpetoichthys calabaricus (assembly GCF_900747795.2). Classification (NCBI taxonomy): domain Eukaryota; kingdom Metazoa; phylum Chordata; class Cladistia; order Polypteriformes; family Polypteridae; genus Erpetoichthys; species Erpetoichthys calabaricus. Next base: position 118,016,691 of record NC_041397.2, on the reverse strand, counting down.
AGATTGATTTTCATTTGCTCTCATCCATTGATTTGTTGAAATACTCTTCCGTTTTCTTCACTAAGTGGTGCCTTCCACTGGATGCTGCGTCTGACAAATATAATCTGGCTACACAGTATTCTGCAGTGTCACTGTTTGAATTTCATAGAATACAAGGGTGTATCATCTAAACCTTAAATTTATCAATTTATTAATCTTTTTCAGAATATAATTATTAAACAGTTTAGGAGAACCAAAGTCAATCCCACCAGCTTTAGGTGTAAGGCAACAACTAATTATTGCTGTGCTCCACTCCAAAGGACACACTTAGACATGCAAACAAATCAGACAATTTCTAAAGCTAATAGCTAAGCTTAATTACAAATGCAGAAAAACAGTGAATCATGAGAGAAACCTTGTGAACACAGGGAGAACATTCATCCTCTACAAAGAAACTGGCCAAGTTGGGAATCAAACTGCTGGTACAAGACAACAAGGCTAAACACTTGAACCAAATTTGCTTTCAGTATTTTCTCAGATATACTGTTCTTTCATCATTTCTATTTAATCATATAAGTTCATCAATACAGTGTATATGTTTTTGTGCTAGAATCATTGCTACATATTTTTTTTCATCAAGGTTGATATACCATCAGTCAGTAATTGGCTTGTTTTTACTTTATTCCTTTCATGGGCCACATGCATATACTTAGTTAATTAGCCACATTAGCAAGTCAATAGCCTACAGGAAGGTACCAACAATTTCTGCTGTGAGTACCCTCAGTGTGTGGACCTGCCTTACATCCAATGTTTAGAGTAATGGGGCAACAGCTCTTTCTAGGTTATAGCGTAATCTGGTATGGGGAATAGTAGCTGTATAATGGAAAGTAATATCTAGCATATAGGCTAATATTTTTTTTTTTAAATAGTCTTTATCAAATCCGTTTGAGTTATATTTTTATTTTATTAATAATAACATTTAAGAAACCAGTTACTGCTCAGGCACATTTATAGCCCCACTAGATCAAATAAGAAATTTAGTTAAGTGCTGCTCTGGGGTATTTAATTTTATTATAGGGAGTAGGGAAGGGGTTGAAGGCTCTAGCCCTAACTGATTGCACAAGAGTGCTTTGCTATAATCCAAACCCCTTCTTATTGCTAAACTGCTACTTTGCTACTCTATCAGTGAAGTCCAGAAGCATGGATTTCATTTTACAGCTAAAATGTTTTAACTTCCAGAAGGAAGATAAGTTTTAGAAGAATGAGCATCCCTTCCAGAAAGATAGTCAGGATAAATACTGTTGGCCGAGATTAAATGACAATCTAGTCAGGGATGGAATAGAGGTTGAGTTGTGTCTAAGGCTGAGCTACATACTCACTGGTCCAAGAGGTGTGTCAAGGACTATCAGTACTAGATAAAGTGATGCTTGTAGAGGCACACTGTGTCTCTGCTTCTCTATACATTCAAATGGCAGCGCTGTGTCTTTACAATTCCATCCAAAGGCTGTGCTGGATCATATCGGACAGAGATCAATGAAAATACTAAGAAAGAAAACGACCTGGTAGCCTAAGCAAGAAAGATAAACCGTTTTTCCAACATTCATTTTACTATGCTTATATTTTGGGCACAGTTGGAAACCTTAATTCTTTTTATAAATGTGTATGAATAAAAAGTGTAAGGTTTTCTCCTTGTTGTTTTGGTACTGTATCTAATTGCCTAGTGTTAAAGGTGTAAAAGAAAGGGTGACGTATTTCACTGTAATAGCAGTCAGTCCATTAAGTTATCAGGCTAGTAAGAGTAAACATACAAGGGATATAGATGACATGTGGGACATTCTGTTCATATCCACATAAATAATGAAGTCTGAAAAGGTTGATGTGGTCACCCTAGGACCCTACCATAGCAAAACATATTCTAAGCTCATTTTTGAGGCTTAATTGCTGGCAGACATGTACTGTTGTATAGGATTGATTAAATTGGGGTGTTGTTGGAAGCCATTACAAGATTCTTGAGTAATGTCATATTAATTTCTAAGTGAATCTACTCAGAAATCATCTTTCAATTCCTCTTCTATGGTTAATCTTTGCATTTCTGATTTAAAATGCAGGATACTTTTAAATGCAAGGATTCTGAGTAATAAAGAGGTATTCACCCTCTTCTCTTCATAAAGCACTGGCAACTATGTCCATTTTTATCTTAAACACCATCTTATTAACACTATACCCAATTTGTCTCTGAAAGCACACTTTTTGTCCTGAGCACTTTGTCATAGTAAATGGGGAAAAAAGTTCTGTGGAAGATCTGTAGGTGGTTCTTCTTCTTCTTTCGGCTGCTCCTGTTAGAGGTTGCCATGGCAGATCATCTTCTTCCATATCTTCCTGTCCTCTGCATGTTGCTTTGTCACACTCATCACCTGCGTGTCCTGTCTCACCACATCTATAAACCTCCTCTTAGGCCTTCATCTTTTTCTCTTGCCTTAATTATTTAATTTGTTAACTTTCCACAGAAATAGTAAACAGCAACATATAACGGGGAACATAAAATAAACTAACTTAACATTTTGTTGAGTAGCTAAAATAGGTTCACATTTCAGGATTCACTATAGTAGTTTTAAAGAGTTTTATGTAACCAGACACTAGTTTTCTTTGTTGAATGAAATTTATATTGTTGCATAGATGGTGTTGCTCATGTTCACTCATGCACAACTTTTAATTTGAAATCACATTTTTTGAACATATAGGTAACTGGATCACATTGTTCTTTCTTATGTTAAACTCTTCATGTTTCATATGACCTGTGTGAACCCCTGACTTTGCTTTTCTTTATCAACACTAAAAAGAATAACGTGACCTTATCCCACATACTGCCATGCCGTGGGTGTTCAGCTACCGTGAACTGAGCAAAAATAATGCACTGACTTTGCCTAAAGAATGCAGGTGATGTTTTGACACTCTTGATATTCTGCTCAAGTCATTTTTGTAATATTGTTGAGGCAGAAGTGATTTTTTTGGCAAGGAGCTGTTCATTCTCAGATGTTAAAAACCCACGTTAGTCAAAATTTATTTTGTGTTGTGTCTTCACAGTAAGCTCCATCCACTGACATTTACAGGTACCCAACTCTTGGATATTTTGTTTACATCTGTTGCTTACGGGAATGTTAAATGACTTGTTCAGGGCCACACAGTAAGTCACAGGTTGGGATTTAAATCAAAATCATGGTGTCTACAGTCCTGCAACTTAGACAGTAGGCCACATTGTCTTCCTTTTCCAAGAGGAAAGTGTCTCACAGATGAGTACAGTGGATTACACAGTTTAAAATTTTTTTTTAGCTATGTCAAGTGTGCACATTTTTTTTTGACTAATGGAATATTCCTGTACACACTTTACTTTTTCACCCAAACAAACATACCGCTTTTCATATGTTGTTCTTACTTTCCATTACCCATTTTTGTCACCTTTCTCACTGCAATTCACATTCTGAGTGGTGAGGTTGATTTCTTGTTTGCTACAATTCAGTCTATTATTTGTTTGCAGCTGAGATTTTTGCTTCAGTTCATGGCTTCTACAAAGCTATTCCAAACACCCAAACCTGGGTCATTTCATAAAGCATATGTCATAGTGAACATTGTTCCCAGCTGCTTTAGAGCCATAGGAGACATATTTCAACATTCTGAAATGCAGACATATGTTGCATTAAACAATGATTCGGGGATAGGGACTGGTCTTCAGCCATGTCTCCTAAAACCCAATTCCTTACCGACCAGGCTGCACTACCAGTTCTTTGCTTTATTTGACTGTTTTTTTTTTTTGTTTTGTTTTTTTATTTTAATTTCCTTTCTTTATTGCTTGGAGCAAGCAACCCATTAATGCCCTTGTTTAGATCTGAGTCAGTGCTTCTTTTATTCAGATCAGTCTCCAGACAGGCAAACACTCCAAATTTTTTTATCGTTCCTTAAAAATACAGCTGGGCTTTTCATATTTAACAGGTGACAAGTAGACAAGGCATGAATGATGCAGAGATTTCTTCATGTCATTTATGTTATGAGCATTTCAATGCTTCTTCCTCCTTTCTTTCCTCTCATATGACATAAAAGACCCTAAACCACTCTTGTGGTAGTTTTTCCGCTTCACTGGGAAAACAGTTTGATGTGTACAAGCAAGAAAGCTGTGATGTGTTAAATGGGGCGCATTTGCACGCTGAAATCACACCATTCACCTTTGAACACACTTTATTTATTTATTTTGCTTTGCTCTAGTTTGTTACGGTATGCCATAAGAGAAGAGTTGCTTTATATCTAATACAAATATCTGTCATTATCTTATTGGGTAGAAGTGCATTCTCATAAAAATAGTTTAGAATCTTTGGTAAATGGTCAGGAAAGCTTAAAAAAATAAAAGGCTGTAGAAAGGTAAATGAAGGATTTGTGCAAGAATGGCAAAAAAGACCTACTACACAAGGTAGTGTGCAGGGACAGAGTCACATTTCTGCTTTTGAAATTTTCAAGAAACTTCAGGTTCCTTTAAGCAGTTTAATGTGTTTTCTTATCTGCAAAGGAATTTAAGGAGGTGAATTCTTACCACCCAACAGCCTCTCATCCCTTTCCAGTGCTCCTCAAATCCAAGCAAACTCAAAGTCACAAAAGCTGTCAGTCATATCTAAATTAGGCAAAAATAAAATAAGTGTCTGGGAGTGGGCATTTTATTTGAGGAAAGGGTCCATAAATCACACCACAGGGTTCCACTAGCCAGGTTTAAACTTACTTCAAACTGCTTGTTCCTTTAAATTTTAATTAATCTACATGATTGAACACACACACATTATACCTCCAACTATCTTTTATCCACATTTATACTACTAGAACCCTATAGCCTCTTGTGTTTGATAAAAACAAAACAGTCTATTCCCTCTTGCAGAGACATCTATATATATATATATATATATATATATATATATATATATATATATATATATATATATATATATAAAATCCAACATCTGTCTGTATGTCTGTCCACTTTTAACAAGAGCACTACTTAACGGATTTAGATTGGGTTTTTTTCTATACAGTAATTTGCTTGAACATTCTGGTTGATTTTGTGACTTCTCTTTATCTCATAGTTCGCTAGCAGTACCGATTTATTTACAAGAATCCAAGACAGATGCAGTGGGCCAAGGGGAGGGGGGCAGGGCCCTCCTCACTCACACGCCAGCCTTGGGGCGTATCTTACATACGCTTAGCTAGCGAATGAGAGAACTACTTAACGGATTTAGATCTGTTTTTTTTTTAGAATTTGCTTGTCATCGTGCTAACAATCATAGTTCGCTTGCAGGAGTGATATATTCACACTAATCTGAGACAGAGGCTACGGGCCGAGGGGAGGGGGAAGCGTGGCATCAGGAGTGAGGAGTCGGTCTACCTCTGTGTTTTGGAGCGTAACTTGCCTCCGCTTAGCTAGCAATACCTTGTTGTTTATTGGTTTTTAAAGTTTGTCCTGTTTCACTACTATGTGGACGGGGCCGCAGGGAACAGCTAGTACGGTATAGGAAGAACTGAGGTACCCAGGAGTAATATTGGGATTAATAAAGTATCTATCTATCTATCTATCTATCTAATACTGTTTAATTCACATTAGTGTTGGCAAAGGGAAGTAGTTACAAAACATGAAATCTGGTGACACGGAAATGCACTCTTCCAAATGTGATCCATAAGTGATACCATTTTCTTTTCTGTGGTGCTTTAAACACTAGGAGCAGAAGAGGCAGGCTAGAGGCAGAGTTTAACAAAGGTCATTGTTGGTCACTGTCACTGTTTTCCTTTCTATCTGAAGGAGGAAGTGGAAAACAGACTTGAAACAATGTGTCATATAAATGGTGCCCTCATATGCCGGACAAATCATTTCTCCTAAAACACCTATTATAACCACATGGGTCAAAGTGAGAATTACTCTAACATGCAGGTGTTTGGGATGTAGGAGAGAACATGCACAAGGAGAAAGTGTTACTGCCACTAAGGCTGTGTCTGGGCTGATATCTGAATCAATCATGTGGGAGCTGTGTAGTAGCAATACCACACAACCCACGTAGAATATTATGTTATTTATTTATAACGTTATGAAATACATAATGCCCATGTGAAAATGTAATTGCACCTTTGGACTCTATGGGTATGCAACTTTTAACAGCAAAAGCTACAAAAGCCAAATCACTTAGCTTTTGGACTGTCTGTCACAAAAAATGTTTGTTTCAGATCCTTCTACATCATTACTATAGGGAATAAGTCTGGATTATGATCAGGCCATTCCAAAAATCTTTTTCTTAGATAATTCTGATGTAAAACATGTTGCTGCTCTTTAGCTTCAATTCCTGGATGAGAAGTTTTCAGTTCAGTCATCAAGTTTAATTCTCTCCATCACTTGCAACTTTACCCACATAATCATTTTGCCAAGGGTTTATCCACTGATCCCCTCTGTCACTTCTGCTCGATAATGTTCCTGGAACCTTCCTCAACATATTATGAAGCTGCCCTACCATTGTTTTCTATTGATTTGGTGTTTTGAATTCCCTCTTTTCAATTGTTAGCTGTTCAAATTCTTCTCTGACCTCATATTTTCATTCTCCTGGACTTTTTCACACTCTCTCTTAGCCCAATACAGCAGAGGTTGGTTTTTCTGGTTGCCATCGCTACCAAACTGGTACTGGCCTCTAAATCCCCCTGTTCTTTTCCTGTTAATTCATCTAGCTCCAACTTCAGAGGCATGGGGAGTTAATTTTTATCTTAATCTTTAATAATTTTTTGTTATTTCACACATCCTGATTCTCTTTGTATTTCTTTTATTCTCATCAATTCATATTTGTTAAGATAAAAAAAAAACCTCATATACGGGACGTTTGGCATTCTGCTGAAGAGTCCTATGATACAATCTGGAAATGAGCATTCATGTGTGGATGTAACAAAGTTGTTTTTTATCTGCATTTTATTTTTAGCTTTTTTCTACATGTAGAAGAGCTCACATCAGGCAAAATAAACAAATAAAAATACTTATTCTTCTGGTGTGTGTAGAACATTGTCCACAGACTTTTGTGAATCATTGTGGTGCATTTGGAAAACATGACTTGAGCACTCTTGATTTTATTAATGATCACAGGTTTCCACCCTGCCACGCTGTCATCGACTCCCAATGTCCAGAATGTTGGCCTTAGCTGAGATTAGAGATGTTTGTAGATCTCAAGATGATTTATTTGGTGACTTCATGAAAAAGTTTATTCTTGGAGAGATTTTGGGAGAATGGTCTTCATGGCATCTGTCTTGGTCTTTCGTCATTTACAGTGGTGTGAAAAACTATTTGCCCCCTTCCTGATTTCTTATTCTTTTGCATGTTTGTCACACAAAATGTTTCTGATCATCAAACACATTTAACCATTAGTCAAATATAACACAAGTAAACACAAAATGCAGTTTGTAAATGGTGGTTTTTATTATTTAGGGAGAAAAAAAAATCCAAACCTACATGGCCCTGTGTGAAAAAGTAATTGCCCCCTGAACCTAATAACTGGTTGGGCCACCCTTAGCAGCAATAACTGCAATCAAGCGTTTGCGATAACTTGCAATGAGTCTTTTACAGCGCTCTGGAGGAATTTTGGCCCACTCATCTTTGCAAAATTGTTGTAATTCAGCTTTATTTGAGGGTTTTCTAGCATGAACCGCCTTTTTAAGGTCATGCCATAGCATCTCAATTGGATTCACGTCAGGACTTTGACTAGGCCACTCCAAAGTCTTCATTTTGTTTTTCTTCAGCCATTCAGAGGTGGATTTGCTGGTGTGTTTTGGGTCATTGTCCTGTTGCAGCACCCAAGATCGCTTCAGCTTGAGTTGACGAACAGATGGCCGGACATTCTCCTTCAGGATTTTTTGGTAGACAGTAGAATTCATGGTTCCATCTATCACAGCAAGCCTTCCAGGTCCTGAAGCAGCAAAACAACCCCAGACCATCACACTACCACCACCATATTTTACTGTTGGTATGATGTTCTTTTTCTGAAATGCTGTGTTCCTTTTACGCCAGATGTAACGGGACATTTGCCTTCCAAAAAGTTCAACTTTTGACTCATCAGTCCACAAGGTATTTTCCCAAAAGTCTTGGCAATCATTGAGATGTTTCTTAGCAAAATTGAGACGAGCCCTAATGTTCTTTTTGCTTAACAGTGGTTTGCGTCTTGGAAATCTGCCATGCAGGCCGTTTTTGCCCAGTCTCTTTCTTATGGTGAAGTCGTGAACACTGACCTTAATTGAGGCAAGTGAGGCCTGCAGTTCTTTAGACGTTGTCCTGGGGTCTTTTGTGACCTCTCGGATGAGTCGTCTCTGCGCTCTTGGGGTAATTTTGGTCGGCCGGCCACTCCTGGGAAGGTTCACCACTGTTCCATGTTTTTGCCATTTGTGGATAATGGCTCTCACTGTGGTTCGCTGGAGTCCCAAAGCTTTAGAAATGGCTTTATAACCTTTACCAGACTGATAGATCTCAATTACTTCTGTTCTCATTTGTTCCTGAATTTCTTTGGATCTTGGCATGATGTCTAGCTTTTGAGGTGCTTTTTGGTCTACTTCTCTGTGTCAGGCAGCTCCTATTTAAGTGATTTCTTGATTGAAACAGGTGTGGCAGTAATCAGGCCTGGGGGTGGCTACGGAAATTGAACTCAGGTGTGATACACCACAGTTAGGTTATTTTTTAACAAGGGGGCAATTACTTTTTCACACAGGGCCATGTAGGTTTGGATTTTTTTTCTCCCTCAATAATAAACACCATCATTTAAAAACTGCATTTTGTGTTTACTTGTGTTATATTTGACTAATGGTTAAATGTGTTTGATGATCAGAAACATTTTGTGTGACAAACATGCAAAAGAATAAGAAATCAGGAAGGGGGCAAATAGTTTTTCACACCACTGTAGATGTTGCAGTGCCATCTACTTTTACATTTACATACTTAGCAAATGCTTTTATTCAAAGTGACTTACAAAAGTGGTTGACATAATCAAGTAAACATTCACCTGGGGATTGTTTTAAAACAAGTGTTACAGAACAAGATTACAAAATTGACCAAGTAAGGAAGTCTAAACCAAACAGAGCAACACAAGACTAGTTACTCTAATCTTTGCTACTAAGAACCGAAGCATTAAAATAATTGTCAATTAGTCAAGTGGTACATTATATAGTAGTATAAAATTACATTTACCAGGCCATAGTGCAATATTTGAACAATAAACATGACAATATAACAATACATATGAGATGTCATAATTATATAATGGAATGAAGAACAAGGAATAGCATTTGTTCAAATTGACATCATATTAACAAACAGCAATCAGTAATGATAGGAAATGTGCAATGGACAAGAAATGCATAGGAATTAAAATGGAACTGTAATTTGATCAGTGTCTATGAAAATGATTTACATGTAGGGAGAGGGGTAACATTTTGTTCAGGGGCCTGACTACTTGTAGGGATAAGCTATTGATCAATTTGGCAGTGTTGATCTGTGAAATGACAAGCTTTTGTCAGGACTGGAGCTGCTGATTAATCGCCATGAATGCGAATGATTAATGTATTAAATTTTTTAACGCAAACCCTAAATACATTAATATAATCCAGTTACTTAGCCTGCATTTCACATGTAATGAAGTAGAGCCAAATTAATCCAAGTCTATTAATAGTAGTAGGGGGTCCCCATCGTTTGATCGTTTCCTGTGTTGTTTCTTGATAATGGTCCTTATCCATGCACACACACAAGCATTGCTGCCACCTAACCATTATAATATGGGTCATCCCATATTAGATTATAAAATGCTGAGTACTGTATTGATCCAATACAGGATGAGATTTGCCCTTTATTTTCATGCACATCATTTCAGATATGCACGTGAACACTTCTACAACAAGAGAACAATTAAAATCAAACCTTTTTGTGTCACGTTTACATTGCAGATGGACAAGCACTGTGCACTGAGTGAGATTGTGCACTCAGTGTCATCCTTCCCATTATGCTGTGTTCATACATTGACATTAAAAAGAAAAAGAAAATTGTTGCATCGCACAGGCACTACATGCACTGGCAGCTGCTAATTTAAGTCTGCCCATGAAACGTAAGATGCTGTCAAGGTGTAAGTATGAGTGGGAGTCAGAATGTCAGTGGGTCAGCCCTGTCCCTGGTGATGAATACTGTTGCTGTGGAGGTTTTTTAGTGCCCGCCTGACCTGAAACAGCACAGTGCAGGTGCTACTCATGTTCAAGAAGCAAAAGAGCAATTGACGGAAAGTAGAATTGTTCGATTCCTTATACCTCACTCAGACCTTTCCAAAGCAGACATTGTATATTGTTATTTTTTAATTTATTGTATATTTTTTACATTAGCCTATATTATACTGGAACCAATAAAGCTAGGCAACAATCAGTGCAAAAGGATCATGCTAGTATTTCCATCCATCTGAGCTCAAGGTTAATATAGTTAGTATTATTTTATAATTCATAAATGATACATTTTATGACAATGTGTAATTTAAAACATCTAAATAAACAAAATTATCATATACATATATTTAGAATTATTTTTCTGTCTATCCTTTGACATTTAAAAGCTTAATCAATACACATTTTTAATCTAATTAACGGCTCCTCATCTTCGAGTAACCCTGCCAAGTTGCCTCCAGTGTATCAAGCAGTTAAGCATAACCTGAGCTATAACAAGTACTGATAGTGCATAAAAGCTGAACCAGGATTTTATGTTTGTTTTTTAATATTTAAATTGTTAATGCTTTTAGTATGTTGTCCTGCAGCTTAGCAGTCCAAACCATACATATTGGTTTTCCCAAATAGTATAGCAACCCCAACCACAGGGTATTTGATGGTTGGTGGGCATTGTAGATGTAACACAAAATTGTAAATAAATAAATAAAAATTGTTATAATTTAATATGGAGAAGCAAGTGATTGTTTTGTATTAGAAATTAATCACTGATTTTTTCTGCTTAATAGAAAAATATGAATATGCTGGAAGGAAATATGATAAATTGTGATTAACATGCAGTTAATTTTAATTAAAAATTTAAATCACACGATGACTTGTGATTAAATTTTTTCTGTGAAACAGCAGCCTTACTCAGAACCATTGAGTTCTACTTACAGAATTGTTTTTAAGAGGGATGTCCAATGCTTATTTTTATCAGCACATGACAACAGGGAACATACATTTGGCTCTTCTTTATGTTTTATGTTTTTTTTTATTTAAGAACATTTTGTAATTTATTGTTGCCACCTTAAAAACCTCTGTTTATCTTGTTCTAGGAACATTGTCACACACCGCAAGCATTCTATTTGAGCGTTATTTTCAGTAGCACATGTTAAAGTGTAAAGCTGGCCCATATCTCAAGTGTGAATTGAGAGATCTTAAAGAAATAGTCCACGTTTGAGCCAAACAGTGATAAGAGCTAAACAGAGGTAAAATATGCATTTTACTTACAGTTCACCATGTTCACTGTGTTTTCATCTCCTGTTTGTAATGTAGATTCACACGGTCAAATTTAGTTTGTAGGTGTTGTGGGAACATACTGTTGAATAAGCAAAATAATGTAGAAAAAATGAAAATATCTATGTCCTACACTGATTTCACATTTCTGTCATTACATTTATAAGTAGGTTAAAGTGCATTTCTAATAATAAGGCTACTACAAAGGGAACCCTACTGCTACCTTTAGCTTTTAGAGATCCAAAGCAGGGCTTTCCCAATGAAATTGTCTACAATAAAGCAAATACTGAAAAACATGAATTTTAGATGACTCATGTATGTGACTGATTCACACTGTAGTCAGTGGTTTTCTTTTTCAGTATTTTTTGTAAATGAACTAACAATACCAGGTTAAATTTCAGTTGAATTGGGAAGAGTGTAATTGGGAAAATAACATCATAATTTAATTAGATTGACAGTCAAGGGATCTCCATATTCAAGTGCTATTTTTAAAGTACAATTAATTTTTAAACCTTTGTTTGTCTTTATTTTATTTGAATTTAGTCCTGTCCTTTGTATATAAGAGTGATATTTTTAAACTCAAAAGCTTTTATAAAAAGTTATGTCAAGTTATGGTAATGTAAATAATTATTTTTTTACTTGCATGTTTCCTTGGAACACTTGATAAAAATAAAATAAGGCCAGGAGTACAAGCATTTGGTATGGAAAAGGCACAGGATCATACAAGGCCCTTATAATTGATAATCTGGTAATGTCAACACAAGTGTAATGCCACTGTTATTGCTTGTATATGACTAGAGATATTATGTTTTGTGAGTGTCTAATGTGCCTGGGTTAGGTTAGGACACTATTCAGTACAGAAAGGAAGAGCATGCTGGGTGGAAAAATTCTACCTTTCACCAGAATAGGGTGACATTGGGAGGGCTGGCAAAATATGCCGACATCTGATTGGTTGTTTTTCAAAAATGAAGGAAAGTTGTAAAAAATTAGGAGTTTGTAGAAACTTCTTTTATAGATGACACCATATTTGGAGTGAGTAAGAATGGCCTCACCTTTGTCCAAAGCACCTTTTCTAACTGTCTCAGGTATCTCCCTGTTTCGTGGAATTCTTGGAAATAGAGAGCTGAAACATGCATGCTGGGCCTCAAAGATACCTCCATTGCTGGTCAATATACTCTACTGCTCCACTGCAGAAGCCAATTTTTGGACTCAAGGTGTGTCCTGTTGTACTGCCTGATCTTCTTCTAACAAGCACAGTTTCTGGGAGAGTCAGTTGCTCAATATGACAGATCAATGCAGCTTGGTTAGACTGTGCAGGTTCAGTGATTTACAAGACAAGATAATGTGGGATTTACTGAATAAAATGATCTCTTACCTTTAGGTTCAGAACAGACTGCTGGTGGAGGCAGATCAACTCACAGAAACTCGTACAATCAATGATTACTTTTCAAGTTGAAATTGCATCTGCTTGTATTGCAAGTATTTACAAAGTGCTATATACAATCCCCATCTTGCCTTTCCACATTCAAATATGCAAATGTGGTCTAACAACCATGATGTCACATTTCTAGCTGAGCATATGAAACAAGTGTGGTAAATGTACACACTATAAGAGCGCCTACCTGACCAGATCAAGGAAATGTAGAAAATGCGAGAAAACTGATAATTTCTCCATATGCTGTCCTATCTCCCAGCACACAGTTCAGCAGGCACAATTTTCATCCAGTTGGACTTCTATAGTTATCTATGCTTTTTAAAATATCATAGATTCAGAGTATTGCATATTTGCTTTAGATATGGTAACTGAAATTTCAGCCAAAGCTTATTTGTTTAACTGAAATACCTGTCAGACTGTTTTCCTCATTTTCTGCTTCGGATCCCAATGTGGACTTTGATTTACTTTTGGGCCTTGAGTTCTCACTTGTTGATGGCACAAGCTCTAAAGTTCTGCCTGCCTGCTTACCCTGGGCCTAGAAAAGGCCTGATGTTTTCCTCCTCCACAAACTCACCACTGCTCAAACCCTAAATTTCCAATTTTATCCAGCTGCTGTGCAGGATGCCTTTAACACAGAGGTGAAGCAGATATTAGAGGCTGGTACAACTGAACCTGTAGAGCCATCTTCATGAGTCTCAAATCAAGTTATTGCAAATAAGAAAGCTGGTGGCCTCAGTTTTAGTGCAGACCTCATAGCTATGAACAAACCTATAACACCAGACAAATACTGTTTGTGTTGCAAACTACAACAGTTTTTCATAAATTCCAGCCTTAACTAATGTTACGGTCTATATCTCTACACTCTGATAGCAGGAACCTAACCACTCTTGTGAGTCTTCCATTACACTCATTGGACTCTCTTCATTTCATAGTAGTTTCAACATATATCTGATGTTGCAGTGTACATTGATGACATAGTAGCAGTGCACCACCCAAAGAGTACAACTCACAACCAGCATTTCAGTTCAGTTCTTGCTGCTCCTACATAGCATGTCCTCACTGTGAATGCAGAGAAGTGCCTTTTTGCTGCCTCAGAGGTTGATTTTGTCCATTTTCCTTAGTCAACACATGGCATCTCACCAATACTATTAAAATTGGATGCTACAAACAATATGTCTGAACTTCTCAATGAAGCTGAATTAATACCATTTTTGGAATGACCTCTGTTTCCTCCTTAATTAGTCTTCAGTGACTATTCCACAATGATTACTGATTCAGAAAGGTACACCTTTCCACTGGTTCCTTTCTTGCCGCCGTTAATAAACACTATATCCTCAAAGACACAAGATGGCAATGATTAGCCTGTTGCTTTTACTTCTTATGCTTGCACCCACAGAGCATAATAATTCTATTGAGGAGCATGAAGTCTTAGCGTGCAGCTTGCCCAGTATACACTGAGATGTTTATACATATGAAGAAGTCAATAACCTCATAAAAGTAACAGGGGGCTACTAAAGATGTATTTAGCAATTTGGAAATTGTGGATGAAGAAGTGATGTTAAGGTTAAATAGGCTGAAAGCTAACATATCACCAGGACCAGCCATTTATCTTCAAGTGCTTAAGGAAATTGGTGAGCTCTTATATAAACGTTTTGGCACGTATTTTTTGAAAATCTGTTTACATTGGGGAAATTATTCAAGTCTGGTGTCTGTAAAACCAAACACACTTTATTTCGAAGAATAACCTCTGTGAACACTAAAACACATACTAATGTTCACAAAGCTTTTTTTTCATGCCTCTCAAATGAATATTTTGTATTGTTCATGCATCCACTCTTCTGTCTCTACCTTGATATTTTCATCACTGGCATAGTGTACCCCACGGAGGTAGCCTCTCACATTGTCAAAAAGAATGTTTGTCACACTAGCCCAGTTCTGGAAAATAGTGTCGATGCATCATCTCTTTTAATGCACAATTTCACAAATCACCTTTACAATGTGTGCAGCATTACAGAGCATTGTCATAAATAATTAGAATTAGAATGCCTTTTATTTTCACTATACACATGTACAATGAGATTAAAAGCAGCTCCTTCTTTGCAGACATATATGTAGAACACAACAAGTAAATAAACAAATGGTGCAAAAAGTTGCAAAAAAAGTTCTGTGACACTATATACAAATGGAAAGAATAATAAGTAAGTCGAGTTATTGCACATTATTTAAATACTGGAAAGAATAAATAACTACAATGGAACCTCGGTTCATGACCATAATTCGTTCCAAACCTCTGGTCGTGAACCGAAGCAATTTCCCCCATAGGATTGTATGTAAATATAATTAATCCGTTCCAGACCGTACGAACTGTATGTAAATATATTTTTTTAAAGATTTTTAAGCACAAATATAGTTAATTACACCATAGAATGCACAGTGTAATAGTAAACTAATTTAAAAACATTGAATAACACTGACAAACACCCAGGCTCCCTGCTCAGCTGCACGTGCAGGCTCTCTCTTGCTCTCTCTCAGCAGCACGAGAGCCTCAACCCCCCCCCACTTCTCTCTCTCAGCAGCACGCGAGCCCCCTCCCCCTCTCTCTCTCAGAAGCACGTGAGCCCTCTCTCTCTCTGTAACATTGCAGCAGTTCGCGCTATAGCCTTACAATCCGATTGTTGTATAAAGACTTTTTTTTTTTTTTAATGAGTTTTAAGCACAGGGGAGAAAAAAAGGAACATTTGAACAAATCCGAACTTTATTTAAAAGCCAACCAAGACAGTAACATTGCAGGAGTTCACGCTAATAGCATTAAAACCCGATCGCTGTAAACACTCTTTTTAAATGAGTTTTAAGCACATGGAAAAAAATAAACATTTGAAAAAAAGAGAAAAGTAACATTGCAACATTTTCTTTTCACCACTCTTCACTTGCTTAGAAGCCATGGTTAACTGCAAAAGCATATGAAATACAGTAGAGCACAAAGAGTTCACAAGTAAATCACGCATGTCTGACTGAGAACAATGAACAGGGAGAGGCTGAACAGGTGCTTAAATACAGTAATCGGCGCGTACGAACCGGAAAGGAAATGAAATAGAGCACAAAGACTTCACAGCAAAAGCACACACACACGCACGTGCAAGCATGCACGTGTGACAGAGAACAATGCAACAGGTGAGGAAATCATCGGCGTGCACAAACCGAAAGGGAAACTGGCTTGTTCGTATACCGAGTGTGTGGTCGTGAACCGAGGCAAAAGTTTGGCGAACGTTTTGGTCGTAAACCGAGTTGTACGTGTACCGAGACGTTCGTGAACCGAGGTTCCACTGTATTGCACTATTGGGTTATTGCACATAATTAAAATTTGGCACAATAATGATGATCATATGCAGTGAGTAGTGGATGTTGGACCCTGAGAGTAATGATATTGTACAGTATACAGATATTACACAGTTATTATTCAGTACCATTTAGATATTGGATATTGCACAGTTGATGGATAGAAGGAAGTCCAGGGGTTGGGGGGTTAGACTGTGTAGTCAGTGCATGTGTGAGTTTAGAATGGTTATGGCTTTTGGGAAAAAATTGTTCTTGAGTCTGTTTGTCCTTGTTGTGATGCACCTGTAGCGCCTCCCTGAGGGCAGCAGGTCGAACAGATCAGAGCCAGGGTGAGAGCTGTCCTTGATGATGTTTTTTGCTCTGCTGAGGCAGCGGGAGGTGTAAATGTCCATCAAGGAGGGGAGAGGGCAGCCAATGATCTTCTGTGCTGCCTTTACTACTCACTGAAGCCTCTCCCTGTCTGCCATGGTGCAGCTGCCGTACCATACTGTAATACAATACGTCAACAGGCTCTCGATGGAAGAGCGGTAGAAGGTCAGTAGCAGGCTCCAGTCCAGGTTGTGCTTTCTGAGGACCCTCAGGAAGTGTAACCGCTGCTGAGCCTTCTTGATGACTGCTGTGATGCTGTCTGTCCAGGAGATGTCAGCGGACAGGGGCATGTTCAAAATTTTTCCTTGCTCCTTTTCTTGTTGACTGCTGTAAATTCCAAAGCAAATCAGAGATATGGTGGCAAGTTATCTGAGCTTTCTGATGCATTTAATGAATAGATAACACTTTTAACATCTTAAAACAAATTGTCCTGACACTGACCTGTGGGGTTGAATTTGATTGGTGGCTTTTCAGTTGTTGTCTGGGTCATGGTGATGTTTCATTCCACAAATTTCTCCTGGTCTGAATTTATTAGATCAAGATTGTCATTAAGACAATGAATGATTCTTTCTAGAGTTAAAATTCTGGGCACCGAATATGCTCAGATCCTGCTCATGTTTAGTTGTTAATGAAGATTTGATTAATGTGACCCATTATTGACAATCTACTATCACATTCACAATGAAACTTCGATTCCCCTCAATGGTCCACTTCAAAATGGATTTTTTTTTGTCATTTATGTCAAAGGGTCAACTTTGAGGGATATCCTTTCACAATGAAGCTCAGCAGCCTACCTCTTGACTATGCCATGGTAGAGAGACTGGTCCTAATACACAATGACTAGACAAGAATGAATCTTTGAAGGCGTATTGTTCTATCTTCTTAGGAATGATAGCACAATATTCTAAACAGATGACAATACTAGTGCACTACTACTACTACTACTAATTAGTTTTGCTTTTTTTAGGATTTATGCTAACATAGTTCTGAAGCACATTATAAATGACAAATGTTAGAATGTTGTAATTATAAAATCAACAACATAGAATGTTACTTTCAGGTTCAGGCTTAAAAGTATCGTGTAGAGTGTCCTTCAGAAAACACAAGACACAATAGTGCACTCTCCTCAGTTTACCGTAAGAATACCTTACTAAGAAAGGAGGTATTCGGTTTGAGCGAATTAAGTTGCATTTACAACATATTTCAAACTATGAACTCTTGTGTTGCCATGAGTGCAAACTGAAAAGACTAAAATCTGTGCAGCTCAACTCTGTTTTACAAGTTCCTGGCCCACTCAGAACCTGCTGTAACTTCAGGCAAAACTGTAACCACTGGAACATTAGAATGTTAACCTTTCTGGAAATAAGGTTTTGCAATCTAACATGCAGTTATAAAACACCTTCTCATGAAGTGTCAGCCACTGAGACGTATAGTGCAAAGAATTATAATGAGGGACAAAAATGAATGAACAGTTTAATGTCACTCAAAAAACTATTTATGCTTCTTTTGTTTTTCAAGATAATGCTTTTACTATACTCAGAAAAGGACTAGAAGCAAATTGTGTCAGTGCAGAATTTATCATTTGTCAGTGACAATCTCAACTATAGGGCAAGCCAAGGAAAAGTAAGTGAACCTCCTTGCATTTCTCATAATACAAAGAAATACTAAATCATATCTAGACATGCATAAAATCACTCTATTCCTGTCATAAACAGTTGCTTCATTTCTTACAACCATAGTATAGGTAGTAGATGTGAAAATGCTTTTTAGACAAGCTAGTATCATGAAATATTTTTATCTTAATAAAAATATAAAAATGCACAATTACCTGTTACTCTAACATCAACAAAAGCAAGGTATTAAAAATAATATTAATAAGCATTATTAGCCCAGCATAAAGTTGATTCACAAGCAAAAAATATTTTAAATTATGGATTGATATTCTGAACCTTCTAATTTCATAACAGAATTGTGAAGTGCAAGGGTCTTTCACAGCTTTGCAGTTGCTAAAGGTAAAAAACAGTCCTGGGTGGGATTTCCAGCTGTTGCAGGGCAGGACATAATCATCCCTTATAGATGTGCCAGTTAACATCAGAAAGTATTCAGACCCCTTCACTTTTGCACATTTTGTTATGTCGCAGCCTTGTGCTAAAATCGTTTAAATTAATTTTTTCCCTCATCAAGCAAACTCAATACTCCAGAATGACAAAAGAGAAAAGAAGATTTTAGACTTTTTTGTACATTTATTTATTTATATAAAAAATTGAAATATCACATTGACACATCTATTCAGACCCTTAAAATCTTCTTAGGTATGATGCAACAAGCTTCACACACACATGGATTTAAGGCTTTTCTTCCATTCTTCTCTTCTCAGGTTATGTTAGGTTGTATGGAAACCATCACTGGACGGCTTCTTTCAGGTCTCTATAGAGATGTTCGATTGGTTTCAGGCTCTGGCTTGGCAGCTTAAATATATTCACAGAGTTGTCCGTGAACCACTCCTTTGCTGTCTTAGCTTTGTGCATAGGGTCATTGTTCTGTTGGAAGATGAACCTTGGGCCCAGTCAGAAGTCCAGAGTCCTCTGGAACAGGTTTTCATTATGGATATCTCTGTACTTTGCTTTGTTCACCTTTCTCTCCAACGTCACTAGTCTCCCAGTCCAGGCTGCTAAAAAACACAAGCCCACAGCATGATTCTGCTACCAGCATGCTTTATCATTGAAATGGTATTTTGCAGGCTTTCTTTCCGATGCAATGCTTAAAACTGAGGCTCATACAGTTCAGTCTTGATTTCATCAAACCAGAGAATCAGGTTTCTTACAATCTGATAGTCCTTTAGGTGTCTTTTTGCAAACTTCAGGTTGTTTTTTCACGTGTTGTCTGGCCACTCTACCATAAAGCATTGAATAGTGAAATGTTGGAGTAGTGGTTCTCCTTCTGGATGTTTTCCCCCATCTCCACACGGGTTCTCTGGTCACCTCTCTTACCAAGGCCCTTTCCCACCTTATTGCTCAGTTTGGTTCTATAGGGAGCTGTAGGAGGAGTTGTGGTTGTTTCATATTTATTCCACCTAAGAACTATGGAGGACAAAGTGCTCTTGTGAACCTTCAATGCTGCAGAAAGTTTTTTATATCCTTACTCAGATCTGTGAATTGACACAATTGTGTCTGTAAGCCATCCATCCATCTATTATCCAACCCGCTATATCCTAACTACAGAGTCACGGGGGTCTGCTGGAGCCAATCCCAGCCAACACAGGAAACATACCCCAGGCAGGGCACACACACACACCCCCACACCAAGCATGCACTAGGGACAATTTAGAATCGCCAATGCACCTAACCTGCATGTCTTTGTACTGTGGGAGGAAACCGGAGTACCTGGAGGAGACCTGGGGAGAACATGCAAACTCCACGCAGGGAGGGCCCAGGAAGTGAACCCGGGCCTCCTAACTGCGAGGCAGCAGCGCTACCCACTGCGCCACAGTGCCGCCCTGTGTCTCTAAGCCCTGCAGGCAATTCTTTCTACCTCATCACTTGGGTTGTCCATTCAATTGAATCGACCACAGGTGGACAACTCAATGACAATCAAAAGAATGGGATGTACCTTAGTATCAAAGCAAATGATCTTAATCCCTAAAATCCTGTTTTTCCTGGGTATTGAGTGTTTCTAAATGAGGTGAAAAATTAATTGAAGCAATTTTAGCATAAAGCTTCAACAAAAAAAATGTTAAAAAAAACCAAAAAAGGTGAAAGTGTCCGAATGTTTTTTGATGGCACTATATCATACACATCATCAGGATGTGAGAGGAAATCATTGTAGCTGAAGAAAGTCAACACACACGGGAGGGCAGAGGTATGCCAAATACAATACAATTGTTATGTAAAATGCTCGCTCCACCCAAAAATAATCAAATGATTTATGAATATAAAAATCATGTCATCTCTGAAAGCTGAGCATGTTTCCATGGTCACCAAACATAACAAAATTCTATACTTCTATTATATTTCTATGTATTGATTTTTGCCAGCAAGTCAATGCAATAATTTAAATTTTAGAAATGTTTATGAAATGCTTGACCTAACATTGAATGTGTATGTGTGTGTATGGTTAAGTGGCATAGAGAGAGAGAAAGAGACAGAAAGACAAAAAAAATTAGCCTCTTTCTCAATGTGGTAGATTCAGCAATAATGAATTATATTTTGCAATTGATTCTTAACAGTGCCTCTGAGTTGTAATGTAAAAGAGATCTTACCAGATATTTGCTGTAATTTCTTTCATTTAAAGCTCATAAATGGGTTTTAGTTTAAGATAATGAAAGCATTTTCAAGACAGAAAACATGTAGCACTTTTTACACTGACGGTAGAGAAATCTTGTATTTTCATGTGATGTCATACCTTCCCACTTCCTTCTGTTTACAAACATTTCTGATCAAAGGTTTGTGAGGAATGTGAAGATTGTGCATTAGTCCTTGCAAATGGCAATAAAAGACTATTCATTTTTTGGTATGAAAGTTAAGAGCAAAAAACATGCATGAAGTGGGCAAACTTGATTGCCAAATACTGAATTTTTACCAAAAATTATTTTTTTGATATATAATTTAATGAGGTGCCATTCTAACACAACACACACACAAAAAAAAAATCTGTCACGTTTTCATCTGGGAGCTGCCATGAAAAGTTTCCTTCTGTGAAGTCAGTTTTTTTCCTACTTTCCATACAAAAAGAACACAGATGTAGTCTGGAATAAAGGTCCTTAAATTTAGACCTGGAGGACCGCAGTAGCTTCATGTTTTTGTTCTAACCCAATTCCTAATTAGATGTCATTACTGAAGAACTTCATTTTAGTTAACTCACTTAAGGTTCCCCAAACTTTCTAACTGCTGTTTTGTCTTAAACAGCAGTAAATTTCCATTTTAACTGCTTCTTGATTTTGTAACCATTTGCCAGTTAACAATGAAATTCAAATGAAACAGGAACCAGCAGTTCACCCTCTAACTTTACCTCATTTGCTGTACGTCTGTGTGTGACATCATGAGCTATCTTTAGCAGTTCAATATTTGGAAAGAAATCATTTTTAAAAATATGAAGGGCTGAGAAATACTAATCGACTCCAGGCCACATGTCATTGTTCACGGAGAAAACAATTTACATTACGGAAATGGTCTCCTGTGGCAGAATAAAAACACTAAAAAGTTGTAAAATTTAATAAAAAGTTCAGTTTTAGGCAAGGATTGTGTTGGAACAGAATCATGTGGCTACTATGATACTATAGGACTGAACCTGAAAACCTCCCATCTAGAGAAAACTTTTTTGATCCTCTACTATGATTTATGAATAAAAGAGATTGGGTAAGTCAAAGTCAACTTTTTTATGTACAAGTCTTCATATGCTGCCTCTTTTTTTATTCTGTTCATTTAAGTAAAGCTTATTTTTACACATAAAGACTTGCTTTCCCCCTTGTAAAAGTCTTTAGATGAATGGAGCACATAAGAGTTGATACTTTGTGTGTGTTGCACATTTTAGTGATAAAAGCGAACAAAGCTTTCGTTTTTCCCCTCATAGCGCCTCCTCATTATGTTTAAGCAAGTTTCTTAATTTTCAGAACAAATTGTTTCGATTGTGAGGTTGGTCACAAACTTACAAGCCACTTCAACAAATGGAAGCCAGGATATTTCTAACTTAACAATCTCAGAAATTTACTGGGATTTACTTGTTCACACATATCATAATCCGCGCCAGTATTTAAAACACTCAAGTTGGTGGTGCAGCTAGAAATATTACATGGTGGGAGTGTGTCGCTCAGCAGAGCGCACTGGATGGGGTTTGGGGTCCATCATGGCATTCCAAACAGCATGATCAAAGGGGGATAGGGTCCCATTGGCATTTCAAGCAATGTGATTGAAAAGTGTAGGGATATTTAGTGTTTCGTGTGACACCATCACGAGTCTGCATTATAGCTGGTGGTTTGAGGCCACTTTTTGATGGGGAGTAACTGCTCATAGCACCCCCCTAGATCTGGCCTTGATCAGGATGATCTGATTTGTAATTTTAAAATAGTTTAACAGATAACTGAGAAAGCAGATGAAAATTTGAAGAGCTTTACAAAACATTTATGACCATTAATTGCATGCTGATGTGGAAGTGAAGTGCTCAAAGACATTTATTGTGTTTCGTAAAAGAACATAGTATGTTTATTTTTGCACATCTTACTTGTACACCTTTGAGACATAACTAATGGGAAGAATGGGATGATTGAACTTATCCTCAGAATCCGTCAATTTCCTGCAATTTTAAAAATAGATAAACTTAATAATAATAATTCTTAACATTTATATAGCACATTTCTCACTACTCAAAGCACTCTCCACACAGGGAGGACCCAGGAATCGAACCCACAATGTCCTTACGGGAGAGCAGCAGCACTACCACTGCACCACCTGTGAGGACTTAGAAACTTAGAAAATCAAGCAAACTTCAAAGAAATAATCAAGCTTTTAGAAATTGAAATAACATCTAATAAGTCTGTTATGTTTGGTTCAGTCCATTTCAATACCTTATGTATACTTGTTATGGCATTTTATATAATTCACCTGTTCACATGTAAAATTACTCTTTAAATTCATGGCATGTATCTCATTTTTGACTCGGAAAATTGCAAGGTCAAATTTCCCAGAACACTTTGACTTCATTGTTCTTCAAACATATCCACAACCCGGCAATTTATAGTACCAATGGATTGAATTCCCAATACACTCAGATACATTTCCTTGAATCTTCTCCTATAAGGATAGACACCAACTTTGTTCTGAGCTAAACAGCTTTAAAGAAAATTGAGTGTTAGGTGGTTTTGGAAAGTGTTAAGCTCTGTCTCTGGAATTTGCTGAATAAGAGTAAAATATTTAATACATTACAGCTAAAATTCCTCAGTGGTTACTTTGAATATTATAAAACCATGAAATCTTAATAATAACATGTGCTTATTAATAATGTTAAAGCCACTGGTTAAGAATCAGGTTTCAAATGCACTTAAAACATTTTTTTTAATGTTTAAGATTTTACCATCATTAGAGCATATATATTCTTTTCTGTAATATATTATAAACTAAACACTTTTAAGCTTTGATTTTCCAAGCGGTAGCTTGAGTTTTAATCATTCCATATTGACATTTTTATTGATTCTTCCTGTGAAATGCGGAAATGTCACCCTAACGCAATGCGACTTCACAAATTATGTGGTCAGTTGATTTGCGTTGCTATGAAGAAGAGCGTTATATGCCTTATGTTATTAAGACATCTGTTTCTGGGTGACACATGAACGTTTTATTGGCTCTAGTTCAGCTTCGTCGATAATCTTACAAATAAGGTAATGTTCCATCTCAGAAAAGAATTTTGTAAATCTAAATTATTTTTTTATTTTTTATGTTTGTTCTAAAAAGGTCTGAAAGTTGCAGACATAACCAATTAATTTTTCCAAATAAAAGTATTGAAGTTCTCAGTAAATGCGTTTTTAAAAAGTGTTCAATTTTTTGAAATGCAATTAAGAATCTAACACAAAATCTATTAAAGTTAACCAATATTAATTTAGCACCTTTCACAGTGAACATCACTGTTAATCATTTTTCATATTGATGACTTTCTTTTAGAGATACAAGGTAAAGAAACTGGAACATAAAGGTAGGTTATGTATTTAGGGAAGCTCATCTCAGACTATTTTGGGGTTATAGTGTGATGGAGCAATGCCAGAGGCATGATGAAATTATTAAAGTTAAGATATGATAATGTAGGACAGATCTAAAAGAAATCTGTACTTCCTGAAGTAAATTAGTGTTAATGTAAATTCATTTTTTGGAAGAAACATATTTTTCTTCATCTGTTATACTGATATGGTCATAGAATTTTTTTCCACATCTTCTATGAAAAGCTATTTGCTCTTAAATTAATCTACTCTTCATATTAATGCACATCTATTTAAGGGAGCAGGAGGCTTATTGTACTGATTTATGATTAACAGT
Source organism: Erpetoichthys calabaricus (assembly GCF_900747795.2). NCBI lineage: Eukaryota > Metazoa > Chordata > Cladistia > Polypteriformes > Polypteridae > Erpetoichthys > Erpetoichthys calabaricus. Next base: position 117,992,034 of record NC_041397.2, on the reverse strand, counting down.
GATGAGTTGTACGTCTTTCCATCTTTCCCAGTCTGGCCCAAACTACATGGGTGTAAGTGGAATCAGAGTAGCATCAGCTTGTTGAGCTAACACATTTGGGAGGCATATACTGACTCATAGGCTTCGTTGATAGCATTCGCTGAGAGAATGTTAAAGGTGCAGACAGATTGCACAATTATAATTGTTTTGCAAAACCAAAACTAATGAGAAAAGCACAATGGATTCAGTTTGACGTTTATGTTGGCTGTATGATTTTTTTCTGTAGGCCAAAGACAATAATAATAATAAGAAAAATATTTGTGTAGCACTTTTCATACTTAAACATGAAGCCCTACTTCTTTCCATCTCTATATTAATTAAATCCAACATCTGTCTGTCTGTATGTTTGTCCGCTTTTCATGAGAGATCTACTTAACGGATTTAGATCAGGTTTTTTTTCTATAATTTGCTTGAATGTTTTGGTTGGTTTTGTGATCTCTCATCTCGCTAAGTGTCATAGTTTGCTTGCAGGAGTGATATATTCGTGCTGATCCGAAACAGAGGCTGCGGGCTGAGGGAAAGAGGAAGCATGATGTCAGGAGTGGGGAGCCAGGCAAGGCCCTCCTCACTCAAGTGCCAGCCTCCATTCGAATCGGTCCGCCTCTGGCCACGTTTTGGAGCATACCCTGTCTCCACTTAGCTAGCGATACCTGTTTGTTTATTGCTTTTTAAAGTTTGTGCTTTTTCACAATGTGGATGGAGCATCTGGGGACTGCTAGTAGGTAATGAGGATAAGAAAATATTGTAATAAAACAATTAAATATTTTTTTCATTTAAAAAAGTAATAAAAATCAAACTATTATATAAAATAAAATATACTAAAATATAATAAGCTACTCCCTACAGTGGGCTGGAGCCCTGCCCGGGGTTTGTTTCCTGCCTTGCGCCCTGTGTTGGCTGGGATTGGCTCCAGAAGACCCCCATGACCCTGTAGTTAGGATATAGCGGGTTGGATAATGGATGGATAATAAGCTAAGTAAATAAAATGAACTTCACTTCTTTAAAAACACAATAGAAATATAAACATCTAGTTCTATTATTGTATACTAAGGACACATTGACGGGGAGGAGAGGAAAACAAGAACTCCAGCTGAATAAAATAAATCACTAGAGATTTCAAGGCCAAAAGACCAAAGCCCCACAACCAAATGAAGAAAACCATTTGTAGTTTTCTTCATTCCTTCCAGAATCACAGGCAGCTGAAATGAAGTGCTATGCTGAAGTGAAGCGTCAAGTACAGCTACACAAACCACCACAGGTGAAAACTGGAAAAAAAAAACAGTAGTTATTTGCTAGTACAAATCTTTTAAGTATGTGATGCTGTACTACTTTTTCCGATCTATTATAACAGGGGCAAAAAAGAGTTATAGAAAGGGAGGGATGAAGTTTTTGAAGTTTCAATAGTTATTAGCCCATCATATACCTATTTGTGAAACTTTACAGATTTTTGGTGTTTAACAGCAATAGACCTCCTAACTAGGTCTTTTATCACGGCTCCTAAAAACTAAGCATTCAAGGATATAAGGTTATGATTGGGATGATGGGGAGGCAGACACTCCAAAATATAAGGAGGAGCAAGATTGTTTAGGGACTTAAATACAATTTATAGTATTTTATAATCAAACCTAAAGGACACAGACAGCCAGTATAATAATGCTAAAAAAGGTGAAATGTGCTGAGATTCCTACTGTTACATTTGTATATAGCTGCAGCCAATTGATGTCTTTCTTAGGTATTCCTGATTGGATTGCATTACAGTAATCTAATAGGCTGTAGTTTACTGTTATGTTACAAAAGACCTTATGCTTGTAATGTTTCTTAAATGAAGGAACTCAGCCATAGTAATATAGTAAATATGTGATTTAAAGATTTGACTCTTTACTTCTGTCTTAATTTGTGTGGCCAAGATTGGCTTATAAATTAGTATGCTTTTCCATAAAAAACATCAGTGTTTCAAAATAGTTAAACACAAACATCACACACAAAGACAAATTGCATCAAAAATAATTTTTATTTTTGGGCTCCCCCATCTCTGGGACTGAGGTCACCGAGGTGGTCAAAAAACTCCTTGGTGGCAGGGCCCCGGGGGTGGATGAGATACGCCCGGAGTTCCACAAGGCTCTGGATGTTGTAGGACTGTCTTGGTTGACACACCTCTGCAACATCGCATGGACATCAGGGACAGTGCCTCTGGATTGGCAGACCGGGGTGGTGGTCCCCCTTTTTAAGAAGGGGGACCGGAGGGTGTGTTCCAACTACAGAGGGATCACACTTCTCAGCCTCCCTGGAAAAGTCTGTTCGGGGGTCCTGGAGAGGATGGTCCGTCGGATAGTCGAGCCTCGAATTCAGGAGGAACAGTGTGGTTTTTGTCCTGGTCGCGGGACAGTGGACCAGCTCTACACCCTTAGCAGGGTCCTGGAGTGCATGGGAGTTTGCCCAACCAGTCTACATGTGTTTTGTGGACTTGGAAAAGGCATTCGACCGTGTCCCTGGGGGAATCCTGCGGGAAGTACTCCGAGAGTATGGGGTACCGGACCCCCTGATAAGGGCTGTTCGGTCCCTGTACGATCGGTGCCAGAGCTTGGTCCGCATTGCCGGCAGTAAGTCGAACCCGGTTCCAGTGAGAGTTGGACTCCGCCAGGGCTGCCCTTTGTCACCGATTCTGTTCATAACTTTTATGGACAGAATTTCTAGGCGCAGCCAGAGCATTGAGGGGGTCCGGTTTGGTGGACTCAGGATTGGGTCACTGCTTTTTGCAGATGATGTTGTCCTGTTTGCTTCATCAGGCCGTGATCTTCAGCTCTCTCTGGATCGGTTCGCAGCTGAGTGTGAAGCGGCTGGGATGGGAATCAGCACCTCCAAATCCGAGACAATGGTCCTCAGCCGGAAAAGGGTGGAGTGCCCTCTCAGGGTTGGTAGCGAGATCCTGCCCCAAGTGGAGGAGTTCTAGTATCTCGGGGTCTTGTTCACGAGTGAGGGAAGAATGGAGCGCGAGATCGACAGGCGGATCGTTTTTTTGTCGTGGTGAAAAAGGAGCTGAGCCGCAAGGTGAAGCTCTCAATTTACCAGTCGATCTATGTTCCTACCCTCACCTATGGTCATGAGCTATGGGTAGTGACCGAAAGAACGAGATCGCGAATACAAACGGCTGAAATGAGTTTCCTCTGCAGGGTGTCTGGGCTTTCCCTTAAAGATAGGGTGAGAAGCTTAGTCATCCGGGAGGGGCTCAGAGTACAGCCGCTGCTCCTCCGCATCGAGAGGAGTCAGATGAGGTGGCTTGGGCATCTGATCAGGATGCCTCCTGGACGCCTCCCTGGTGAGGTATTCCGGGCACGTCTAACCAGGAGGAAGCCCCGGGGAAGACCCAGGACACGCTGGAGGGACTATGTCTCTCGGCTGGCCTGGGAACGCCTTGGGATTCTCCCGGAAGAACTAGAAGAAGTGGCCAGGGAGACAGAAGTCTGGACATCTCTGCTCAAGCTGCTGCCCCCACGACCCGACCTCAGATAAGCGGAAGAGGATGGATGGATGGATGGATAAAAAATAAAAATTTCTAAATTGTTCATGTAAGTTATAACGCAGAACCCCTGAAATTTCCCTAATAACTCTATCAAAAAAGCTCATGTCTTATTCAAGGGGGGTTAAGTCCTCCTACCTGTTCCCAGTATTTTGCACACTTAACAACAAAACACCTCTGGGGTTTAAAATGTGAGTAACGGTTAGCTATGTCATAACATAACTAAGGGCAGGAATGCAGTGAAATTCACAAATTTAGGACCCAGTCAGTTTGACTTATTGGATTGGTGCTCATAACACTTGTAATTGTATTTTCTTTATTAACTTTAAACTTTTAAGAGATCAAGTCTGCCCTCTTAACACCCAAATGGCAAAATACCCCAGCTGGCTCGTTGACTCAGTTGGCAGCCATCCCTTACCGAAACAAAAAAAAAAAAACCTGACAGTAGTCATTAAACTCAAGTAAACACTGGCAGTTTTTAACACACAGCAATTGCAGATTATCACTAAACTGTGCTACTATTTAAAAACAAAGCCATAATTCCATCAAAGGAAGACAACTGAATGCACTTTTCATTAGAGAACAATGTGTGTAACTCTACCACCACATAACAGCTCCGGATTTTCAACTAACTTCAGTTTAGCAGCAGCAGGAGTTTAATATACCTTTCACCAATTTAAGAATGTCTGCTCTATAAGTTCTTTGTAATTTAATCAGTGGGCACATCTTTATGCACCACCCCATCCCCCCCACAATAGTAGAGTTGTTTGCGTGTTGTACCTGGTTGGAGTGGTGCTCGTAATTTAGTTGTCATTTTTTTACAGTGCCAATGAAGGCTTTGTATTCTATCACGTTCTATTTTTATATTTTAGTCAGTCATTTTCCAACCCGCCATATCCTAACACAGGGTCATGGGGGTCTGCTGGAGCCAATCTCAGCCAGCACAGGGTGCAAGGCAGGAGCAAATCCCGGGCAGGGTGCCAGCCCACCACAGTCTTTATGTTTTGTAATTTTTACTTTTTATTTTTAAAAGTGTCACACATGCGTGTCAGAGGGTCATCCTCCAGGTTCCTCCCAGGTATGTAGTTCCACCCCAGACTGTGAAGGGGTGGTGCCGCTAAATATGTTGTCTTCCTTTTCCACCACAGTGCTGAGAAACCACCCAGTGAGGGCAACTGACTTCGCCCATTCCTGTCTCTGGGCCATAAAAGCATGACCACCTGCAAGGGAGGCATCATTTCATGACCAAGTGACTAGAGAGGCAGAGCTCCTCAATAACCTGAAGACACCTGGAGAATTACTCAGCCCCACATTAATGGGAGGCTGTTATTCTGTTTTTTGTGCCATTGAGCATTTATTGTTCTTTGAAGTAAACAGGGACGACTGGATTGGCGCTCCAACATTTTTTCAAGGCTGCCATTTTCTTGGATGACCAAGAGCATGCATACTTTTTGATAAAAAATCAGTAAGATATCACACTGGGTCTAAACAATAGTATATTTTAAAAAAAAAGTGTGATTTGAATGTGTATGGATCACATTGTCTACCCAAACAAAACACACACCAATCTTCATAGTGTTAAATAGTCATCGTCACCAAGAACATGCTTTTTAGTGTGTTTCCATTAAAATGGCTATTGCTGTATAAATCTAAAGCAGTTGCTTAGCTCTGCATTGTACAGCTGTTTTGAGTGCTTATTTTCTCCCTCATTTCACCATCAAAATAGATGCTGTTTTTTACAATGCCTTTGCTTATAGACACACACATTAGTTGGCTGCATAAATCACCTAGGGCAAAAGCTAATTAAGAACTTGTTTCCCAAGTCCACAGAGATTTGCCCTAGATGCCTGCCTATACCACTGATGGGCTCAACTTAAAATACTTAAAGGAGATGTGCTTGTCACAGAAAACACACTTGGGCTTGGACTCGCCTTTTCTGAGAAGCATTATTGATTCCGTTACATTCAGAGAATCATACAATTGTAGACAATGTAACCGAGGAGCTGAACTTGAAATTACATGGATACAGTACCAGAAAACATTGTGGTTTTACTGTGCAATTCCTCAATGTGCTTTATATCAAACATGAGCTGAAAATATAAGTTACATTGATCTTTGAAGGTTCTAGAAAGTTAATTGACATAGTCTGTTTAATACTGCAAGCACTATTTCTTGTAAGATATCGGTTTTGATTTGTTTTTATTCTGCATGACAGCTTTCTTTGTCCCTGAAATCCATCAGATAAATGATATCAAATCGAGATGACATAAATGAACTTTTTCTTTGAAGTACCTGCATGCCCCTTTATATTGCCTGTCTAAATGGCACATAGTCTTTCTAGTAAATGTTGTTTCAATTCAATTCGTTAGATTACAGTTAGTAAGTTAATGTCAACTTTTGTTTTTTAAAATCTCTTCCACTGTGACTGCCAAAGGATATAAGCGTGTTAGTTCATTCCATTAGCAGACTGGCTGATAATCTGTTAGGTTGAAAACCCCTTTTGAACTGAGGTAAGAATTTCAGATAGCCACATTTGATGAACAGACTCCTTAAGAAACAGTTCTTGTATCCTTCTAGTAGTTCATATTGCACTTTTCCTCACTCCTAAAAAAAAGCTATCTATGAATCCTAATGTGATAACAGTTATAATGAGAACAGGCCATTTGGCCCAAAATGCATGTCCATCCTATTCTCGGAGATTGTCCAAAATAATATCAAGTTGAGATTTAAAGGTCTCTAAGCTCTTACTCTCCACCATACTACTTGGTGACTTACTCCATTGTGAACACAGTGAACGCGGCCCCAAGAGGACATGGCCAATACTCTGAAACCCCCTCTTAAACAGTGACACAACGGGAAACAAACACAGCTTTTCATCTCCTCTTTGCAGATCAGCTGCTAGCCTGCTGCTTGCTGCCGTACCACGTGTTCTCACTGCCTTGTCTCTCTTCCCCCAGACATCCTCTGCTTTATTCTTTATGCTTTATTATGCTGTATTCGAATAAAGTATTTGTTTCTTGAAAACCCTGAATGAACCTGTACAACTTTGTGACCCAAGCGTGAAGAAAAATGTTCTAACATTTGAACTGTGTCCCTGTGTTCTTATTGCAGCACTTATTTTAAAATAACAGCTGGGATCCACTATACTAATCTCTTTCATAATTTTAAACACTTTGATTATTTCACCTCTTAAACTTCGTTTGCCTAAAATATTCTGGCGTATTTCTGACATTGTTAATGTTAGAGAAGAAGCACATGTCCTTGCTCAGTGCTGACAAAACAAGTGAAAACTAAGAGGTAAACCAGCAAAAAATATATAATATTGGCTGGGACTGGTGTTTCAGGGTAATGTTGATAGCTAATTTAGGTTGGTACTTGGATTTATTCCCCGATGCTCAGAGTTTTAATAATTTTACCTGTGATGTGTTGTGTTACCTCTCACAGTTCAAGGATATACTGAAAAGTCAATAGCTCACTTTAAGTTGAATGAGTGATCAATGATGAATAACCATTCCACCCTGGACTGGTCCCTATTTTATGCCAGCTGGATACAGGCATAAGTTACAGCTTGCTGTGATCCTGAGTACAATGTTGTAAACTTTAAAATTGATTTAATTGATCAAGAGTTTGCACATTCTTACTGTGTTTTGCTTTATTTCACTTTTTCTCCTGCATCACAGATATGTTTCTGATAAATTATTAACTTGGCCCCTTTTGAGTGACTGTGAGCTTCGGTGTGCCCTACGATGAATTGGTGCTCCATCCAAATGTGATTTCTGCCTTGCAGCCCATGTCCCCTGGATAGGCTTCATGAATTGGGTTAAGTGGATTTAAAAATGAATGGACCGAATGAATCAATCCACTTTATTAAAACATCAAGTGCTTATGTGTCCGTCTGGTTGCCGTTCCCTCTGCTCTTCAACATATGGAGTATCACAAACGTTAGCACTTTATGAATCCTATACCAAATGGTATGTAACAAAGATACAGCAACTGGACAAACACACTGCACCGTAAAACGTTAACACAGAGGCCCATGCTGATTACTTAGGTTTCACCACGTCCTAGATGGGTAGCAACACTATTGAAACAACAGATCAACTGTACATTCATTTATTTGCAAAGAAACTGCCAACTAAATAAGAACAGTAATGCTTTTTAATACCTCATATACAGTATGTAATAAAAGTAGTCAAGCATTAAATCCTTTATTTTTGAATGCATATGCAAAACGTGATGTTTAAGAGATATTATATTAGCTGTAACTGAACTGTTGGAAATTAGTTTCAGCTACTGTAGTTGAGCCCTGTTATCAGTAAAGAAGTTATTTTTTTATGTTTTATGGCCAATATTCCCTTTGGTTGATATATTGCCTTGTAAATGTACAGTATATGGCAGCAAATCATTCTAAACACAGAGCAAATGCTGTTGAACTAAATATGAAAGTTTTAAACAGCCCAAAAATGTAACATATTGCAAAGGTTTGCCTTTGAAGTGTGTAAATACATATTTAAATATGCTTTGTGAATGCACAAGTACCGGGTCTACGTGCAGTTGTATCAGGCAGTTAGCAAAGTGTGTCTAAGAGTTTTGCCCGCTGACATATTTCATCAGTCGACTTCTGTAATATTTCATAATTAAGAGATGCAGTTTTCATTGCATGATATGTTTCATTTAATAATCCTCTTGCCTACTGAACAAGAAGTTACAATCAGCCTAGTATTATTCTTTTCCTTGTGCTCTCAGCTTGTCACAAAGTGGTTTTGTAACCTTTAGCCTACAAAGACCAAGTACCTAGCACCTGTAAATTATTATATTCCACCCGGCATTAGGCAGAACTTATGGATGATTGCCAAATAGTAGAAACCTTATAACAGCAGTTCTTGCAGTTTTATGTTGTGCCATTCTTAAACACACTTATCTTTCATAGTATTTTTTACATTTTACCTCAGATCTTTAGTGCTTGTTATTACAGTAAATTATAGTTCAATCCTTGGCTAACCTCCAGCCATTGTGTAGACTTTGAATTACACAGTTTGGTCAGAATGGCTGGTTGGCAGTTAGTCTGGAAAGTATCGTATTGTGGACTTAATGATGAATGTCATAACAAATGGGTTTTGTGCTATTTACTTGCAATTCCCATTGTAATCGTTTGAAAAGGTAATATGTCTTAATAATGGGAGAGACAAGCTGTGAAGCAGTAAAAAAAAAGATGTGCAACTCAGAAAATAAAATAATAATACATTAATAAAAATTCAGAAATAGTGTTGTCTTTGAAAAATGAAAAACAAAGTTTTTTTGGCAATTACATAACATTTAAGGTAATACAGACTTTTGTAGGAATGGGGCTTGTCATAGCAGCATCAGGAAAAAGACATGAACCATTCTGGGATATTCCTGGAAAGCGTTTCGGTCCATTGTAGGACTCACTCACACATAATCACATCTGGGTTTTTTTCATGGAAAAGTCCTAGGGTGACTCTATTCCCCTTCATACTACTTATTATGTAGCCCTTAACAAAATGTCCCAAATCACTGCTATAGCCCTTATATGTTAAATTACCATTTATATATATGACCTTCAGGCAAGAAGACCAGAACAGTCAGGAGAAAAACGATACACATTTATTTATGTACTAGGGGGTTCACCCCTGCTCAATTCACTCCCCAAGTCCCCCAGCCTGCGCTCACGTTGTGAAGAGGGGAGCTGAGTGCATCCCAAGGAGATGCGGTCACTCCTCCGAAACCCCCTCTTAAACGGTGATACAATGGGAAAAAAAAGGTTTTTTTTTACCTCCTCTTTGCTCAGTCAGCTGCTGGCTTGCTGCTGCTGCCGTGCCATGTGATCTGCATCTTGGTGCTTCAAACATTTAAAAGCCTGTACAGCAGCTGTCCTACTAAACTCTCATCTTGTGGGACATGAGTTCTTGATATTTTTTAGTTTAGAATTTAAAAACGGAATACGAATCTGAAAATCTAACAACATCACATTAAAATTGGATAAATTCTGAAAAGAATGATACCAAACATGTATATGTAGGTTTTAAAATAAGCCTGATTTAAAGCGTGACAAAAAACGTGACATAAAAATGTCACATAAAATTGTTGCACTTTTAGGCTTAGGATTTTATATATATAGAGTAGATTACGCATTACATGCCAAAACTAAAAAATAAAGTGCAAATGTGAATGTTGACAAACTTTTAGTAGGCCAAAAGTTCTTATTGATTAATCTCTGGTCTGACATGGCCTTTGAATATGTCAATCGAGAGAGAATGGCAGAGAGAAGAGATGGTTTATAAAAAGATGACATGGCCACTATGAGCCAACATTTTACATTCCAGAAGATAAACTTATTTCAACAGAATAGACATTTTATTTAGAAGTCAAACTGCAGTTAACCAAAGAAGAGCATTAAGTCCAAAAATACCACCAGCCAAAAATTCATTAAAAGCTATAAAAGCTATGGTGGACATGAAAGATGTAATTTAAGACTATACTAATTAAAAACTTTAATCAAATGCCATGATCTATATTAATACCACTCTCAAGATTAGTACAGAGCATCACCATGGCAGACAACACATGTATGTGCATTGTAAGCAATATAAATCTCACAGACCATGTACAGAAACAGCATAGCAGAGAGAGAGATGAAAATATCTCACTCTAAACGAATCTCCCTCAGCAACACTGAAGAAAGCTTTCTTAGTTGTGCCTTCTCATTAAAACTAATTCCATAAGTTCTTAGCACTTGTTAGCTGCATTCCATCCCAATCAATGTGGTATTCTTAGAGGCAGAGTGGTTTCCAGGCTTGCCTGTAATTAAAGTAGTGAGGATTCAATTTCAGACATTTTAAAGTATCCACACACAAATATTTCACAAATTATGCTGTCTACCTTTTAATTATTAATGCTCTACATTAACGACTTGATATTCACACACACTCCTGCTTTAGGTAACACCAAGTTGCCACCAGCATTAGGGCAACCTGTAAATCAAAAATTGCCTGTTTAATTCTTTCTGAGTAGATATGATTTTTGTGTGCAAAATTCATTTATTTCTTATTAAAAAGCATTAATAGATGGGCCTAGCAGGCTATTCAGGTGGTTATGACCTCCTGTGGCCTAACCGTAATAATGGATCTGCCTACCGCCATCTCTCAGTACTGTACACACACAATTTTCTGATAACTGCCCACCTGTGCATACAGCATGATGGTGTTACCGTCTGAGCACTCACACAGCAACAGAAAGCTGACATAATAAAGCTGTCATACTGTTTTGTTTGGTCCTGTAAATATCGTAAATCAAGTTTATTTCCTGAATTTGTGTCAGAATGACTTTTCCCATTTCTGAATGGCAGACTGGAGTTATAAAAAAAAAATCCCACAAGAGTACTTTAACTGGGGCATGGCTTCATTGTGATTATTTTGTGGATTGATTTGTGATTTCACGTGTGCTTTTCCTTGCACATAGACGTTGCTAAGTGTATTGTATATGCTGCTCATCTTTTCTTTTATTGTATTAATGTTATTGGAATTGTTTGCTTCTGCCCTTTGCTTTTCATTTCCCTGAAGCCAATGCAGTATGGTTTTGTTAACAAGTTTTATACCTGTAAAACTATATTCTTTCTCCTGTGTTTGAGTGAAATCCTGTCTATATTGTATTTCCGTTTGTCAGGGACAGTTGCTATTGAGGACTGTAAGTCGCTCTGTCTACCATCCTCTTTATCATTTTGCCTTTCTGTGACAGTACTCCCTTTTGTTACAGTTGTTAAGTCAGTTATGTAATGCGGAGTAAGCAGTAGGGTCGTCCCTACAGTGAGGCTATCAGTGTTTTATAGATTTCCCACACTTGCCTTTTTTTATTTTACGATACACCGTATCAGAGCATTGTTTACAGTCATCCCATTAAATACTGCAAAATTCCATATATATTTTGTAGCACAGTAGTTATTTAGCTCTTAAAATGTAACTTCCTTTTGGTTATCAAGGAAAAGTGAAAATATAGTATAAACAAGAGTAAATTAGAAAATAACGCTTTCAAGCACACATAATTCAATGTCCTAGTCCTACAAGGTAGGGAAGAGGGCATTGCAGCATGCAAGGAAGAGAACATCTTTAGGCAGGGCGACAGTCCATCACATGGTACACTCGGAGAAACACTCTCACTCATTCAGTAACTGCCATTTAACCTGACCTGCATGATATTGTAGATGTGCAAAAAAACCTGGAGTAAGTAGAGAAGACAGAATGTGCACTCAGCTGATGAAAGGACATGGGCTTCAAACCCATAATGCACACCATCCGTGCGACTCTAAATTTGAATATAAATGCAATTTATGTTTGGTTATCCACTGATTTCTCACATAAATAAAGCAAACTAAAAAAAATGTTTCTAAAATTGATTACTGCTGCTTAAGATATAGGAAAGTCTGAGCAGTCTTTCTCAACTACATTTCTTCTGCCGTTTTCAAACATTCCTGTCATACATAGAGCTTTGTTTAACTATTACTGTAGGTTTTCCTGTTATTGTGATTGATTTCTTCTCTAACTTTGTGTGGTATTAAATCCTTTGACTATGAAAGTATAATTAAAGCATTTGACTAAAGGTACCCTTGTGAAGAATTATTTTTCCAGGACTGTACAATTTGACACACTACACCATTCACCACTTGCATAGCAACACAAAAGACACAGACACTCGTCGGTGGATTTCAGGGTGATTCCAAGCTTCTCTGCATTTTAACCTTTTCTTTTGATTTGACTAGGGCGGAATTGTGGCTCTGAGGCTAGGGATCTGTGCCAGCAATCGGAAGGTTGCCGGTTTGAATCCCATAAATGCCAGAAGTGACTCGACTTCCTTGGGCCCTCTGTACAAAACCCTTAACCAGCAATTTCTCTGTCCTGGGTATGATGATAACTTGCATCCAACCCTGCAAACAGGTCCTCCATCTTGCAGGAAAAGCTTGGGAGTTGGTGGCAGGACTGGCACTTCAGCATCCGTAAAAAAAAACCTCACACTGTTCCAATGTGGAGGTGAGGTGTCACTCATTGCATGGCGGCTCTTGGGTCCCAGTCCAGGTGGTTTGTCATGTGGTGGGTGTAGCAACATGTTGTATCAGCACATGCTCCCAGCCTCTCTCCCTCATTTGATTTTCCAGCTTCAGATTTGGCTTTTTCTTTGAAACTCTGCCTCTAAGGCCAGCATGTCAAAGATGTCTTTTCATTGTTGTTGACGATACTGCCATTTCGTGTGAGGTATTTTGGAAAGCAGGCAACTGAGGACATGTAAGGTGTCAGTTTCTCAAACTACTGAATCTTATATACTTATCCTGTTGTATAGTTCTTCAATCCTGGTTAGAGCTAGATTACCCTCTTTTCTCAAGACAATGTGGACACATTTGTGTGAAATCTTCAGTTTCTTCTCAGTTGCATGGAAAAACCTTACATTTACAAAACAGCAATAGATAGAAGTGTTTCTGTTTTGTTTTGTCCATTTTTGAAACCAGATTTGAACTTTAAGATTGCCAATACCTTACAAACCATGCAGCAAAGGCAATTTACATTTGCTTTATTGAACAGAATAACATATTTTAGCTGTGCTAATACAATTACAATGTTTTCTATAATAACCAAATATCATTTAAGCATGACTAATTAAGAATGAGCTAAGAGCGTGCACTAGTAGGACACTGAAGTAATGGTCGCTGAGAATGGGGCCTTGATGTCATTTGTGAATAATAATAGGAGTAATAGCCATTTTCAACATTAGTAATATCTTGACTGTATTTTAAATCAATTTAACAGGACATTGATAAAACAGTAAAGTTTATCATGTGTGTGTACAGTTATATATTATATATATAAATTAGTGTGGAATGGTACTGATTAAACTGTGGTAGCCCTGAGAGTCTTTGACATTATTTTACATATTGTGAAGAAAACACAGAGACAACGTTTAAGGGTTGGGGTTTCCGTCCCCGTATACTGTAAACCACAGCCAGAAATGCAAAATAATGGTCAGTTTATGGGATAAACAAGTGACAACCAATGGGGGAAACATGGACAAATTTATGAGGTGGGAACGGAAGTAGGAATGCTGGGAAAGATGACGTGAAGGATCTTGGGATGGTGGTTACTTCATCTGCAAGGGACCGGAGGTGACTAAAGAATCTGGAAGCAGCCTGGACGGCTGGATAGGGTTTTGGAGACAAACTCAAAGTGCTCGTCTTTCCCGTTGAAATAAAGAGAGAGTGGTTAGCACACTGTCCCCGCGTGGCTTGTCGGGTCCTTTAGCTGTTCCCTAGTCGCCCGTGTGTGACAATGTATATATAGTAAAACAGAATGTAGTCGCATGGCATCCCCGCTGTGTCAATTAGTGGTACCTTTCCCAGCCGTGAAGCCATTATAGTGAATGACAGAAGGAAACTACCTTTCAGAGCCATGTGTTCCCCGAGTACACTGGGTGGCAACATCTCAATGGTATGGCTCCCATTTGAATGCATGCATTGTAATGGATAGGAGTTGTAGTTCTGATGAGCAGCCCGGTTGTGGTCTTCAGGTACAGAGACAGGCTCCCCTGTTAGAAGGGGGTCCCACCTGACTTGGAAGTGCTTCTTAGTTACAGTGCTGATGTACTTCTGGGTGTGGGTTAGAAAGGAACGCCCCACTTTCCCCAGGTTAGTCAGAGTTGAGAGTCAAAATGAGTGAAGCTCACCTGGGATGAGCAGAGGAGAAAGAAAGAAGACAATTGTGATTGGAATAGTACATTGAGAAGAAGCCTGTAAAAGGTATTTTCAAAAAAAATATATAGCAGAACCACTTCATACCAAGAGGGGGCATGATTGCTAACACCTCCTTTTTCCACCACAGTCTCTAAGATCACCAGGAAGTTGACTGATGCCACTTCATTCTGATTTTTAGAAGTTTTTCCCCTTCTGGGAACCTCACTATATAAAACAGCCAGTGACCACAAGAAGCAGCTCATTCTTGAGTGATTCAATATGTCTTGTAATGTGCTGGATATCCATCTGGTGTTGTATACTGCCTTGCGGACAGGGTCAGCTCCTGTCCGATCCTGTATTGGAATAAGAGAAAAAAATAGTTATACTGTAGATATTAAATAAATAACTTAATACCACTAAAACTTGATTTTGTAAATTTCTCCAAAATTCTATAAGTAATCTGTTTAATATTTTAGAAGTATTATAGCACATATGAAAATCCTAAGTGCTGATATCTTTACTGCTTTTTGGATTTGTTTGCTGTTTAAATGTAAATTGAAATTATTTAAAATTATGTTGGAGTTTAGAGCTGTGGAAATGCTGTAGTATGTAAGAAGAATTATTTGCAATGCACATGTTTGACTTTTCTGCCTTTTTTTCACTTTTTAGAAGTGATGAGACCAACAAAAAAAGGAAACATGTGAGAGATTTTAAAATTCATCAAGCTGCACTTATCTTATACCCATTTTCTCAGTATTATATGCTTCAGGAGACACAATAAACCAAGCACGTCTTTATAGGGTTTGTTTAATTGGTTCTGGCAAACTTCTGTCAATTCCAGGAGAGGTTTATTATAATTAACTATTACTATAGAGACTACTTTTAATTTGAAGGTGAAAAAGAGAAAGTATACTATAGTAAGAAAACAAGCTGGTGTTCTGTACCACAAGGACATTTTTTAAACGTTTTAGGGGATCTGCATGGAAAGCTGTAGTTGTTTCCCAGTAATGACAGCCAGTTTGACAGTGTGATGTACTGACTTTTGCTTTGAACTAAATTCCTTGACTTGTGTCAGTTAAACTGTTTTTTTTTCTTATGATCAGAAAGTACACTACTGTACAACACCCTAGAGTTTCTGCTCTTGTTAATGGAGGTAATCATATAAAGTGCTAAATAAAATTTAATTTGTATTGAGTTCATATACGGTTCTGGAGACTATTTTTTTGTTTAACTTTAAAAAGTTATAATGAAAGGAGTGATTTCTGTTGACACATTTGTATGTGCTCTGCTGCCAACTGAGTTTGGAGTTCATACATAAATATAAAGACCTCATTTGACTATGCTAAGAATATGGCAGTAATAGTAAGAACATCAAAGTCAAGAGTGGACCATTTAGCCCATTCACTTTCACTCGGCATATCTTCTAATATTGAATATAAGCATGCTGTGCCATTTGAAACATAAATTATTCACAATTTCTGTGTTGTGAAGCAAGTTAATGGAGCAGAGCCTGCAATAAAAGTACAGACATTATACCCCAGTAGAAAGGGAAATAAAATTGTACCTTTAACAATTACCTGTAAGATGATACTGAAAAGATTTGTAAGAGGTAAAGTAGATTCAGAAAGTATTTAGACCCCTTCACTTTTTTCACATTTTGTTATGTTACAGCCTTGTCCTAAAATCAATTATATTATTTTTTCCCTCATTCCCCATTAATATTCCAGAATGACAAAGTGAAAACAGGATTTTAGACATTTTTGCAAATGTGTTAAAAATAAAAGACTAAAATATCACATTAGCAAAGTATTCAGACCCTTTACTCATTCCTCAGTTGAAGGTCCTTTGGCCGTTATTATAGCCAGATGTCTTCTTGAGTATGACATGGCAAGTTTCACACACTTGGATTTGGGGATTTTTTTGTGTTTCCCTGTGAATCCTCTCAAGCTCTGACTGGTTGGTTGAAGAGTGCTGTTTTCTGATCTAAGAAACTCCTCTGTTGTACTTGCTTGTTGCTTAGGGTTTATCGATTTGGAAAGTGAACCTTTTGGCCCAGTCTGAGTTCAAGTGCACTCTAAAGTAGATTTTCATTAAGGAAATCTGACTATTGTGCTCCATTCAGCTTTCTCTCAGCTTTATTTAGTCTTCCAGTTCTTGCCGCTGAAAAATAACCTAAAGCATGATGCTGCCGCCACCTGGCTTCACTGCTGGAATGGTATTGCACACGTGATGAGAGGTGCCTGGTTTCCTCTGAACATGGCACTAATCTTTCTTTCATCAGACCAGAGAATCTTGTGTCTCACATTTCTGAGAATCCCTTAAAGGCGCTCCAAATGGGCTTCCATGTCTTTTACTAAGGAGAGGCTTCTGTCTGGTCACTCTTCATAAAGCCCAGATTAGTGAAATGTTGCATTGATGGTTGTCCTAATGGAAGTTTCTCCTATCTCCACACAGGTTCTTTGGAGTTCAACCATAATGACCATTGGGTTTTTAGGTCACCTCTCCCACCATGACCCTTCTCCCAAAATTGCTCATTTTGGCCAGTGTCCAGCTCTAGGATGTGTCATGGTTTTTACACATTAAATTATTTATGTATTATGTAGGCCACTGTGCTCTTGGGAAACTTCAATACTGCAAAAATAATTTTTATTACCTTCTCCAAATCTGTATCTAAGCTCCGCAGGTATTTGCTTCGACATCATGGCATGGTTTGTGCTCTGATACATATTGTGAGCTGTGCAACCTTCTTTAGACAAGTGTGTGTCTTTAGTAATCATGTTCCCATCAAGTGAACTTGACCATACTTGTACTACAAACAAGGTGAAAAAAACATGAATAGAATGGGATGCGCCTGAGCCATGTTTCAAGAGTCATGGCAAAGGGCCCCAATATTTATGTCAATGTGATATTTCAATTTTTTTATTTTCACTAAATTTGCAAAATGTTCTAAAATCATGATTTTCTTAATGTAGGGGTATTGAGTGTTGCTTGGTTTTGGGAAAAAAAGGAATTTAAATGATTTTAGCATAAGGTGCAACATAACAAAATGTGAAATAAGTGAAGCCTTTGAATACTTTCTGAATCTATCTGTATATGTAAACCTGTAGAACAGAAAGATTAAGTGAAAATCTGTAGTTTTATGCCAGGCAAGAGGAAAAGAGGAAGGCCTAATAGAAGGTGTATGGATGTGGTGAGAGAGGACATGCAGGTGATGGGTGTGACAGAGCAAGATGCAGAGGACAGAAAGGTATGGAAGAAGATGATCTGCTGTGGCAACCCCTAACAGGAGCAGCCGAAAGAAGAAGAATTGAAACCATTTATGCAGGAGGTCAAACTGACTGTTCAAATGGATATATAAAATATATGTATCATTAATGTACTTAATAACTACAAGCAAATTATTTTGAAGTGATGCAAACTAAATAAATGAGTTTGCAGATGAAAACAGTGGACCTTTTGGAAAATTATATGAAAGGGTCAGTTTGAGAAAATACAAAGGATGGGTTTTCACATAATGCACAATGGGACCCCATAGGAGATGTTTCACAGATAACCCCAAATGCACTGCACTACAAACCCTAAATTAAAATGGATCAAGATGCTTTGTTCTTGCCAATTGGGAATAGGCAGCTGCTCAGCTTCATGGATGACTGGAGGGTAGTTGCACTTGTTTTTGGGCATACATTCATATGCCTCCTGCTAAACAGGCAATAAAGACAGCTGCTGTTTATGGAAAAGGCAAACAGCTAAAGGAAACATGTTGACTGTCTGTGTCTTTTAACAGATATTTATACGTTGAAGCTTTGGGTATAGCAGCAGGCAAAACCCTGAGGGACAAGGAAAGGAAGAGGTTATTTAAGCTTCCTGGGCCTTTAGTCTCAAGCAAGTTTATATATTAAATGAAGCAGCTGCTAAAATTAGGTGACATGCTGAAATAACTAAGAAACAACATATTTGAACACAGTAACTGGGTGTGGAAGAAAGACTTGTCTATGAGTAATGTAATGATTCATCTGCATGATGCTTAAAACTCTCCTTCAAGGATAGGGGCCTTTAAAGGGGGAATTAGTTTTGGACTATATGACATAAGTCAAAAAGTGTTTAAAATAGGCTAAGAGGCAGTTCAGCTGGTTTTATAATTTATCAAATGCAGTAAGTTATCAATTTTTTGCCTATCAAAATGTTAGCTAAGCAAAAAGAAGTGAACTTTAGTTAGCATTTATATCTTAATCAATAAATAATCTTTTAAATAATCTTTACTATCTTGATGTTTCTTAGGGAGTCTGCTAAAAACAAACCAGTGCTATGTAATGTGAACAGCAATGGAAACTTGCAGCATCAGCCAACAAAACCATAATTTTATCAGGGTCATATGGAGATGTTTAGAAGTGCTAGCAAAAGTGTGATAGACCAGATGGCAAAGCAGCACACATTTTGGTAATACTTAGTGCCAGAGCCTGGGCTGGAGCAAATCTACCCATTAATGTTATACAAGTTAATGTACAATAACCTGATGCATCACCATTTCCTAAAAACTCTAAACATCCATTTGTTTTGGAGTTTCTACAATTTGCTTTATGCCATGATTAGGCAACAAACAAGCTTAGTGAAAGATCTTCTGATAATCAGAAAGGTAAAAATGAAAGGCATATATGTTAAACACAAACCTAAAGTACATTGCTTGTTTCTGAAATAATTTAGACTACTATATATATATAATGAAAAAAGTATACTCCATATACTGTGGAAACAGCAAAACAAAGTAATCATTCAAGACTGAGTCACAACAAGACTAAACAAGAGGATTAAAGGTTCTGGTTATATAGAAAGGAAGACAGGAAGGGGCAGGAAGTGAGGTTTCATAGGAGGGTGTGTTGAAGAAGTGGAAGTAGGTGGAGCCTTAGGCAGGCTTTCCTTCTGCTGGTCTGTGGAAGAGGATGAAAAGGTATTAGCATCAGTTAATAAAACTAGTCTCTGTGTCTCACTCCCAGTTAAGCCCTTAGACTGCCTCCCAAGTGCACATCAGCTTGGATCAGCTTGGATATCAGCTTTTACATCTAGTTTAGCAGTCCACATTAGATGTGTTATGACTCACAATACCGTTGGAGGGACAGCATCTGTTCTGTGGGTGCTGTACCAGTCCATGGCGGTGCAGCGGGAGCTTAATCTAAAGACAAAGCTCATTATTTACCAGTCGATCTGCATCCCTGTTCTCACCTCTTGTCATGAGATGTGGGTAATTATCAAAAGAAGGAAACTGCATGTACAAGAGGAAGAAATTAAGTTTCTCCACACTTTGTCTTCTAGCGAGAATCTCAATGATTCAGGAGAGCCTTAAAATAGAGTTGCTGGCCCTCTGGATCAAGAAGAGCCAGTTGAGGTGGTTTGGGCATGTTGTAAGAAAGCCCCCAGGACAGCTCCCCCAGAGATGCTCTGGGCATGCCCAACTGGGAAAAAACCCTGCAACAGACCCAGGACATGCCTAAGAAATTATATATCTTGGCTAGCTTAGGAACGCCTGGGAATTTCCCAAGAAGAGTTGGAACCTGTAGTTGGGGATAGGGAAGTCAGGACTGACATGCTTGGCCTACTGCCATCGCAACCCTCACCTGAAAAAGTAGATGGGAGGATGAGTTGAGCTGAGATGATATTTTCAGGTATAAAAAATGAGAACACAAGAAATGTCCTGTGTGTTTCTGTGTGAAAATCTGAAGAAATATAAAACAAGAAAGCAAGAAAGTCAGTAAGTTAAGCAGAGTTTATGTAATAGATTAGCTGTCCTATTGAATGTACTAATGAAAATAATTTCTAAAAGCATTATAGGGATCAGAACATATTTATAGTAGTGGTGGAGGGCACGGCAGCCTCACTGCCCTGAAAAGGGTATGATTATCAACTACAACCTTGCCTTGCAGTTTATCCCAGTGTACTTTTGGGATTACTCAGAATACAGTGTTTTCTTCAATATCCTAAAGATACCTACATTTGAGTCATAGCAGACATAAATTAACTTGGGATGGATAGACAGTACTTTATTTGTCCCAGTGGGAAATTTAGCATGAGTTATTGTAAATGTTCAAAGAAGCACAGGGTAAATAAAAAAATAGATTAGGAAACTTTCTTAATGTTGAAAATACTTGTATGCTCACTATGAATGGCCAATTTTTGATAAATGTATCCCGATTTTGCATTTAATAGAAATGCTCAAAATCTGAGTGTGGATATGAGTGATTGGTAAATACCCCTTAAGATTATGCTTAGTAGCTCTTTACAGGACAACATAGGTTTTTTGGCCCTATGAATTGATTCTTAAACAAATCAATAGTTGACAATTAAAGAAGAATAATCTTTAAAGGATAGACTTGGTAAAACATGTCCAATATGAAAGCTATAATTCCTATTAACAGTGGAAAGAAAAAAGTGGGTGAATCCACAAGGTTGGTTTGGGGCATGCACTAATTACACCGCATTGCCTCACCCTCCAAGATACAGTACAGTTCAAATCGTTTTGATGCATATTGCAATTCATGTAGATTATGAACAATTTGCCTATTATATATTTTCACCATTTTTATCAATATTTACTGTATTCTGTCAACTATATAAACATGACAAACATGCCAGACCCAAGTTAATTTAATGTAAAGGGTAATGAAATGTATATTTTTTTAAGTGTGAAAATTAAATTAGGACACAGAGGTTATCACGTTTTCATCACAGATCCAGAATTCTTTGCTATAATCCTGTGTCCAGTCAGTGTTTTTGTGGAGTTTGCACGTTTTCCCTGTCTGTATTCAGTATTAACCAAGCTAAAATGACCCTCCGATGGACTGTTGTCCCATCCGGGGTTGTATGTTGTGCGCTAGGGGTGGGCAAAGTGGGCTGCGGGTTTTTGTTCCAACCCAGTTGCTTAATTAGAAAACAATCCTTGCCAATAATTACATTTCATGGCTTGTTAGTGCTTTAACTCTGTTATGTCAAGTCATTCTCATATTCTAGATTTTTTTCCATTCTAAGGATATCATCCAAATACTTTGAAGTATAAAACGGATGGGTAATTCTCAATCCTACACTTTTTTCTCTACTTTTTCCTTCCAAGTATTTAATTAAGACAAATAGTGCACGATAAATACACACAGGTGTAAAGGGTAACAAGCTAAATGGATAACTGCTGGTTTCTTTTGTCATTTGCATCTTATTGCTAATAAGGAGCAATTAAAAACAGAGAATGCAGTTGTTTAAGACTTAAATAAGCAATAAGGGTTCAAAATCTTAATGAGGGAGATAACTAAAATGAAGCAGAAGTGTTACTAGTGCAATAAGAGCTTCTTGTTAAGCAATTGGGTTGGAACAAAAACCTGCAGCCACTGCGGCCCTCCAGGAATGACTTTGCCCACCCCTGTTGTGCGCAATTCTGCTGACTATGCTTGAGATGGATAAGGAAGGCTTGAGAATGTTACATTATTTAATAATAGTATTTATAGTGTGATCAATATTGTTTTTATCAGCCATTGAATATTCCCATATTTTGTTTAACAAAAGTGGTTCATTACCAATGAAGGCAGATGATAACTTCAAAATGACAACATCAGCTTACATATACTTTATCATTCTCACACTCACTTTGTCTTCTGTCTCACACACATACTTTTCACTGCTTGATCTTTTTAATTGTTTGCCACAGAATTTTCTCAAGGCCAGGAGCAGCACAACTCCTGCTACTCTATCTGAGGCTTTAGACATTTCATTGCACAGAAGTAAAGAGATGCTTAGAATCACATTAGCATGAACAGTTTAATGATATGCTGAACAAAGAAAAAGCAACACATACAGGTTATTCTCATGGAATCTGCTTAATAATTGAAGCATTCGGTTATGCCGCATATTTTTGTTCCTGTATTTTAAAAGATTTATGAGTACAACAAAATGCATGTTTCCCATTTTCCCATTCATCATGACCGAGTTAAAAAAAAATATATATATACAATCTGTGCTTGTGAAGTTTGAAAGAAAAACACCAGTTCTGAGAAATCTGATATTAAATTGAATGTTAGTGTGTCCTAGTAAACAGTTTAATAAAAGAACTGCAACTTACTAGCACCACATAGTAAAATGTAGTGCTTCTCAAATGAAAATTGGTTGAAAACACTTTGTTTGGCAATAATGTATCTGAAATGCACTGTGTGCTCCTTACTTATTCTCCTATCTATCTAGCGCACTATATAAAGCAGACAGACACAATACCACATGTCTGTATACTGTGTGATTCTAAGCTCTACAATGTTCAGGATATCAGAATCATGAGAGTGATTTTGGTGAAAGTAGGGCAATATAACTGATTAATTATTTTTCGTCTAACATATATTCCAAAAGTCATTCTATGCATGTGAAACATTTTTGCCAAGTATTGCAAATAAATCATGGTATTTAAAAATAATTAGTAATGCTGCTGTGCTGTCCTCCAATTCCAAGGCTTTCATTCATTCACTATTTAAATAGACTTTGCATTCCCATTTCATCTCACATCTCAAAAAACTTTATGAGGTACTGTAATTATTTATTTATCTATTTATTTATAAAGCACTTTAAAAACAACATCAAGGCTGACCAAAGTGCTGTACAATAAAACCCAACATATCAGACACACAATAACCAAAAGGTAAAAGAAACACAAACACAAACACATAAGAGCTGAAGAGATTCATAATAAAAAGTACACAGATAGTCAACATATCATACTGGGTTAAAGGCCAGGGAGTAAAGGTGTGTTTTTAAATAAGATTTAAAGACAGCAAATGAAGGAGCCTGCCTAACATGCAATGACAAATCGTTCCAGAGTTTTGGAGCTGCAACTGAAAAAGCCCAATCACCTCTGAGTTTGCATGATGAGGTTGAGTTTGGAATCTCAAAGAATGGCCCATTTAATTTTGTTGTTTGAAGGATAAAGTCAATATAGCATTAACGCGTTGAACACTTGGTGTGTAGCCTGAAAGTGCAAAAACATTTCAGAGGTTCAGAGGTCCATACCATTCTTCAAAGAAGCTGGTCCACTAGGGAATCCAGTGAGGGCTTCAACTATACAGGTTGAGCTCCAAAGGGGCGTGGCTTCATAGATGAGGGGAAGTGACTTCATTGGTCTCAGGTTGGTTTTTTTTTTTCTTCCTCCACCATCTAAAGGAAACAGGCAGAACAAAAGTTAGTGGCATTGCTACATTCTTTTCCTTCCTTCTATCTATCCAGCACAAACCCGTAAAATTACCCCCATGCCCACATGTCTGATACTAAATTAGTGACTTTAAATTGGCCTTCTATGAGTAAATGTATGTGCATGGCTAATTCCTACTTTGTGCACATTGCTGACAGAATAAACTTAGGGACCCCTCCAACTTATGTTATAATAAGCAGAACTGTAAAATGAAGAAGTGAATAATGGATGAAGACTCTTGTAACAGTGAATCATTCAGTTTGTGTATAATAGTTTGTCTGACAGTGAAAAAGAACAGCTCCTGCAGAGTAAAACATCTAATTTCTGTAAACCTATTCTTAAAAAAAGTTAATCTCTGTCAGCTTTCGCTATTGATAATGTTGATCTTTAACAGTGTTATCTAACATGAAATGACAAAAAAAAGATAATATTTATACTTTGCCTGCTTAAAGATAGAACTATTTTTGTTTTAGGCTCAGGGAAACAGCTAATGACCTCAATCTGTCTCTGTCTCTTTAGTCTGGACGATGTTTTGGGGCATCTCTAAAGCTTTCAGATATTGCAGCTTTTTTGTAAATATTTATTTATACCCTTTGTGAAGATGAAGCTATGTTAAAAAGTCCAATTCAGTGCATCTTATGGGGATAAAGGGCACTTGTGCTGTGCCTGTTCTGCCCTGCTTATATCACCCAGAAGCCCAGCAGTTCAAAATGTACATTTAAGTTACTTCTCAATGTAAACACTGATTTGTGACTGGTTTCCTATTACAAAATATTTTCCTGTTTATTTTAACAGTCAGAATAAATAAAAATAAATTCCCACTTCCACATCCCACACACTGATTAACAATTGCTGCACATGATCAACTGTGCATGGAAAAGGAGCTATATACTGTAAATAAAATATTGTTACTTGTAATTTTGCAACAAGTTCACTTTCTTGTTTGATAGCATCAGTTTAGAGTGAACATTTTTACCTCCCAGTTTAAACCAGCTTATATAGTAGGTCTTCAATGTCTTGAGCTTTTTCTAAGAGGTTTAAGAATGAAATAGATAGAGCGTTAGATACTGCAACAGAAATAATCAAGACGTGTGCATCCCAAAGATCATGAACCTCTCCTAGAGAAGATACTGTTTGAAAAGTTCTACCTTTATTGTGAAGCTTGTGAAACTGTGTCAGGTAAACTAAGTGTGCGTGTGTGTGTGTGTGTGTGTGTATTGTGCTATATTAAAAGTGACAATGACAATAAAGATCTATCTATCTATATACACATATTATATTACATTCCCATGTGAGAACTTCCTTCGTGCCCCTGCTGGCTTTACTGATGGGTGTAACAGTAAGGAAAATTTTATTTTTTCACAATTATACTGTACTAGTTGTGTAAGCCCGTGCTGTAAAAAGCCTGGGGTCCTAGAAACTATTGAAAACGTCAGAAAAAAAACTGAAATGTAGAGATGTCAGGTAATTGAAAGGAACTACTTTGGGCATCTCTCTCCTAGGTGGATTATTTTTCCTGACATTATCATATCACTTGTGCATTAGCGGTGGGAGGAAAAGTAAAAGGATACTGTTGTGCCAATGTTAGCGGCTAAGCGACTTTGTCTTTCTTCGGAGGTTTCGTTTTGTCACTGTGCTCGCCTCACTTGTGTATTAGCGCCGGAAGGAAATGTAAAAAGGATACCGTTTTCCCGATGTTAGCGGCTAAGTGACTTTGTCTTTCTTCTGAGGTTTCATTTTGCTGATGTGCTGGCCCCGATTGTGTTATTAGCGGCTAAGCGAGTTTCTGTTTCCTCGGAGGCACAGCCCTTACCCTGACTCCACCTTTCACTTCCAGGCCAGACAGACACACACACTTTCATGCGTAGACGTTTATATACAGTATAAGATTATACTTTATACCAGAAAAACAATCTTCTTCGTCTTTCGGGTGCTCCCGTTAGGGGTTGCCACAGCAGATCATCTTCTGCCATATCTTTCTGTCCTCTGCATCTTGTTCTGTAACACCCATCACCTGCATGTCCTCTCTCACCACATCCATAAACCTGCGCTTAGTCCTTCCTCTTTTTTTCTTGCCTGACAGCTCTATCCTTAGCATCCTTCTCCCAATATACTCAACATCTCTACTCTGCACATGTCCAAACCAACGCAATCTCGCCTCTCTGACTTTGTCTCCCAACCGTCCAACCTGAGCTGACCCTCTAATGCAGGGGTCCCCAACCCCCGGTCCGCGGCCCACTACCGGTCCGCAGCCGTCTGACAGCCGGGCCGCGAGAGAACTGCCGGCAATGGCGAGTCACTCAGACTTTTCAGAATGCTTGGCAGGCGGGGCTTTGCAGCGGTGCAGAGAGAGGAGAGAGACCGAGGTGAGAGACTATTACAACAAAGTATTTTTATTGTCCCGACAGTTTCCCCATATGACATGAGTCTATAGAAATCACGTTACTACGAAGTACATTCAACAGATGCTTTCATTACAACGAAGTGAGCTTGAAATGCTTGAACGAATCATCCACAGAGCAGTTAGATCTGTGGTCGCAGCTCAGTTGTGCACGTTTGCACAATGATCCCCAAACAGAAACATTGTAAAAAAATCTCTTTCTTCGAACTTTCCTCGTACTGTTTTTTTTTTTTTTTGCTGTTTTTGTTGTCTGTGGTTTTCATTGATTCCTTTTGCTTATTGCTTGTCAACATTTGAAAAACATCCATTGGAATTTAACTCATTGTCACCCTCCTATAGAAACGGCAGACACGAAAAAAAGATTGCAGTGTTAATGTTTGTGATGTGCAATCTGTTGGCTTGGCAAATGTAAAGCATATGTCTTTGTGATATGCAAAAAAAGAAGAAAAATCTCAGATTGCAAACGTATGCGAAATGCTTAATAACTTTAATAATAATAGAAATGTTATGTAAATTGTGTATAAAACTGCCCCCCCCCCCAACCCACCCCCCCCCCCCCCCCCCGACCGGTCTGTGGAAAAATTTGCATCTAATAAAGTGGTCCTTGCTGTCAAAAAGGTTGGGGACCACTGCTCTAATGTACTCAGTTCTAATCCTATCCATCCTCATCACACCCAGTGCAAATCTTAGCATCTTTAACTCTGCCACCTCCAGTTCTGTCTCCTGCTTTCTGGTCAGTGCCACCGTCTCCAACGCATATAACACAGCTGGTCTCACTACCATCCTGTAGACCTTCCCTTTCACTCTTGCTGATATCCGTCTGTCACAAATTACTCCTGACACTCTTCTCCACCCATTCCACCCTGCCTGCACTCTCTTTTTCACCTCTCTTCCACAATCCCCATTACTCTGTACTGTTGATCCCAAGTATTTAAACTCATCCACCTTCGCCAACTCTACTCCCTGCATCCTCACCATTCCACTGACCTCCCTCTCATTTACACACATGTATACTGTCTTGTTCCTACTGACCTTCATTCCTCTCCTCTCTAGAGCATATCTTCACCTCTCCAGGGTCTCCTCAACCTGCTCCCTACTATCGCTACAGATCACAATGTCATCAGCAAACATCATAGTCCATGGGGACTCCTGTCTAATCTCATCTGTCAACCTCCTCTCGAGGCACCCTGTCATATGCTTTCTCCAGGTCCACAAAGACGCAATGCAACTCCTTCTGGCCTTCTCTATACTTCTCCATCAACACCCTTAGAGCAAACATCGCATCTGTGGTGCTCTTTCTTGGCATGAAACCATACTGCTGCTCACTAATCATCACCTCACTTCTTAACCTAGCTTTCACTACTCTTTCCCATAACTTCATGCTGTGACTCATCAATTTTATCCCCCTGTAGTTTCTACAGTTCTCCACATCCCCCTTATTCTTAAATATCAGCACCAGTACACTTCTTCTCCACTTCTCAGGCATCCTCTCACTTTCCAAGATTCCATTAAACAATCTGGTTAAAAACTCCACTGCCATCTTTCCTAAACCCTTCCATGCTTCCACAAGTATGTCATCTGGACCAACAGCTTTTCCATTCTTCATCCTCTTCATAGCTGTCGTTATTTCCTCCTTGCTAATCCATTTCACTTCCTGATTCACTATCTCCACATCATCCAACCTTCTCTCTCTCTCGTTTCCCAGCTCGGTCCCTCTGTTTAGCCAATCTGTACAGGTCCTTTTCTCCCTCTTTAGTGCCCAACCTCTCATACAACTCATCATATGCTTTTTGTTTAGCCTTCGCCACCTCTCTCTTCACCTTGCACCTTATCTCCTTGTACTCTTGTCTACTTTCTACATCTCTCTGACTATCCCACTTCTTCTTTGCCATCCTCTTCCTCTATATACTCTCCTGTACTTCCACCACCCATTCCACCACCATATTTCCTTTTCCTCCTTCCTCTGTCCAGATGTCACGCCAAGCACCCGTCTTGCTGTCACCCTTACTACATCTGTTGTAGTTTCCCAGCTGTCTGGCAATTCTTCACTACCACCCAGTGCCTGTCTCACCTTCTCCCTAAACTCAACCTTGCAGTCTTCCTTTTCCAACTTCCACCATTTGATCCTTGGCTCTGCCCTCACTCTCTTCCTCTTCTTGATCTCCAACATCATCTTACAGACCACCATCCTATGCTGCTTAACTACACTTTCCCCTGCAACTACTTTGCAGTCTTCAATCTTCTTCAGATTGACTCTTCTGCATAGGATGTAATCTACCTGTGTGCATCTTCCTCCACTCTTGTACGTCACCCTACCCTATGTTCCTCCCTCTTCTTAAAATATGTATTCACTACAGCCATGTCCATCCTTTTGGCAAAATCCACTATCCTCTGACCTTCTTCATTCCTCTCCTTGACACCGTACCTACCCATTACCTCCACGTCTCCTCTGTTCCTTTCACAAACATGTCCATTGAAATCTGCTCCAATCACCACTTTCTGTCCGTTGGGTACACTGTTCATCACTTCATCCAACTCACTCCAAAAATCTTATTTTTCATCCATTGTACAGCCAACTTGCGGAGCATATGCACTAACAACATTCATCATCACACCTCCAATTTCCAGCTTCATAATCATTACTCTGTTTGACACTCTTTTCACCTCCAAAACACTCTTGACATACTGTTCATTCAGAATAACTCCTATCCCATTTCTCCTCCTATCCACACCATGATAGAACAATTTGAATCCACCTCCGATCCACCTGGCCTTACTCCCCTTCCATTTAGCCTCTTGCACGTACAATATATCAACCTTCCTTCTCTCCATCATATCGGCTAACTCTCTCCTCTTACCAATCATACTGCCAACATTCAAATTTCCTACCCTCAGCTCCAATCTCTTTACTTTCCTCCTCTCCTCCTGCCTCCAGACACGTCTCCCCCCTTTTCTTCTCCTTCTTCTTCGGCCAACAGTAGCCCAATTTCCACCAGCACCCTGTTGACTAACAGTACTGATGACGGTCGTTGTTAACCCGGGGCTCGACCGTTCCGGTACAGAAATTTGTATTGTTGTCCGCATATTGATTTGGCAAAATTTTACACCGGATGCCCTTCCTGACGTAACCCTCCCCATTTATCCGGGCTTGGGACCGGCACAAAGAAACACACTAGTTTGTGCATCCCCTATGGCTGCAATATGGATTTAATATTGCTGTTTGATGGCATTTTCTTTCAAATGTTAATGGACAGTATATCTGTTTGGTTTTTTTTTTGGTTTTTTTCTAGTTTCCTTATTTTTTGACAGAACTGCCTGTGGTGTTTACTCAAGTATACTGCTTCCTCAACTAATATTTTTTTAAGCTTTCTTTGATCTCATGCTTAGACATGTACATTACTCCAATGTCATTTAATCTGAAAAGCTTTTTTCAATATTCAAAAAGAAAAATGCCTGGCCTTCATTTTGCAAACATCTGAAACTACTGTACATAAAATACCTTTGTAAAGGCCATTTAAGAAAAATGGCCACTCAGATTTGAGTAGGTCAAATAAAATGTAATTAAGAAAAGTGATTCCCTTTTCCTTTATATAGTCTTAAGTGACTTGAATACTTTAATATTCTTCATCAAATCAATAAAACCTGCTCCGTTTTAATTTACAGTCAGCTTAATGTGATATTTGGTGTATTTTACAACAGAGACTAAGAGGTCTGTAATATTTCAGCTTGAAACTGATGGCATTTAATAGCCAATTACAGCAACAATCAAAATTTTAATAAAAGTACATCTGACTGTAGCCTTCATGTTTAATAAATCACATGAAGCTAACAACTTGCTGTATACATTGTGCTCATATCTCACACATGTTTTATCTGTACATTTTAGTTGATAAGGACAATGCACTTGTGGGGCATTACTGTCAACCTACTTTGTTTTTTTAAGTCACACTATTGGTACAGAATACAATATACTTCATTCATTTAAATTTACAGATTTAACTTATTTCTTTGCATGATATATGATTTCTATGCTCTTTCCATTTTGCATTTACCTGTATCATTTAGCCATACTATCTTTTGCTGTACTTTATCTTGGTAATCCATCCATCCATTTTCCAACCCGCTGAATCCGAACACAGGGTCACGGGGGTCTGCTGGAGCCAATCCCAGCCAACACAGGGCACAAGGCAGGAACCAATCCCGGGCAGGGTGCCAACCCACTGCAGGACACACACAAACACACCCAGCACACACTAGGGCCAATTTAGAATTGCCAATCCACCTAACAAGCATGTCTTTGGACTGTGGGAGTAAACCGGAGCACCCGGAGGAAACCCATGCAGACACAGGGAGAACATGCAAACTCCACACAGGGAGGACCCAGGAAGTGAACCCAGGTCCCCAGGTCTCCCCACTGCAGCGCTACCCACTGCGCCACCGTGCCGCCCCGCTACTTATAATCATGTATTAAAATGAAGAAAAATCAATATTTATTGTAGCACTACTCATCATGTGTAATTTTGTTAAAACTAAATTGACATATTATAATGTTATTTTTTCACAATGCAGTTGGTGTTGTCACCCACATCACCACAACTGAACATTCTGATTAGGATACAGTAGAGCATTCAAATGTAACTGTGCCCTCTTCTGACCCTACAACTAAGACTAACGCTTTCCTGCTTTGTGTGTGTGTGTTTTTCTCATTTTATATGCATTGGCTTCATCTGAAGCCTACAGCATTAGTCATCCTATTAACCTATGAGTATCCTCTGAGACCTTTTCTCTCCCTTTGAGTGGTAAACTAACAGAAACATACTCTGAAATGAGAAAATATAAGTTGAGTATAATCTCCTTATGTAACATGACAGTAATTGCATTGTGATGTAATTTTGAGCAATAAAGAATAGCTAACAACTTTATAATCTTGATACTAAGCACTGACTTTTTTTTAATCACATACACACTTTTTTGTCAACTATAAATATTTCCAATGGGTTTTTTCCCTGTACTTATATCTGATGCACTTTTCGTCAAAGCAGTAGAACACAGCAAATCCTGCTTTATCACTGTTTAGAGAGCAGTTGTAAATAAAAGAAAAAGCTCACACAGCATCAGTGAAAAAAGATCTACAGACAGTTTAATTCAATTTGATTTAGTTCACATATAGCTCTTTTCGATTATGATAGGCTCTGAGCCCTGCTTCACATTTTGGACACACTCCTGGGGGCTTGCAGAGAGCGTAGCGTATTTTAAAGGGAGCTCTGATCTAGAGTCCCTCAGTAAGGGACAGGATAGTGGCCCAGGAAATCTTCTGAAGAAATTGGATGGGACCTGAGAAATACTTACAGGATAGAACCTTAAAATGACCTCCTGGCCCATTGTAACTGGATTTGGAAGAGAAGATGGGGATAGAAAGGTAGATAGGTTTCAGAGAAGGTGCTGGAGGTAAGAAAAGAGAACATGTTAATTTTGGGTTAAAGTGGGAATGTGCTATGTGGACTCCTTCAGTTCATGAACACCTTCTGTTATCCAGATCCAGGGAGAGCAGTAGGTCTATTGTTTTGTCCCTTTATTATGAGTTATTTTGAGTGATCCCCTTCTTATACACATTGTTTGTGTAAACGTCCATGTTGTCTTAGTATTCTGGTCTGTATAGTGTCTTTTCTGGTCTCACAGATACATCAAGAGTGCCCCCTACTGTTCATAACACATATGCACTAACAGTATAGAGAAACAAATTATGTTAAATACACACTAAAAGAGAATAACTGTTAATGATTAGTATAAATAAATCTTGGCAAAAAAGTGACATTAACATTATAAACTGAGATGTTGCCAGTTTAAAAGGGAGGAAAGAAAAATAAAAACTCTAGCTAAGAATATTCCTCAAGAAAATAATCCTCTGTGTGGTTCAGGGTCAGTTGTAACCAACAAATTCACAGTTTTTGTGACCTAAGCTAGCTTCCTGGGCAAACAACATTATTAAATGTACATAGTGAAAAGTATAATAAGCAAACTGAACTCTGCTGAATCTCAGAGTATTCCATATCTCTAGTGTTTCTTTCAGTTGGCAAAGTAGCAAAACCAATATTGACTGCAGCTAGTAACTGAGAAGAAAAAATTGAATAGTGGACAGACACTAACAATTCAGTATGATTATTAAGCTTTTAATTTTGATCAAATAGCTAACCAACATGGTTGTGCTATGAAATTAAATGTTTTGCTTTATGTTGTCATAGTGAAACCCATAGCCTATCATAGCAGAATCCGGTGATAGCACAAATAGTGCACCAGTCTATTGTAGGGCATGCTCACTAAACAAAGGTCAGTGATGAAAAGGATTGTCCTATACATTCTCAAAACTTGCAGCATCGGGTGCTTTTTAAAGATATGGGTTGTTAGGAGGTCAGTCGTAAATCTGTGGTTTGTTTTGTGGTTATGTCATCCGGAAGTGGAAGACTAAGAACAATGTAGCTATGCCACTGGAAAGATGCAGAATTTTAAGATAAATTTAAAAGGTTCTAGGCTGAAAATAGCTTTTAGCCTGGTTCATATGTACTAAAACTATTCCAGTGCGAGATCATCATAAATGGTCTGGGGCTCAGTTGGAAGCTCCTATGGCTTTGAGGTGAGAGTTGAGTAGAGAACTATTGCGAGGAAGAGACACCTCATTTGAAAGAGAAACAGAGAACTAGAAGGGGAGAAATGGAGTGCTTTAATGGTATAAAGAAAGCTTAAAGTAGAATAGGGTTTTTTTTCATCCATTTTATTATGTGGTATGTGTTCTTCTTATTATTTTTACTATGGAGTATTGCCATATGGTCTAAATTTAAGGTTTTAGCTTCCTGCACTGGATTAAAGCTGTTTTTTCCCCCACAAATTTAATGTAATATAGATTTCTTACTTTACTCCATTGTTCACTTTTTCTGCAGTTTATGATTTGAACAGTGTACACAGCATGGGATGACAGTCCATTGAAGAGCACATTTACACACACACACATTTACAAATAGAGGACCAGTTAACCTAATTCACACAACGTTCGGATGTGAGAGAGAAAAAAAGAGTAATCTGGGGAACAATCCAGATAGGCACAGGGAGAAAAGGCAAGTTCCACATCGACACAAGCTGTGGTGGAATTTTAATCCTGAACTCTGATGCAGTTAGGCAGCAGTAGCTGAAATTGTTTGCAAATATTTAATAATGGATTGCTGGATGAGATCATAATTCAGTGCTTCATTAAATTTGAGTAGCTGGTGTGTGTATATAATGTATGCAATATGTATATGAGGGCATTCAGAAAGTCTTTCTTGAGCTTTACTGGTGTTCATATTGATTTTTAATGGAAAGCTCCACTATTCCTCAGTTTAAAAAAAAATCCATCCCCACAGGAAGTACTGTACATGGAACCGAATTTTTCCAAGCTTTCTGCCTGTTGAGTGCTACATTTGCTAAGAGAATAACTGAAGCCACTTCATGTCAGTTTCTGTTGAGTCATTCTTGCAAGTTTTCCAGAAGGTCAGTCACCAAAATTTTATTTTTTAGCGACTGGAGATGTAGCCTGGTCTCACTTTTTTGAGTCTGAAACCAAATATTAGACAAAAGTGTCCCTCCCTAAGGGTGCAAAGGCCCCAGCCAAAGACTGGTGTTGCAAGTCAGCTTGCAAGACAATTTTCACCGTATTTCTATTTTTTTTTTTGTTTTTCTTGAAAATGTGTTGCCGTTCCACGGCCACTGGAGAAATGAGCCACAGTGATAGCCAAGTGCTACTTCTGCTTGCATGAAATTTTCTGCCAAATGAACAGAGGTTATCCCCGATTGCCCCTTTCTATAACTTTCTTCCATTATGACAGTGCACCAGCTTGCAGTGCAAAGCTGACCACGGCCACTATTTAACAGTCTGGTGTTGAGTTGATGTAGCCCATTTCCTATTCCCCTGACTTGGCACCATGCAATTTTTGGTTGTTTTCAAAAAATAAATCAAAGAACCTCTGCGTGGGAAAGTTCTTGAAACTCAACATGAGCTCAATGAAGCTGTGAATAAGGGATTAAACAAATTGACTGAGGAGGATTTTGTGTCATGCTTTGACAAGTGGATGAAAAAAATACATCGACCTTGTTGATGATTACATTGTCATGAATAAATTAGCTTTCTGTTCCATTCTCAGATTATTTTTTTCTTGAAAGGCTCAGGACTTTTTATGTACCCCTCGTACTTGTGGAGATCTCTCATGGCCCTGGCACACTCTGCCTCATATTCTCACAAGGAGAGGTTGGTTGTGAACTTCTGGTCTTCAAGTCAGAAAGCACTAGTTTACTTAGTTTGTTCAATTATATACAGTTATGTATATAAGTATATTTAAAGTGTATATCACCCTACTAATCCATACATAACAAATTAAAAAATAAACATTTATTTTGAAATCTGGGCCCACAAAACTCAAAAAGGCTCGCCTTAAAATTCAAGGGAGGTCTAGAAACACAAAGTAGGTCTGTCCCTGAAACTCTGAACTAAGCTTGCAGTCTTCACTCCCAAAACAAGTCAACCCTACCATTCTGTAACAGGAGGAAGGAAACCCATGAAAACCCATAGCCCATATAATAAAATTGTTCTTATTATAGTAGTAATAACATTTATTCAAAAAGGACAAGCAATGACAAAATGTTACCCTAAATAGGGTAACCCAACAGTGCCCAATCCCAATCCATTGGAATACCTTTAATAAACAAGAATCTGGAAACCAGAAAGTCAAAAGGAAGAACTTACAAAAATTGAAAGAAAATAAAGGGGATTCCAAGAAATGGGAGTTAAATAACACAAGCAGAATCAATAACCTCAGTTTTTTCAGGACTTTATATACAAGGGTGGTCCATATAGCTGCAATGTTAGAGTCTCTGCACACTTGGGCTCTACATGTAAAAGAGAAGGTAGATGACTAACAGAAAAAAAACATACATAACAATATCAAAATAATTTGAAAACCTAAACCCATTATCTGGAAATGACAGTGGACAGGAAGTTATGGGAAAAGATGTCGCTATGGCGACCCCTAACAGGTGCAGCCGAAAGAAGAAGAACAAAAATAAGATAATTAACAAACTTAACGAAAGAAACCAGAGACCAAGGTATATAGGTTTTACAGCTTTTGAGTCTGAAGATAGAAGTAAATTAGTTTACTCTTTGTCTTATTTAATGCAACCGCTTGCTGTTATTATATAGTGCCTGTTTAAGTTCAGGTGACTCCTAAGCATTGAAAGTACTTACTTTTTTTTCTGTGGTTTCTTCAGAATGGCCAAGTGGATCCTGAACAATGATTCACAGTGTGCTATCCCCCGCTACATCCATCCCTCAACATTGCCCAGTGTTGGTTTGAGAGCGACCACAGACCCCTGAAGTGCACTGTACTGAAGTAAATGACTTGAAAGAATTAGTAAATGAATTAAGTAAACTAGTTAGATCAATTAATTAGATCAAAATTCAGAGATGATTTGCTGTTGTCTTTTTCAATTTTAAAATAATAAAGTGTTACAACTAGTTTTAATAATGCTGCTACTTTTTTTTTTTTTGCTGTTGTTACATAATTGGCAGATGCCTTTACAGTGGGAGACTACAAAGTGCAAGATACATTACAATTGTTTACATATATATTTTAATGTTTGGAACACAGACTCATTAAGTGACTTACAAAAGGTCACACAGTGAGGTAGAGCCAGCGATTTAACCAGCACTCTTGTGGCTTAAAGTCCATTGCCTTTGCCTCTGTGTCACGCTGTCTAATGGATATAATTATGGCTGTCACAGATGAAAACATGAAGTTATTTTTTATATTGCTGTTGTTTTACAGTGGAAAATATTCTTGAACAAAAGGATGACACCTTACTTGAGTGGTTGTGTGAATCTGGAAGCATTTGTCTGCAGCTCGATGCCAGACAGCTGGTGTGTATATTTCAAATCCAATCTGCACATCTGATACACGATCAGGGCCTTATATGTACAGCCCATGGGCCGTCCTGTAGTCGGAAAGCTGCTCTGTTTTAAGGAAAGGAACTTTTATTGCTTCTGCGCCGCTGCCTGGAATTTGAAACATCTCGGGGCCTCTGCATTTGCTGGCATCATTTACTATTTTGACTTACAAGCAAGCAGCTTGGATCATTCTCTTCTCTGTGTCTGATCCTCATTCAAATACAGTTAACTTTGGTTGGAAGTTACAAGAAACTTTTAAAGGTGGAGTTTAATCATTTTGACTAACCCGAGTGACAAGCATTAACGAGGAGAAAAGATCATAAAGAAAGCAATACCAAACACAGAAGACCTTAAAAAATCTTTTGCACTGGTACAACATTTTTGTTGTTTTCTTTTTTTTTTGGTTACATACATCTAAAGAACCTTATAGACCTTTACTTCTCTATAAATTGCTTTTTTTTGCCTTATCAAAACCTCTTTCATTTTGGCAATGTTTTCTTGTGAAGAAGAAGTGGATGAGCTGTGTAAGTATGAGAACAATAGAATGTCTTTTCTGGATTGTGTCTTTTGAGTCTGAGCTAATTGTGCATCACAGATGTAAGACAGCCGCTTCTGCCCTTCCTCTTATGGTGAAGTTTTCATTTCCAGCTTTCAGTATTGAGAATAAACAAAATGTGTAAAGTCTATCACTCAGGGTCTTTTTTACATAATGGATACAAAATAAAGCCCGTCAGGCGTTGGAATGCTTGCATACATTTAAACAAGCTTATTAGCACAGTTTATGGGAACTAATTTTATCATCTATGCTGTTTTCATCAATCCCTGAAAATGTTATCAGTGTCAGCATTTTGATTTCTCCCTTTGCTTCATTAATTGATAAAAGCTGTTGTGATAGATGCCTAGTTATTTTTGATTTGAATGTAACAAAAAAAAAATATAACAATGTACCTCAGTGAAGTTCAAATTCTATATTCAAGAAAAATCAATAAATTAATTATTAACTCTTTTTGTCCTGGCTTGTGCTGTACAATTTTTTTTCATTTTGCTCTGATTTTGTTATGATCATTCTCAATAGCAGACCAATGATAATATGATATTAACATGGGTAACAGCTTATAGTGCTCTATTATGGAATTATTTGAGGGATATATGTATATATATAGGAAATTCAGCATGGATTTTTCTGCATGCATGTTTATGTTTCAGTTAATGGCAATTGGCAATTGGGAAGCTAATCCGGTGCTGATGGGTGACGCCCTGGAAAAAGGTGTTCCCTGCACTTGATTCCGTCTATAATGCCTTGATCTTGTTCTGATTTGAATTGAAAGCCTTTATTGTCATTATAGAATAATTACAATGAAATTACACATTTATGAAAAGTGTATCATTTAAAACAGTTTTAAAGATTTGTTTAGTAAAAGAATGCAAACTGTCATAAACTTTGAGTTTGTGTGGACAAGAGGAGTAATGTGGCCCCATCTCCGGTCACTGGCTGTCTGCCATCTGCTATTGAGTAGCTCTTGCATATAAAACTAATTTTCCTGATTTTTTTTTTCTTCCTTTTAATCTATTGTCTTATTGTTACAAAAGATCATGAGCACATCTTGTTATAGTATCACTCTCTTATACAGTTTAGCATTAAAAAGGAATGAAAGTCTCAATTGTAACACTTTCTCAGATAGTGCTATCTTTTGTAGCAGGGAATGTGCTGTAAGAGGATACAGAGCTGGACCTCACACTGGAAAGGTGCAGGTGGAAACCCCTCTACACTTATAATGTCACTAGCCTGGGCTCTATTGGAAATAACAAACGTATAAAACACTCTGAGTTAGTGTTAACCATTAAAAGAACTATAAAAGACAACTGGTTGTTTTTTATGTGCTGCTGGAGGAAAGCTAGCACAAAAGTTACAGATTACCAATCCACACACCCCAAGCATTCCCTTTTAAGTG
This sequence comes from Erpetoichthys calabaricus, assembly GCF_900747795.2. Classification (NCBI taxonomy): domain Eukaryota; kingdom Metazoa; phylum Chordata; class Cladistia; order Polypteriformes; family Polypteridae; genus Erpetoichthys; species Erpetoichthys calabaricus. The sequence goes on along the minus strand of NC_041397.2, from coordinate 117,954,224 downwards.
ATTCACTGACATTTAAAATAATAAAAAGCAAGGTGGCCACATCAATTTGAACGGTGCTGCATGGCGATGCAGTGAGTGGTGCACCTTAGAGTTAAGTTCAATTTCCGACCAGGCACTGTGTGCACATTCTCTTCATGTTTATAGATGTGCTCTGTACTCTAATTTTGCTCTCTTACCTAAAAATGAACATATTACGTTTAGTGCCAAATTTAAATTAGCTTTTGTGAATTCCTTACTTTGCATCCAACATAGCAGGGACAGTTTATGCTCCCTGCAATCCAGTAATAGAAGGCGAGTATTCAGAAGATGGATGGATAGGTAACTCATTTAAATAGCTGGGACAGATATATTAACTAGTATTAGTTCTTTTAAAGTAATTTTCAAGTCGTTTAACTACCTGAACGACAACTTTGGAAATTGTGCTTAAGCTTTATTTGGAAGAAACTCTGCTTAGCAGAGGGGAACTGCCTTTCAAAAAGTCAAGAGTTATTCATCTCCCCTTATCCAGTTGACTGATGTTGTTGCCTAGGCAGTGTTGAGACTTTCTGAATATTCTAATAAAACCTGAGAGAGGTTTACATGACTAAGTTGTTGGCACTTATTTGATGACTGATATAAGTTTTGTGCTTCTTGTTGAACTTTGCTAAAAAGATGTAAAACCATTTCCTAGGTGTGATTTTTCTGAGATTAAAGTTTCATGAACTCTTGATATGCATTTTAATGTGTCAATATTATTAACACAGCATTCTCGAGCTCCCCTCATCCAGGGAGCTGGAGTGTATTCTGGCAGCTTTGAGAGCAAGTCCGATGCAGTGCTAAATCATGCACACCCACACACAAAGCCCATTAATTAATAATGAATGCTTCTTTTATAGTAGCCCCTACTGTATCAAGATTAACCACTTACTATTCAGGTTTCTTCTTTGGAGTGAAACTGTGTGTAAGTTGATTTGATTACCTGAAGCTGAAAGTAGTTCCTCAGACTTTATTTACTCATGTAACATGTCTTTGCTTTATTTATTGAAAACACATTCAAGGTATTTATTGTACAGTATATCAAAAAGCTAGAGATAATATGTATTTGTTGATATTGGCACTTAAGGAAAAGATAAAACATCCTTGATTATTTCTTGGACTTCTTCTCATCTAAAGAATTTTAGCTTCCTATTATTTATGAGCAGCACAAAGGACAGTAGTTAGTTAGCACTACGGCCTTATAGTTCCAGAGATTTAGTCCAAGTATAGTCAGTGTTTTTTTCCCCCCAATACTCCAGTTTTTCTTCTGCTGTCCCAGAGACGCATATTTTGGAATATTTGGCAACTCTAGTTTCTCTTGTCATAAGTTAGTAGGCATAATGATGAATTGGTGCTCCAGCCAAACCTGGCCCTTGCCTTTCATTGAGTGGTACCAGGAAAAGTTGCAGCCTTTATGACCCTGAAATGGATTAAGTACATTAAAGGATGGCAGTATGCATAGTTTAGTTCTGTCGAACAGGGATCATGGGTTGATTTTTGTCTTTGCTCAGTCAATGTTTGCTATGAGTTGTTAATATGTGGACTGATACTCATACTATATTATCTCTTGTTGTATAAAAGCTGCAAAGTTTTAAAGATTTACTTAAATTCTTGAAATGCATTTTGTAAATGGGATACTTTGCATCATCAAAGCTATGAATAAAGCAAGATTGTGGAAAAAATAACATCTGATTTAATAATGTAAATCCAAAGAAATTGTTTTAGTCTGTTTGTGGAGAGAAACACACACACAATGGCAGGAGTTGTGAGTTAAACTTTAGCAAAAGCAGATTGAGCACAAAAGATCTGCAAACTGTTTTCACACAGAGTTATAGACACATGGACCACCATCCCAGGGGAGGCTATAGAAACGGAAACACTGCAGACCTTTCAAAAGCACTCCATGCAATTAGAGTCAATTGCAGGCAGGAATAGACAAACACAGAAATACCTGATTATACTTTGGAAAAAAGATCAGCTGGGTGAAACTTGTCTTCTTTTTTCATTTCCTTAAGTAAAGAAACAGTTATAACAATAGAAAAAAGAAAGTGTTATACAATACAATAGGTTGCAACTTACAGAGGAGAGAAAAATTCTTAACATACTGTAGGATAGTTTTGGAGTAGGGGTTGAATCTAAATTGAAATGCTTTTGCAGAAACAATTTTAAAATGGCAGTATAAAATGAATAATATAATGACTTCTTTGTGAAGTCCAGAATTCAGTGGACAGTACAACTGTAGCCTAATAGACTATAGCCATGAAACTTATTCTGGTGCCCTGATGTACTGTAAGTTAATGTCTGGAGTGGTGGATATGAGACAGGGTTTGCATCCTCAAAAGTATAATATTGTGGGGAATCCAGGCTAGTCATGTATGAAAGCTCCCAGCCAACATCAGAAATGAAGTGCAGTGTTGTTCTATGAATGTATTATCAGTCTAGTGCCTTTAACTGGTTTCAGTGAAATTTATTTCAGTTGGTGGCTATGCAGTAGAAATTTCAGCTAGCAAGTTAGTTTCTTCTTCCTGTTCTTGCCATATCTCTTTTGGTCTCATTACTGATTAAGTCTTGCTTCGATATCTTTTCCTAAGGCCCAACAGGCTGTATGAGATCTTCAGCAGCTGGCACACTAATACAATCTTCTGGACCCTTTAGTCACTGATAGCTTAATTCTATTCCCTCACCTACTGTTTTTCGGTCTTTTGTCTTTCAATGTTTGATCCAATACCGGCACAATCAACTCTGCAGAGGTTATTTGACTTATTGTAAGAAGGAGGGCTTTCAAACTGGTTCATCAGGAACGTATGGCTCCTAAGGTGTTACAGTATATCATTCCAATTTCATTCATTTTTAAAAGGGTTACAGACTAAATTTTTCAGGATTTGAAATACACATTTCTCTTTGTATTGGATGGTCTCTTTGACCCTCCAAGCAGTTTTACTTATATCAATTAAATGCTGCAGAAATGTTCATTATTTCAAGCCAAATCCTTCATAAAATACCCAGAAATTCCTTAATATGCCTTAACTTATTCCAGGCATGAGAACCAAGAATTTCCACCTTGAACATATACCGTATGACATCTTGTACTTTGAAGATAGACAAGGTGGCATGTGTAAATGTGTCTTCCTATTCAAATATGCTTATTCGATATACAACTGAAATTCAATCAGATTTGTCTCCATCACACTGGATATTCTATAGTCAGGCTGCCAGCCTTGAACACTCTACCAATAATGCTATACATTTTCTTCTCTGCTTTGTAGTTATACTGTACATAATTTGATTTCTTCATGTTTTAATGTATTGGAACCTTATTAGTAGGTTTATATTGTTGCAGTGTTTGAAATTGTATAGCTTTTTCAGAATGTGTTGTTTAGAACTGATAGCAAATACTTTTAGTGTCCTCCAGGTATTATTCACTACTGTATTTTTTTGCATTGCTAAGCTTTTATTACACTGCTTATTTATTATTATGTTGATTGACTGTTACCCAATGGGTGATATCTTTTCTATAAGAAACACACAAGAGGAGAGAAATATGAAGAATTGGATTTCTAAACGCTGTCTTGCATTTTTGGGTCATGCAAGTAGCCTTTTATTTAATAAATAGAGATGTCTTAGAGATATTTTATATACATGATTATTCTTCAGCCATGTGCTCATTGCACCCAGTGTTACAATGTCTTATTTTATTCATTTGATGTTCTGGTTGTCTGTTGTTGATATCAACAGGTAGATCCCAATCATGAATGGCTTTGGAACCACAGGATGTCCTTGCATATATGCTATAAAAGAGAGCAAGCATTATTGAATGTCCTGCCTTAACTTACATGTCAACATGTTAGATTGCTTGTGATAATAGAAACGAGCTGGGTTTGAATTGACTTCTGAATACTCAGGCAGCTTGGGTGTGTCTCAAATATAATGTACAAGTGGATTCAGCAAAGTGATGAGTTCAAAATAAAAAATATATGCTGAGTAACCACACCGATAGGTATTAAAAATTGTAAAAAAAAAAAATTTCCGAAATGTTACCTCAACAGCTTGATAATAAGACCACTTTTTTTTAAAAGAAAAATGTACTTTTGTCTTTAAACCCTTTTTGAGACTTCAAAAATATCTTTTTACAGCATGTGTTTATTTATAACACAAAGAGATGTGGATTTTAAGTAACTCTTTAGGAATTGATCTTCATTACATGAATTGTATAAATTCAATCACAAAACTGCTCTACTGCATTGCAAACAATTGCCCTAATGCTTTTATTTTGTATATGGAATATGAATCACTTTTCTTGCATTAATATACTGTTCGGCAACATATATACAGTAGAGGGAGAGTTTCAGAAAGGAGTAAAAAAAAACAAAACTGAAAACACTTTTGCCAAGAACTGTGTAGCAATTCTTTCAAGCCTGCCTTCAGAAGATCTTGACTGTCATTCAGGCATACAATACAATACAAAAAGAGTAGTAGACCTTTCTTATAGACCCAGTAGTATATGGTATATATACTATATGCATATATATATATAATATATATACAGTATATAACCCATATAGTAGACCCAGTTCAGGCCTTTAAACTGTGGAAAATGAAGCTGAAAGGAAGCTAAAACATTTGAGCCTACAGAGAACTTTTATATGTCAAAAATATTAAAAAATAATAATTAAAATCATAAGATATATTTAAAGGATAGTATTAGCATTGAAATTATGATTTTAAATTGTGAAACAAAAAATAAAGTATGTTTTTTCCAGTCCACAAAGAAACATAAAAAGGTTGTTCATCAACTATGAAGCTGAGCAATCCAAACTTTTTTAAAACATTAAGTTAATTTTATTTTATTCTTTTCTGTTAGTGGATGCTTACTGGTGACGCCTAACTATGGCTCCAGTGAGTTCAATTTGACATTTAAAATAGAAGAAAATACACAATACACTCTCCACCTAGGTGAAGATCATATTTTTATTAAATGCAAAAATAGTTCAAACACTCAATAAAATAAGTTTAAATAAACACTTACTCCTTTTTTTCTCTATTACTAGTATATCCTAGCAACATCAAGTTTAAGGCAGGAAGAAAGTCTGAAAATGGCACCAGTTGATCATGGGATTTACTTACCGACAATCACATTTAGAGCAGTTTATAGTCACCACCTAACTTGTACATCTGTGGTAATGCGTGAAAAAGACTTAAGTTCCTGAAGACAAATCCAAGCAGACACCACAGGAACATGCAGACTTCACCTGGTTTGAAGCCCAGGATGCTGAATCTATGAGACCACAGCACTTTGCCACCATCCAACCTCCTCAAGTATTACAAAAGCAATTAAAACTGTATAAGTGATTATAGTATATTTAGATTATTTGTCTTTATTTTTGCATTGGTTCGTTGCTTGGTATTTGATGGATTTGAATGTTGAAGGCCAGTAAATTGATTTTGGACAGCTCACTATCACACATCTCCAGGTGAGTGGGTTAAAATCCCACCTGCCACTGCCTCTGTGTGGTTTACATGGTCTTCCTGTGTCAGTATGTTTTTTTTTTTCACTTTTCTAGAATCATTCATGCTAGGTTAACTGACAATTCTAATGGTGTGAGTCAGTATGGGTAAAGTCCGTAAGTGTGTCCTGCAATGCATTCTTTTAGCATGTTTACTGAAGAGAACAACGCAGGTTAGGGAATGGAGGGATAAATGGATAAACTGTCCTCCTTACCTTACAGCTACTGTGCTTATTTATTCCGTCTAATTTATTTATTCACTTTTAGATGATTCTCTAGAGGTAAAGCAATGAATATGCAGCATAATATGCAAACTGCATTTAAAAAAAAATGATTTACATCATTTAAAGCAATGAACTCTGGCATCTCATTTAAAGTGTAGACTTGCTTTAGTCCAACACTGGGACTGGGGCACCACGACCCAAGCAAGAATTAAGTGTTTGTTACAATTAAAGGGAAAGGAAAACAAAGAGCTATAGACCGTTGGGAAGTTTTGACGCCTTTTTAACAATAATTATACTAAGCTCTTTTGCTTATTTAATTATTTTTACTCACTGTTGGATGTCTTCAACATACAATATTCTTCTGTTGTTTAATTTGGCATAGTCAAGGGAAAAACAACTTTACCCCCAACACATATGGAACCCTAGCACAAACTCTAATGCCTATAATCAAATGCACTATACTCTTTATTTACGATTTATAACTTGGCTTAACTAACAGCATACAGCTATAAAAGTGTGACTGGAAATGTTGTAAATACAGCAGAATTCAGTTTTTGTTTATTTGTTGCTAGAAAACTGCAATTAATATGAGATAAACACCATCTGGAAACTCTTATTTAAAAATACTGAAAAAATATACTGAGTAAGCAACTGATTTATGTGTGTTTTTTTTGTTACTTATTTAATTTTATAGAATTCCTGTTAAATATAATGTTAACATTGTTAAGTCTCACTCTTGCATTGCTAATATCGGAAGTGGACTGCAACACTCTTCTGTAAATGTCCACAACATGTTTTATTAGGGTAGTGCCTTAAAATTGTTTCATTAAAAACAAAAAGAAAAAAAACATATATAGAGAGAGAGTGAAGGAGATAACTTAGCTTGATGAACCACATTTAAAGAAGCTCTTGACCATTTTATCACCTCATCACACATGCATAGCTTTTTCAGTGTATTTTACTGTACTGCGTTAGAAAGTTATAATAAAAAGCAGTACACACTCTATGAGCAAGTGAAGCATACAATCTATATTAGAAAAAAGAGCCATTACAAACCACTTCAAAGCAAGGTTTTGGAGAGATACACATGCAGGTTAAGTAGCATATCAAGTGTCAAGCAGGGAGCCAGTGGAATGGATTGAAAATGCAGCTTTTTTGCTTTCCCTGCAATTCCACAAGTACCATTGCATTTTTACCTTTTAACTGGACTATGGTAGATAAAGGGAATATTTGTCAGTTCTCTTCTGTCCTTTATAAAAATGGTTTGATTAAATTTCTGGAGGCATCTTAGTTATTCCAGATATACACAGAATGCATAGTGCAAAGAGCAGGAAAAATATCAGGCACAATGCTGACCTTGGTTCATTTGTTCATCTTTTTTATTTACTCGTTTGTTCACTCTGTCGATCAGAAAAATATACGATTTCCCACAAAAGCGTCCTTGTAGTCCCTAGAGACATTTACATTTTATGCAGCTGGTTCAGACTTGAATTTTCTCTTTTTTTATCACAAAGGTCATAGGCCATTGCGTGGGAAAAAAGGAGCACCATTTTTTTTTTCCAACACAATCTAACTTAAACATGCCTTCCTTGAGAACTGCTTTGCTCTGGGACCTATTATCTCCACGAGCTGTTCTTGTTATTGATTATATTTAGACAGATTAAAGCCATCATGGCAGCAAGTGCTCTTTTGTTGTTTATTTATTTATTTATTTGAATCACAGTTACATTTGTCAAAATGTATAAATTAACTAATAAGATCATGAAACAAAGAGTAGTCTGTTTTTCCTGCCTGGAACTATTTTTGGTAATGGTATATATTCATTATTTTTCGGTACAAACACAAAAATAATGAGAACAATTTATTGAACTAAAATGAGTGCAAGACTAGCATCAGTTACCCCCTTTCATTTTAAATATTGGCAAGAAGAAGAATGAAACAAATGAAAAGACAAAAAGGGGTAAACTAAGGTGTAAACTGCAGTTAATAAGCAGTAGTGCACTTCTGAATAGTGGAACTTGGGGGATCTTTGTTGACAATCACGGTCAAGTCAAGTGGCCTCATTGTCATACCATCCATACACAATGCTGTGCTATCCAGTGGTACAAAGGAATTTTCCCTAGGGCTGCAGTGCAACAGATACACACATAATACATATATAGCATAGCAAAGGACCAGTGCAGTACAAGTAAAAAAAAAATCATACTAAACTATACTACACTATACCATTCGATAAATGAATAAATTCAAATAGATAGTAATAAATAGTTTAGTGATATCAACAGATAATAATAGAGACAACAGTAGTAACAGATGTCCTCTATGTAGGCAGACTACTAGGAACACATCTGAGGGGAGTGCAGAATCTGGACACCCCAGGGATAGAAGCTGTTTCAAAACCTTGCAGAACTGGTTCATATGCTATGGTACATTCTGCCAGATGCAACTGGGACCAAAATAGACCGTAGGAAGGGTGGGAGCAGTGTTTCACAATGTTATGGGCTTTGCAGGTACAACACTTAAAGGTGTCTTTAATAGAGGGTAGGGAGGTGGCAAAGATCTATTCTGCAGCGTGCACTATCCATTGTAGGACACTGCAGTTTCTAAACCAGACAGTGATGCAGCTTGTCGGAACATTTTTAATGATGCCCCTGTAGAATGTTGTAAGAATGAGGGGAGGTAGGCTTGTTTTCCTCAGCTTGTAAGAAGGAAGTAGAGACACTGCTGTGTCATCTTGTCTATGGAGATAGTATTAATTGTCCAGGCGAGGTCAGTTCACACGTGCACACCTTTGAATATGGTGCTTTTGGTCAATTCCAGAATGAAACCCTCAATGTGCAGGGGCATGTGAAAAATAAAATAAAAAATAAGATTTTTGCCACTTTGCCTACTGTAGTGATTCAATTTTATATCAGTGTAAGGGGAATTTTGACACATCTCTTTTTGTGTAATCTTCCAGTAATAATTGCCTCTTCTTGTTTAGCAAAGTATATTTTGAAACAACTAGAATATGAAACATTAAATTCACAGGATGGTAATAACAGCTGAAACACACCATGAAAATAACCACTGGAAGTCTACCTATTCAAAAGAGATGTCTGTTTAGCTGTATATGGTCCAGCAGACATTATTTACATATGTGGAGTTTACAAAGCCCTAATACTATTGCTAATATTTAACCCTTTTTTTTGGAAACTTAATATTTTGGACAGATTGAAAAGGAAAATAGTTTTGTTTATAAGTGTGTTTATAAGTATCGCACCTGGTACATGGTAGAAATATGCCATTTTGTAAAAACATTTGAAAATGTGTGACGTATACTGTCTCAAAAGAAACAAAGAATTACTGTTAAGAGATTTCTTGTTGGCGATACTTCCTGTAATGCATCGTGTAATCTGTAGTTTGCTATAATGTGGTAGTGCTATTATTGTCATATGTACAGAGTACAGTGAACACTTAATTAAAACATGCAGCATGTTGCTACAATAGAATACCATGGCTTATTCTGAAAACTGTTTGCACTTGATTTAAAATTTATATTTTTATTGGTAAAATTTCTACTTTACAAAATGACAATTGCATTGTAACATGACTTATGGGATCTGGTAACGAACATATTGTAAATCATTGATCACTAACTTGTCGTCATTTCTAAAACTTTTTTAATGTTGATTTTAGATATTTTATTAAAATGATTAAATTGCAAAGTAAGAAGACAGAAAATATCATTATTCGAATTAGCTCAACTACCCCCTCACCTACCGATCAAGACAGCAAAGAATGAAAAAGATTTAATATGTAGTAATCAGTCAAAGATACAACAACATCTCTTGAAGCACTCTAGCGTAGGTAGGTAAACACATCTGTTATGGTCTCAAAATCTCAACAGAAGCTACTTGGAGACAATTAAAGAATGGGTGTTTTTAATTGGAAATACTGTATTTTGACAGTCTCTATCAAATTTTGGTATGGCAATATCTGGAAGGAGTGGTGTGCATTGTGAAAATCGCTGGTTCCCTCTACCCATCAGAAATCCAATCTGCTTTTCCAGTCATTAAGATCATGTCATGTCTTTGTTCATTCTTTCTCCAGATGGTAAATGGTTTATGTCTATCAAAACCAGGACATTTGAATTTAATAAACGCACTTCTCCAAAGTCTTGCCATAGTATCTTGACCTTAAATTCTTCAGCAGTAGTTTTGTTAAACTAGTTGGTTGTATGCTGTTAGGGAAATGATGATTACTCTTTCCTTTATGCTGTAAATTCCATATAACTAGTGGTATTATTGCAAAAACAGTAAAACTTGTACAGCATATGTTGTACTATGAAGCAGAACTGTCATTGAATAGCATCAGCTTCTTTATCCCCTAGTAGATTTAGACAGTGAACTTTATGGTTGAAGTTTTTGACCCTTATCACAATCTGTAGGGACAGACCTCATCTTTTGGGATTAAACAGCTTTTCTTTGCCTCTTTTTTGACGTGATTGATATTTCCTTAATGTAGTAATTGAAAGTCAATGCTATTTAAATGTGTCCAGCTGAACTGTTCAGGGAGCTTGAATTCAGTAGCCAATTCAATTGAATTCTATCATAAGAATGCTTTTTGAATGCTAATAACAATTATTATAAAAATCTCAATCTTTTTGGAAATGCTGGCATATACTGTAATTAGATGGTAAAAGCCCTTCATAATGTCAGTCTCTAGTTTCTTAATGAAAATGCACCTTATGAAAATTATTTTCAAGTAGGTTTCTCTTTCTAGCATGCAAATGAGCAATATAGACATTTGTTCAAGGTCTAAAGTTTATTTCTTCGAAGTATGCAGCAGATGCACATGCATACCATATTTAATTGATTTATGACTTTATAATGCGGTTGGTAGCCATCAGTTTTTTGGTTTTACCCAGTTTTACTAAATTAAGGAAGAAATACAACAAAAAAAGACCCCACCATTTCACTGCTGGTTGTCAGAGGTGTATTTGTACTGGTTTCAAGGGAAGACTGCATTAGAGCAGCCATTCAGTTGCTGAATTAATCCTTGAAAATAACATTTTCTTTTTTTTTTTTTTGCAGAAAGGAGCTTAATATTGATCCAGGTTCTCTTTATCTTGCTAAAAGTGTTATTTACAAGACCCCTACATATACTTACATTTTCTGAAGCTTACATTTTTTTATCTATTATGACAAATGAAGTTTTACTTTATTATTTAAAATACACTATTTTCATGCAGTACGCATAGGAAATATATTTTGAAATACAGTATATGTCATATGATGCAACTGTATATAAATGTTAGACTAAAAATACATTAAAAAAAGCAACATCCCACTTGTAAAAATAGAAATGTGGATTTTTCATTATTTTCTTAATATTTGAAAATAAGCTTCTTGTCTAAATTTCATTGCATCTTTTATTACCATTATTTTAAATGATTTCCAAAAACTATACTAACAATAAACACATTTAGCTTTGCTTAAAGTAGCTGATTTTCTTTTAATCTGACAGTCCTACAGTGAGTTTTACACTGAAATGATAGCAATTAGTGTTCCTTTCCCCATTTTTGCATTTAGAATGCAAAGCTTCTTTGAACAAATCATTTCCTGTAATTAAAAGAATCATGCCTTCCTATGGAGGTCACAAATTGTTTCTATTACTGCTTCATATCTGTAGTCGGAATTATTTCAATTTTTTTTAAGCCAGTGTTGGTTAAGCATCTGTCTGAAATCATTAAAGCTGATGTTTGGTCTGCCACTGTGCCAAGGCTTGTGGGTATAAATTGGCAGGGAGACATTGTAGTTATTCAACCTTTCAGTCTATTTAATCAAATTATGGTCAATAGTTTTTCATTTGCAGATTTATTTCTGATTGATTTAAGTAAAATTATAATCATCATCCTATTGACATCCGAAGGTTCCTCTTAAATACGTACATTAATTTGTTACTCATTTGCCTACTTTGGTGGTTACTTTACTTTTACATCAGCCTTGTGTTTTCTTGTAATTTACTGACCAGGATTTGTTATGTTGATATAGTAGAATGATTTTAAAGGTAATATTGCCCATAAAGGACTTATCTTTTGGCATGTACAGCATGTGGCTGTCTTGTGATGGCCTTTGAAATTCCCATATTTGGTATCCACAGAGAGAGAGATGAAGCCAGGAATGGGAGATTGATGGTAGCTGACATGGGCACATATCTGGTAGTTGGTTGTAATCTTATTAAATTTAGTCATGTCCTACTATAAAGTGCATTCCACAAAAGATGCTAGACCATTTTCTCAGATTTGTTATGGGATAACAGGAACATAAACAATGCCTGCTGTATATCAGGATGACATGCAGCCTATGTATAAATTTGGTTACTTTAGCTTTTAATACAAAAATGTAAGGTTATGTGTCTGATGAGTCCAGCTCTTTGTTTGTTAGTCCCTGACCCCAAGTGGGATATCCAAGAAGAGGAATCCTGCAAATAAACAGTGAACTTGAGGTTGGGAGATAATAGATAACCACTCATTGAAAATGAATAATCGTGAACACAATTTGGAAGTAAGAAGAAGAGAAAAATAAAGGGATCCATGGTTTCAATATGAAGAACATAGAAATATTAGGGTGTTTTGTGGAATGCATAGGTATTCATAACCTGAAATGCCAGGTACCTCATTGTCTCATTAGGGTGATGTACTTTATTGGTTTATTAATGTGCTTTCAATGTAGTTTAGTGGTTAAACACTTATACTCTTTAAGTTCAGTTGTATTTATTTATCTTTTTCTACACAATATATACAGTATAAATTTATCAACCTTCTTTTTGATTGATTGTATTATTTTTCTTGTGAGTGTATCCTTGTCTTTTATGTTTCTGGTCCTGTATGCATCTGAATTTCCCCTTGGGATTAATAAAATTTATCCAATCTAATCTCATAATGTCACTATTGTGCAGCAAAATTGCCAGTGTGAAATTAACTGCTACACTGTAAACGTAACCCTTAAATGTACTGTATGTGGAAAGTATGTTATACGTTGTGTTAATTTAACCCTGGCAGTTTTGCTGTGTATAGCATAACCAGTATTAATTTACAAAAAAAAACTCGCCAACCCCCGTGCATGCACTACGTGCTAGCCTCTTTGTGGTTCTGTTGCTCGCGTATGGGGATGTGGTTGTACAATTTAAACAGATTTTTATTTTCATGGGAATTGTTACATATGCATAATAGAACCATTTCACATTACAGTGAGTGATTAACCATATTAAAAAAGAGTAAAACATAATAATTTGAAAGTAAATTTTTTCATGTTGCGTTAGAGTTATTTGTTGCGTAATATGATTTTGTTCTGTTTGGCTTTGAAATTAACACACAAATACTTTTTAAACTTACACTTTCACTGCAAAACGTCAGTAAAAACAATTTTTTGAATTACATTTTCATCAATATCGCATTGAATTATGATTCTGTGTTTGGACTTTCATCAAGACAACGCAATGTATAACTGCCTGTGATTGAATTTCGTTTCTTTCTCTCTATTAAGTAAAACACGTTTTTCGAATGTTTGGTTCCGAGATTTGTTAATTGTCTTTGCAAAAAAGCTATTTTAATGGGAAGCTGTTAACGTTTTAATACAAATGGCATATCAAGATCTCCTTTGTTGTGTAATGTTTTCCACGGAAGATGTACTACATTATCTTTCTTGGATACATCCTTCTTTCCACAGTAATTTGTGGGGTGGAAAACTGGACGGTGTTAACGGTTGTAGTTATTCTTCGGGATATTGTAAGTTGATGTTTTCATTTTCTGCACAATCATCACCGTTTCAGCATAGTCTATTGATACGCATTTAACCAATTTACGGTGTAACCGATCGACATTTTTGGCGTTAATTCGTTTGACTTCATTGTTTCTCGGTGCTAGGATTGCCCATGTACTCATTTTTGAAAAAATCTCATGGCCAAGGCCTCAATTGAAAAAATCATCCAAAATGTCTCGTCTTGTCACAGGATTTTTTTATTATAATAGAGAGATGAATTTATTTATTTATCTATCTATTGATTGATTTTATTATTTGACTTGTGAATCTGTATCTTTGTTTTTTATGTCTCTGCTGCTATATGGGTCTAAATTTCCTCTTGAGAATAATATAATTTATCTACTCTAATAATGTCATTATTATACTGCAAAGTCACAAGTGTTAAATGCTATATTGTTAATTTAACCCTTAAAAATATATTCTGCATTGAAAGAATGTTACACTTTACGTAACCCTGGCAGTTTTCATGTGTACGACATACACAGTATTAGTTTCCAAAAATAAAAAAAACAAAAGAAAATGGTATTTGAAAATAAATATCACAAAAGTAGAAGATAGTCTGAGTGAGACTAAATAGACTGACTGATCTGTTCTTACTGTCCTCTAGTTATTTTAGCATTTTAAAAATGATAGTCATTGTTAATATTTTATAATACCAAGACCTTCTATATACAGTATTATAAGATATTGTAAGATATCACTTTGACTTGATTAAATTTTACTTTATATAATAACATTTACTGTGAGAAATATGCTCACAATGAATACCACTAAAATGTTGGTTGATTTTATGTACATTTATTGGAAATCATAAAAAAGAGCTCAGCATTGCTTAAACACAGACATAATATATGGTGCAGTAAATGTCATAGCTTGAATTCAGACTCAGAAAAAGACACATTTTGTAGAAAATGCAATAAAGGAAAAACACAGTTATGAAGAAAATAAATAAATAAATATATATATATATATATATATATATATATATATAGAGAGAGAGAGAGAGAGAGAGAGAGAGAGAGAGAGAGAGAGAGAGAGAGAGTATAAAATAATGAAACATGCAAAAGCAAACAGGGAAATGTTTTGGAAGAGGGGCCTATTAACTCAGGAAAGTAATTTATGTCCTATAAAATAAATGATTAAAGACAACTAATTCACATAAACAGTATTTCGAGCACAGTTTTATTCCCTCATGACAGTCATTTATATACAGGTTGGAAATCCGCAGTAACGATTTTTAAAAAACCCACCAGATTTGAAATTGCTCAGTGCTGAAATGTTGCTTAAGGCTCCAGTCACTTTTAAGTCTTTCAATGAACATAGGAAAAGCAAAGGTATACTTGGCCTTCTGTGTATTAGTCATGTTGGTGGTAATATTATAGATAAAGAATGAATTAACTGCTAGCAAATTTAATGCCGATGAGAGGCAGAAGGCAGTAACTTCATTAAGAAATTTGTAATGTCTAATATACATAATTTGCCGAAAGGAAACGTTGCAGCAGATTGACTCTCTTCTGAGGAGTACAATCTGCAACAAATAACTCTTCCAAATGAGCACTTGTAAAAACCCTTCAGTAAAATTTTCTTATGACTATCACTAAAATTCATTGAAACTGAAAAAGAACACTTACTTGCATTAGTATTAAATTTGTCTGTAAACATAAACAGTGCAAAGATATCCTTATACAGAAAAATAACATATACAACAAACATGTTACAAAAAAATATATATTTTGTTATAAATAAAATATATCTTTATGAAAATACACAGGATAGTGTATTTACTTTTTACCTTTTTTGCAATTAGAAATATCCAAAGTGGAGGCGTAGTTAGTCTAAATAAACACCAAAAGCTCACATTGACCACAGCTGCAAAGACTGCTAACAGAAAAGTGCATCATTTAGATGTTCTGTAGTTTACAGTCTCATCCATTTTTATATCGGGAGGAAGGTGTATTAGAGTTAAAAATACCTGAAAATTTACCAGATGAGAATACAGTCAAACCATCTATGAGATCCATTTTGTTTTTTTGTGTGCCATGACTCTAACAGCAGCATTATGAAGCAGATTGTTGCAGTTAGCGTCTCTTACTGAAAAGTTCTGTAAATATAAAATTTTATATTTATAATCACTATTTAAGCTTATCTTTCCTTCTAATCTTTGTAAGACAAAGCAGAAGGTTGGAAATGGATAGATAGTTTGATGGAGGGATGGATAGTGCTTTATTCTTTGAAGAATATGGGACTTCTGATTACTTAGAAAGCTGATGACTTCATGGCTTCACTCACTAATTATGTTCCTCATACACCTAATGACCACTTTCGTTTCAATGTTTTCCTTCTGTCTTCCTTCATGAATATAGGCAACATCTAACTACAGTTTTATGAAAAGTTGTTAACTATCTTTACTTTTGCATTCTCTTTTCAACTTTCATATTCTTTTTTTAACAATAAATTTTATGAAGCATAAGGTTTACCTCTCTTGTGAATGTATTTTACATTTTGTGTATGTTATGTTTCAACCAGGTTCTCTCCGTCATCGTAGATTCTTATTTATGTTAATATTGTTATTTGTGTAACTATGTGTATCAGTTTTGTATACTCTTTAGTTTCTATGTGCCTCGATTTGTCCTGCTATGCTCCATGTATTTTGTGGGTGTTTACCGAAGAGGCGGGGCCATTTGTCTTTCGCTGCATAGTGACTGCCCCCTACCCTATAAAGGCTGGGGAAACAATCAGTCCCATGTAGTTCATTGGATGTGTTCTGTGGTTTTGGTGAATTCTGACCAACTGTATGAATTATTTTATTGTATTTTTGGATTATATTACCCTTTTTTGCTCTGCTTTTGACCATTCTTTCAGATTATGTATTGGGGCTTTTTGCTACTGGATTGCCTATTTCAGACAACTTCTTCTGTGCAATTTATGTTCTCAGTAGCTTCCTTTGTTTCAGAACATTTTTGCAAAATAAATATTTTTATTTGTAAAGATTCTTTGTTTGCTGCTTTTTCTGCAAAGTTAACTGATCCTTCTTGTTTTTGGGACTATTTGTCCCAGTTTTTTGGGATATTTAACTATATTAACCAATTTTCCATTCTGAGGGTCTGCTCCTCAGCTACTTTGAGATGCCGCTTTAAGAGTTTGTTAAGAAGTACTCCTCGATTAAGGACAATGTACATTTGATTAGTTTTTGCATCTTTTGAATATTTACATTTTGGTGACAATATTTTGTGCACTGTTTTTTACATAGATGTTTCCATTTTATGAAATTCTTTCAACTTAGGACATGCTACGATGTAGCCATATTTTTTACGTTCACTAGGCCTGTTTCCACTCATGATACACAGGTCACATGACATATGGTGCCATCGTCCTTCGCGTATAAAAGATGGTGGCAGAGAGGTTGTCTTTAGTGATTAAAGGAAACCTAAGACCATTTAGTGTCCAAACCTTTTGTTTGTTTGTTTGAACCCGATTCTTGTTTTTGATGACTTCTACTCAGTTCTCTGCTCTTTTTGTGATTCCACCTTACATTCTTCTTTGTCATTCTTAATGATTTTGGTATTATTAACTGGCCCCCTGAAGCTATTAATTGAATTAAATGGATTGAAGGATATGTGGATGGAAAGTGATAATCTTTTAAAATATGACAATTTGCATTACCTTACTGACATCCCCAAATGTACGTCGTGTGCTGTAAGTTGTGCTGACAGAAGTAATGGATTTGGGTAATAGACATCTTTATACTTTCTATTTGTAATACTATAATAGAATGTATATAACAGATGTGTTCTAGGTAAGGTAGTTACTGTATACTCACTAATCATGACAGAAGAGTGTGGCAATGATGGATTTGCATGTGTAAGTAAAAATGTCATTATATTCAGAACATGTGACAATAACCATTTAAATCTGTAATATGCTGTCATTTATAATTCACTGTTAAGGATGAAGGTGTTGTACTTCTTCATGGTATTGCCAGGGTTTCATCCCTAGCTATTGTATTTTCTCTCACTTTCTATTCATTTTGTCATCTTTCAAGTATTGTTTCATGATTTCTTTTTCCTGTTTGGATTTAATTTTTTCTTGCTCAATATTTTTTTGTTTATTAATTATTTTTATTGTCTCATATTGATTATGTATTTACTAGACAAAGAGCCCATTTCGACAACGTAAGATGAAATGGGCACGAGTTTGTATCAGCAGTGTATGAAGAACAAATGATAAGTAACGAAGAAGTTGTTTTGTAATGATTGTAGTCCGCTTTACTCATTACTGTACAGGCTTGTACTGTTAGTTGATGAATTTTCCAGGCCTATAGTATAATATTGAATGATGAATGTTCCAGTACAATATGGAATAGTAATAAGTATAAGCACCACAAACCTGATATAGGTGTATTGAATGAATGCGTAATTGAATCAGAATGCATAATTAGGCCTCGAGCTGTAGTCGAAATCGCCTTTCAGGCCTCTAGAGCTTTAATCGAAGTCGCCTTTCTCTTTGAATTTTTGCGGCCGTAAATCTGCCGCCTGCCGCGATGTTGGGGTTGGATGTCGGTCGAAGTTGCCTTTCTCTTTGAATTTTCACGGCCGTAAATCCGCTGCCTGCCGCGATGTCGGTCTCGTAAGGTTTTTCGGCAGCTGCGCAGAAGGCGACTGCGCATTCGGCTTTGGATGTGCGCAGAAGGCGACTGAGCATTTGGCTTCTGACGGACGTGAGTGAGTGAGTGAGTGAGTGAGGAGGCTGGCGAATTATATATAAGATTAGATCTTTGTATTTTGTGTCTTGCATACATTGTTGATGCTGCAGCTGAGGGACCCCTATCAGCATTAATTAAAAAGCCTCAGAAACCTCAGCTCACTGCAGAAACATTAGTTTGGCTCTCCATTTTCTGAATTTGGCTTTTGACCAATGGATTATTATTATAAATGCCCTCCTTGATTATTTTATTTGTTAACCTTGCTATTGGATTTTGATTCTGCATTCTGGATTGTGGAATGTTTGTTAACTTTCCTAAGAAGAATGTTTGACTTTTTTTAGTTCTAGTTTTTAATTTTTGTATTTTGAAATAAACCCTCAACTTATATTAAGCAACATTATTTTGTTATTTGGATCTTATTTATAGTCCTCCTTCTACCTTCCTTATAAAGAATTCAGTCTTTGTTCCTTTTGGCCTGTGCTGTTGAGTTTGGGGCCAGGATGATTATTGTTTCTCAAGGCTTATATGAGAACTAGTTCTTGGATTAATGCCTGTTTTTGTGTTTTATTAGTCTTGCATAATACCTGGAAGCTTCATCCTGTTCTCCAGGAGAATTTAATAAATAGTATAAAAAATGGCATAGTTACAAAGAAAACACTAAGAAGTGACAATTGACATATAGGTTTATATTTAATGTTATTTTAGAAATATTAAGTAGCATATTGCAGAGCTTTTTATTAGGAATGCAGAACTGAACCTTTGCCATTCTCTATTAATACATTGACGTTAGAACTGCGCTTCCTTTAGGTAGCCTGGACCTTACTACTCACTGCAATATTAAGGCTGCCAGTTTTCATGTTTGCTGACCCCAGCTAAGATATTACAGAAGGCCTTTTATTTGTTTTCCTTTGCAGTAGTATTGAGTTCTGCATAAGACCCCTAACATCATCCTTATTAAAAACACTATTACCTACCTGACTGACAGTAATATGAAAAAAACCAAGCAATATCTTCTTCCCTGTCCTTTCTCTGTGTCACCAATAAGCTTGAACTTAGGGATTTAAGTGCGTAAATAAAATGTTTCCTGTGGGTATAAATCTTTTATAAAAAAAAAAAAGTTTGTAATAGGGTTTGTAGTGTCAGGAGATTATGGGGTTAACTGCAATTATCTCAAGTAGGTCACCTGTAATCTCTCAGATAATATGGTACTTGCATAACTTAAATGACAGGCTTTCCAAATGATTATACTTATTTCTTTCATGCTTGCTTCAGGGAGATGGCTTCATGTACAGCTTTGATATCAACAAGAACAGTGAAACCCAGGTCATTTACTGGGTCACTCAAGACCCTATGAGGACATGTTTAGTTTCCATTAAAATTTACAAGCAAGTTTCCCTTCTGAGAAGAATTCACCTGCGTCTTGAACAGAGATTTACTTTCACTTACCGTATGTAGGAATTAAACTGCATTTGCTATCTTGATTATGTTTTTCCCTGCTCCAGGAGGCTTGCTGTATTCTCACTTGTTGATTGCAGGGTTTATTTCACGCCATTTGCAGCAGTATTAAAAAAAAAAAAAAAGACAATAGAATTATGAATTCTCCCTTTTGAAAGTGGCCTGAATAATACTCTTTTAATTATTTTATTATAAATGAATTTGAGTTAGGCCTGCTGTTCTTGTGTTTCAATAGATATCACAATTTTGTAACCATTTTATTAAGTGCGGCTACCACCCAAATGCTTGTTCCTGATTCCCCCTTAATAAAGAGGCTAAAATCATTGTGGTCAAGTTTCAACCCAGTGTCAGAAGTGCAGCACAGAGATCTTGGCCCACGCTGGAGACATTGTGTCTCATACTTGTTGCAAATTTGCTGATGATGGATTTTTGCTCTGAATAGCTCTTTCCATCTCATTCCACCAATCAGATTAAATCTGGTGACTGGGAGTCTGCAGTATGAAGATGAATCTACTGGGTGTTCTTAGTCTTGGGGAATGGAGCATTATTGTGCTAGAAAAGCTAATTTGCAGATGGCCACACTGCTGCAAATAAGGGATGCTTTCTATCAGGAATATTGAGTATATTTTCTGGTGCTTTTATATCTTTCCCTGCTCATATTAAGGGATGTAAAGTGTATCATATTAACAGATCCACACCTTTACACTATCACCGCCATCCTGCATTATTCACACCTTACCTTTTTTATTTTGCTATATCTTGATTCTCACATCACTGTCAATAAGCAGAAGCTGGCATTTAATTTGGATCCAGAGAACCTAATGCAGCTCTTTGGCAGTATAAGGCATCACCCATGACTGCCCATTTCTTATTATTTAACTTTTAATCTCACATATCAAGAGTTTCATCAGTGATTTTGTCTGTTCATAGTTGTTCACTTGAAAGCAATGTAGCTCAAAGTTTGTGATTGTTTCTTTTGTCCATTTATTTTACCTTATTGAGTACTTTATACCACACATCTTATCTTTAGGGTAGGTGAGCCAATTCCTTTCTGGCTGCAGAATGATTTTAAAATGTTTTCAATGCTAGCCTACAGTTTAAAGGTCAGTTCATTTGTCTTATACCTTTGCAAGTCGATTCCTTCCATGTTTCAATCCATCCACATTTCACTCCCCTCTAACCTGCACACATCTGTTTCAAATGAGGGCAGCACGGATTTGCTGTTGTTTGAACTGAACTGGTAACTCTCTGTTTGTACATTCTCCCTGTGTACAGTATATGTGGTTATTATTTTTTCTTCTGGTACTTCAGTTTCCTACCACATCCCAAACGCACTGTATGTAAGTCAGAAAGATTGAAAACTGCATTAAGAGTCTTTAGTTTAGGCTCTTCAAAGGTGTTACTAGAATCATTTATTACAGTGTACTTACAATGTAATTAGTCAAAAATTACCAGTGCACATACAGAATAATGTACAGTAAATAAGTGATATTGATAAATATTTACTTTGTAGCCCTTGTAGCATTACAGGTGACTACACATTTCTCATTCTTTTCATACTTCACTCTTTAGTTATCACCTGAATACCAATTGACAAATTGCACAGCAACTACACAGTAATAATGCTTCATTACGTTCATCACTTACATTGATAATTACTAAGTAATAACAGTATAATTGCACTATAACACATGACATGATGTAAAATGTTTCAATTAAAAACTCTAAATTGTTCAGTGTGAGTCAACACAAGTATATGAGTAAATGAGCCCTTGAATGGAATAAGTGGCTAACAACACTGCTTTTAGTATGTAAGCACTTTATATAATCAGGGCTATAAAATATTAAATGTATTTCGCCTGACACTTGTATAAAAGACATTTCAATGAGAAGTAGTCCTTCACCAATACAGCCTCACCAAAGCACTGTCCAGGTGATGTCCCCCATGTTTAATGTGTGGTTGGAAAAAAAGAATTTATCTCACTATATATGGAAAAAAATGTAACTTTCCATTTGTTGTTCTATTACTCCAAACTTCAAAGCTATTTTAAAACAGACTAAGTCTCCATTCAATTCAAGTGCACTATAATTATAACCTAAAATGGGGCATAAGTAGACTGGTTTAGATAAATTCGTATAGAAAATTTATGCTGCTGTATTCTCACATTTCCTTATAGCACCTTGGTTTGTAGGTTTATTTTGGACAGCATTGCTTTCCTCGTCCAACCTATATTCAAGCCTCGGTCAGTCCCAAACACCATTCTCTCACTTTTTACTTCTCCACGCTTACTGAACTACTTGCAATTGACCAACACAGTTTGCAAACTCACCTGAGAAATGGATTAAAATATTGGCTTTGTGTGATGCAACTATTACTGCAGTGGATATTGATCATACAGTAAGTATTTTCACATGCCTAGTATCAACTCATATATACACTTATTCAGTGTCTTGACTATGACGGAATAATGTACTGTAATAAGGCGCCATATATGCGCCTGACCCGACACAGAAGGAAATGGAGGCACGTTAAAATAAACCAAGAGAATTTATTTTCCTTCTTCAGCTGAGGGGCCCATGTATTCCCCGTGTCCCTCAGCCACAACACAGTCCCACAAACGACAAGTCACAAGCACAAATAACTCTTCAAGTCCTTCACTCCTCCTTGGCAGCTTTGTCTCCCTCCTCCCGACACCGGCTCCTGGAGTGGTGGCTGTTGCCTACTTTTATAGCTTATCTGGAAGTGCTTTAGGCTGAACTACATCCTAGACGGGCCCAGGAACCCCTGCAGTGCCTCCTGGTGGCCTTCCTTGAATCCCAACAGAGCTGTGGAGAACTCCATCTCCCATGGAGCCCAGCAGGTATCTGAGGCACCAGAGTCACCCAGGGGGGTTGCCACCAAGTGGTCCGGGGGAGGTATTGTACAGCCCATGCTTGCTCCCCTGGAACATATACAGAAGGGTGTCCAGGCTGGTCATGGACTTTGGCTGTCCATCACAGTACATACTTTCAAACATCTCAGACCAAAAAAATGAATAAAAAAATAATTTGCACTTCAAGATAAATATAAGACACTTAATTATTTCTCACGATAATGAACTGCAATAAATTGGTTCAATAATGGATGGATGAACAGATGAATGGAAGAATGTTCTAAATCAGTCTGGATTAACTGTCAGTCAGTCATCATCCAACCCGCTATATCCTAACACAGGGTCACGGGGGTCTGCAGGAGCCAATCCCAGCCAGCACAGCGCACAAGGCAGGAACAAATCTCGGGCAGGGCTCACACACAACCACACACCAAGCGCACACTAGGGACAATTTAGGATCACCAATGCACCTAACCTGCATGTCTTTGGACTGTGGGAGGAAACCAGAGCACCCGGAAGAAACCCACATGGACACGGGGAGAAAATGCAAACTCCACACAGGGAGGACCCGGTAAGCGAACTCGGGTCTCCTAACTGTGAGGCAGCAGTGCCACCGTGCCCCCCTCTGGATTAACTGGATTTTGAAAATGTTTTTTGGATTACAACACAACATTCAGCAGGTCCTTGATTTTTATTTAGGTGGTTTAACTCTTTGTACTGTATGCAATTGAAAATAAACAAAATTTGTTGTGATTCATAAAAAAAATTAAAATAATAAATAAACAGGAAACAGAAATGAGAAGTCCACATTCCACATTTACAGAATTAGTTACGGTAATTTTTATAGGTGCAATGCAATAAAAGACTGCAGAATCTAAAATGTAAATATAGTCATTGGAACATGTTTCTTCTAATTATGATTATTTCCACGCTAAAAATGTGATTGACGTTGTAATTAGTTGGAAACATTTAATATCCCGCCCTAAGAAGCATTCTGAAAACTAGTCACTTGTCCCATGACCCATTTAAGTATCACTGAATTATGACTTTTCTTTCCCTTTTGGCTTTCTGTTTTTTTTTCTTTTTTTTTTCTTTTCTAACCTTTCTTTGCAAGTAGTGGATTAATTGCTCGCTCAACTGAGTTTGAGTGTTTGACAGATACTTTCTTATGTTTTGACAACTCTTGTGTGATGTGCTGAAGGTTTCAGCAATTTGACAGTATTGTGATTTTAAGCCTATTTCGAGTGGCTTAGTCTATTATGTTTAATTGAATAAAGTTGGCTTTTGGATTCTATTAAATAGTTTGCATTTTATTTTTTCTCCTAACACTAACAAATTACTAGTATGTGCAAACCTTACTGAATTACTGTCGATGCCAAACTTTCATTTCTATGGCTTTGCAAAAGACCAAGGTTAAAAGTGTTCATAAAGTACAGGCCACATGAAACTAAAATTAATTGCAGAGATTTGTGGAAAAGAAAGCCTATATATAATTTTAATGGATATGCTGACAAACACATTTCAAAATTAAGGTAAATATCCCCTCTAGCATGCAGCCAAGCAGACCATATCTCATAATTTAAAGGACCAAACAGTCTGCTATAATAATAGATTTACAATACTTAGATATACAGTTAGCAGGGCTTGCAGGATAATTTGCTCGTCCTTTTCTCTGATTCTGAGAACTGGGCAGACAGATTTCCAGACAGGTCACATGTGGAATTTATATATTTTTTCTATGTTAACTTTGTTTTTTCTAATTAAAGCTGCTGTTTAGTCAGTACGTTAGACCAATTTACAATACTAAATGACTTGTTCTGGGTAAATGTGCCATTAAATGAACTGTGGCATTTGTTCCATTCTGCACAATGCTATTGGTATAAGCTCCAGCTCCCTGTGACCTTTATGGGATTAGGCAGGTCCAGAAAATTCATGGATGGAAGGGTGAGTGGGTGAATAAGTGGGTAACTAATAGATTTTTAAAATTTTTACTGCATTGAAGAATATTTATAAAATAAATATACATAGATATGAACCTCATCTCTATTTACTAGTTTCATGAGTATTTAATGATTTATTCAGGTGTTCTGAAACTTATGCAAGGCCATGAGCACTGTTTCTAAACCATGCTACAAAGAAATACAGATAGCACCTGTTATAGTAAAACACAAAACAGAAGGCAACTTCTATTCAATAAACCCCATCCTCACTTGAGCAGGCCTGTGCGTGGGAATAATGGTTCATGCAGTAAAGCGCAAGGCCGCTCACCTCTGAATCATTGTATGGTCCTGAGCAAAGCTTATGTTGAGAGAAGTATGTAAACATTTATGCTGTGTATTTTTGATCATGAATGGCATGGTGACATGATGGCTAGCCATGCAGTTTCAGGGGCCTGGGTTTCAAATCTAAACTGATCATCATCTGTTTGTGTGTATTTTGGGTTATTTTTGAGATATTCATGTTCCCTCCCAGGTTGCCAAGACAGTATGTTGTGTTAAATGGCATCTCAAAGTTGCCTCAGTATGAGCTTTTGTGCATGTGCCTGTTGATGAATTAGTGTCCCATTCATGGTTAATCCATTCATTGTGTACACATCTACTTGGAAAGACTTCCTGAACTAGATTTAGGTGAGTTTTAAGCTCATTTGGTGGATATATGAATGGATCAATAAGAGTTAGTATTTGGGTGTACCCTGCAGCGGAATAGTGCCTTGTCATGCTGGGACACACTCCGTCTGTTAGGTTTCCAAATATCGTCTAGACCCTATTTTCATCTGTGTTTCTCCCACTGCCTTTTATTTGTCTAATTTAGTGTTATGTTGCATTTTGCATCTCTACTTCCTAAGCCTAAAACGTTTCTATTTCTTCAGTGGCTGGGTCTGAGTCAGAAGTGCTGTGGTCATTAAGGTCGCATTATACCTGAGGGGACTATTTAAGACAGGGTTGTTATACTCAGTTCCTAGAGGGCTTTAATTTTAAGTTAATTGATTTTCAATATTCAGAATCCTTAACCAGCATCCAAAATTGAGGTGCAAAGTGAAACAATTAGTAGCTCCTATATTTTTGTTGCAACTGATATTTTAATTAGAATCTAACCCATATTAGTAACCAGCAGCCATAACACATGCACTTTTGATCAGGTAATCCACATGAAGCTCTAAGTAAGTTCAGGCCCGGGGAAACTCTAGGAAAAGCTTAGGTTGCTGCTGGAGGAGATGTTGGGGAGGCCAGGAGAAGGTGCTTAACCTGTGATCTGTCTGTGGATCCCAATGCTCCAGTGCAGTGTTATTGTCACTGTGCTGTAAAAATTGGCACCATCCTTCGAATGAGATGTAAAACTCAGTTCCCGATGCACTGTGGCCATAAAAGATCCCTGGGCATAAAGAGTAGGGTGTTTCCCGATGTCCTGGCTACATTGTCCACCACAGCCTGGTCATTCTGACCCTCTAATCATTCCCTGTCCCTAAGTGGCTAACTATCACTCTCATCTTTTCACCACCTAGTGGTTAATGTGTGGTGAGCATACTGGTGCAAAATGGCTGTCCTCACATCATCCAGGTGGATTCTGCACATTGGTGGTAGTGGTGGAAGTGGCTCCTTCATCTCTGTGTAAAGCGCTCTGAATGTCTTGAAATGCACTACATAAAAGCAATTCCTGCTTCTTCTCGGAAAACATTCCTTGCTGTTAATGAAATATTATGTACTTCTATGACTTTAATAGCCTTCTCATTCTGCAACATCAGATAGTATGCATACAGTAACTGTTCAATTTACTTTCTGATAGAACATACACTTTATGATGGACACAGGTGCAAATGGAATCGAGTTAGCTGCTCATTTGTTGGCTCACTTTGTATCTCATGATTATTTGATTTGCTGGTTAAGTTAAAAAAAGAAGCAATTAAAGGTTTTGAATCTTAAAAAGTCAATTAATATGAAGGCAACATGTAAAAAATAACAGGAACAAAAACCTGCAGTCACTGTGGCACCCAGGAGCTGAGTTTAACACCCTTGATTTAAGACCGTTCCTTACCACAGTGAGTTGTTGTGATGTTGGCTTTCTTAGACTGCTGCAGTCCTGGCCCCTTTGTGTCCACTTATTAAAGTCTTTTAGTCTGTAGCTTTGATTTAGCTTGCCTCTTTGAGACTTATTGTTAGATATTTATCAATTATTTTCATATTATTTGGGTCCTTGGTTTTGTCACAGGTTTTTGCTATTGGTTTGTCTTTTGGGTTTATTCTTTCTTAATGATTATTTGTAGAATTTTTAATTCTTGTAGTTGTAGCTATTTAGTTGTTTATTTCTTGCCTTTTCTTTTCTTATTTTATTCTATTTACTTTAGTTTTCTTCGTTTGGTTTCTTCTTTGGGTATAGACATAACATTGGCTCCTTGAAACCCTGAGTTGGATTAAGCAAGTTTAGAAAATGAACAGATGATTGAATTTCTAATTAGTAAATCTTTTTGGATCAATTACATAAACCAATTTAGCAAATGTTTAAAGAGTATGTCCTATTTAGGTCATTCAAGCTGTTAAACTCATTTTAAAATTTTAAAATATTTAATGTTTTGTGAATAAGTAGAATTTTAATATTAAGTAGGGAAAAAATCTAATCAGCAGACACAGTGGTCAAACTTTTAAAGTATTGCATGGAATGACCTCTTTGAACTTACTCACTGATTTTAAGTATAGGGTGTGAAAAAGTGATACATTTAAATCAACAGGTCCTCAGTCATCAACAGGAACCTTATATGCACATGTCTGCACTAAACTAATTGCTTATGGTTTTACTTCCAATGAATCATTTTTGCTTTTCATGTAGCTCTAGATACTTTTATCATGTAAACTAATTCAATCCAAAGAATATTATGAGCTAACCAGTAACGGCCCACTGCATGATAACGTGCAGTAAATACACTTGACTTGAGCATTCATAGTTTTCATACTCTTTCTTTGTACATTTAACATTCGTTTGCCCAGAGGTTGATGTGCTTGCTGCTTCCTGAGCAGCTCTTCTTTTCTCCACCCTAGTGGCCCACTTCTTTTCTTCTTTCGTTGGAATCTTTTCGCATTAAAACTGATTTTGTCAGTGTTTGTGTTGCAATTACTTATTATATTTTCTTTAATTTTTCACTTAAGCTGGCACTTAAGTCTTCAATCTGCCTCAAGAATGATTTAAGATATGAAGGGGTAGGGGAAGTGACAGCGAAGGTGGTAGGGATGAGAACGGCACCCATACGCACGCGCCGCATGGCCACCCTGCTGGCCACTGCCAAGAGTTGGTTCTACAATAAAATAAAGTAAAGATAAAAAGAGGAATAACCTTGGAGGTCAATCATCACCCCAAAAGTGTATAGTAGACATCACATAGTATATGTGTACTAAATTTCAGGTCAATAGGTCAAACGGTTTGAGAGCTACAGGTGATTTAAAATCCTGGACAGACATACGAACAGCCATGGTAGCGTATTATATATAAAGATATTTCCTACATTCTCCATGCAGCCCATTTCATTGAGTATAAATCAAATGAGGCTAGACTTAGGTTATGTAATTCACTGGTGAGGCTTCATGTGGATATTGTGTTTTGCTTTTTCTCCAAATTTCAATAAAGATAAAGTAAAATTATTGTAAATAAAGTACAGAGAAGAGCGACTAGGCTAATTATAGGACTGTAGTGCATGAGCTATGAGAAAAGATTGAAGAACTTGAATCATTTTAATTTAAGCAAATGAATGCTTACAGATGACACAACAGAAGTGTTCAAAAATTATGGTGGGATTTAGTACGATGGATGTTCTATTACTCTTCTTTTTCCAACTAGGTGACAGTGGAGCAGATGGAAGTGGTTAACTGTTAATTTCACTAAAGTACTCGAGAGAACCACAGACACATGGAATAACTTACTAAGTAGCATGACAGGCAGTAGTACTTTAGGGACCTTCAAATGTTAATGTTTTGAAAACTTAGGGTGTATAAGGTTTTATGAGCCATATTGTGCTGTCAAGTTAGTTCTTATGTTCTCACCTGAAAATACAATTTCTGGAAAGGCTGTGTTTTCACTTTGAGTACTGAGAAAAGCGCTATATAAATGTAATGAATTATTATTATTATTATTATACATAGTATTCTGCAGTCAAAAACTTACTAACTTTTTAAATCAGACATAAGCTTCTTTACTGGGTGGTACAGTGGTTAGTGCTGCTGCCTTATACTGTATATTGCTGAATTCATCTTTTGGCCCCGGCATTGACTATGCAGAGTTGGTATGCTGACTTAGTGTCCATGTTAGTGTTTTAAAAAGTTTTCCTATTCTTTCTCTAAGACATTAGTTACTGAAAATAAATGGGTGACCTTTGTGCATCTGTTGGTCATCATTTATTTATGAAGTAACTAAAAAAACCTGGATACAAAGAATGGATATAACTCCTAAAAAATTGTTTGTAGTAAATAGCTTCATATCTTTGTTAAGGAGTGATTCACTGCAGGTAGTTTCAATGCAGTCACTTATCTTATTGTGGCAAAGACGAAAGAAAGAAAGCTTACAGGACCACACTGGTAAATGATGCACTACTACTACTGTACCTCATAGCTTTAGCTTATCTGGATTTGAATCACGATCCCATAACTGTCTGCCTGAAGTCTAATTTTCTCCTACATTGCAAAGACATTTGTGTTAACTAATGAGCCTAAATTATCTTTCTGTATATTAGTGTGCCCTGGATATTGTGAATCTCAGCTTTGTGTCCCAGTGGTGCCAGGACAGGTTTGGTTTCATGTCATGAGGTCCAAGGCAATGACGTTAATATGAGAAAATGAGTCAAGCTAAGTGATTTAGCTTCAAAACACATTATAGCATATTGATGTCAAATGCTGTGTGATATTGTAAATATACAGCTTTATAGTATACAGTGATCTTAGTTTGTATTGCATAGTTTGTATGCTGGCAGGGAAAAGTGGCATGTCATTGTGGTCAAGTTGTGAAATATTATGCAGTGTTTGGGAAACTGATTGAAAATTAATATAATACAGTATCTAGAAATGATGTGAGAATAAATGATGGAGTATCTAGAATAATATTACATTATGTCCTCAAACTTGTTTAATTCAAATCAGGGTTGCAATTGAACATTGACATACGCTTTAAAAAATAACAACAATGACCCTCCTCAAATGCATACCAGAAGTACAAAAACAAAAAAAAATTGTCTTAACTAATGATAAGAGAGTAGTCATAATGAGGTATTATAAAGCAGTATTGCTGTAGGTATATTGGAAGTAAAAGTACTCAAAGATGGTGCATATAAGAGAGAATGTGCAGCATTGTTCATATTCGCCATCAGTTTTGTTTTCATTCTCTCCTCTACTACTAATTCCTTCAGTGGACTTAGAGTGCATCCCATAACTAAGCCTGCCTTTTTCATCATTTTTTTTTGATTTGGTGGGCCTTTCTTCAGATGACATTACCAGCTCAGCACACCGTACTGTAGAAAATCGCACTGGCCTTCACAGAGTTATCAAATATGTAAAGGATGTCACAACCCACATTAAAGTAATGGAGACTCCTAAGAAAAGAGCCTGCTCTGCCTTTTCTTATATAGTTCCTTGATGTTACTAGACCAGTCCAGCCTGCCATTGATGTGGAACCCCAAGTACTTGTAGCAATGCACCATCTCCATGTCCACTAACAGAATAGGCTCTTTGGTGCTGTGAAAGTCAATATCCAATTCCTTGGTTTTGCTGATGTTAAGTTCTTCACAATTCTTTTTGCACCAAGAAGCAAAGTTCTCCACCAGACTCCTCATCCTTCTTGTTAAGACACCCCATTAACGCAAAATCATCAGAGAATATCTGTAAGTGACATGTTCTGGTGTTATATTTATAATTTGATTCGTTTAGTCCTGTTGCATTGACTGTTGCAAGACACATACAGCAGATATTATTCACAGGCAACATTTGTACAGTATGTTTTACCAGAAAACCGAAAGTCACTTGTAGGGTTAGCATCATTTTATTGATTCATTCCAATGGTTCCATTATTTGATATTAGCCTTGCCATATGTCCTACCCCTTGAATTAAATAATATAACATTTTCAAAAACATATAATCTAATTCAGGATCATGGAGAATATCCAGAACACATTAGGAGTGAAGCAGAAATCAAGGGCATCAATCTCATTGTTGGGACTTACAACCAGGGCCGGATTTATATGAAAAGAGGCCCTAGGCTATTCCACTTATGAGGCCCTTTCACCTTCCATTTTTAAGTTTGTAAATTACATGAGAGATAATAAAATTTTGCTAACAATTTGAATGTAGGCCCCTCTTGATCTTGAGGCCCTAGGCTGAAGCCTAGTTAGCCTATAGGAAAATCCGGCCCTGCTTACAACACACAAACTGGGCCAGTTTATCATTGCTGTATAACTTAACCTGCTCTTCTTTTAGGATGTGGGAGGACGACCAGAATAAACAGAGAAAAATCCACAGAAGCCCAGGGAGAATATGCAAAATCCACTAGGGCAACACCTGGGTGTAGGATCCATCAGGCAGCAGTGCTAACTAACCACTGTGTCATCATGTGTGGAGTATCAATGAATCACACACTCCATCTTTACTTTTTAACATATATTTAATAATGTGCATAAAGCAATTTACAGAGTGACAGATACAATATTAGACTACAAAAAGAAAGGGTGTAAATGTATATCTTCATATCAGGAACAAGATTAATTTTAATGCTGGAAGTCTGCGTCAGTGATTATTATGGTAATGCATATTTCACTGCCAGATTATTTTCTGCTATTACTGTGTATGAAGTGAACATTGCTTTTTGCTGAACTGGCATGTTTACTGCCCTGTTTTAAATATATTTGTTGCATTTTGCATAGTCAGATACACCTGCAGGCATGGCTGTCGGAGTACTGACGTGTGAAGCTATTGCACTATGGTTTCTATCTCATGAAAGAGTAAAGAAAAACAAAAAGGAATAACACAGATGAATAACGATCACCACTACATTACACTCACAGCTTTAGCACAAAGGTCTGACATACCAAGAGCAAAGAAGACTGAAATTCCATCTACTATTCCTTTCCTTGAACCTGACTTGCTGTTTTGTAGGAGAATTAAATTTTCCAAATATAAATTGTAGTGAATAAGGTTCCTCAGTCTTTGTGCCGTATTTAAATCTAAAAAAGGAGGTGGAACTGAGAAAAGGGTGTATTCAGGCCTGTGCCCAAAACAAGAAGGGGTAGTGTGTTTAAAATGGCTTACCATTTGTCCTCTTCTGCCAAAACAAAGCTCTTGCACTTTTCAAGCATTTAATGATTGGAAATAGCTAGTGGACCAACTGACATCATTTGGTGTGCTCCACATGCACTTTGTCTTTGTCACAGCGAATAGGCAGTCTTGACCTTTTCATGCATTCTACAAGTGATAAATTGGTTATGTCAAGAGCACATTAGTGACCTAAAATCTACTGGTGCTCTTAAAGAAGAGGTTAATCATTGCTACTTTCCTCAATAAATACAGTGCATTTATAACTTCATTTTGCAATGACTTCCTTCCACACTCAAAATCGCTACTCCACAATAATATAAATAAAATACTCTGGACATAACAATAGTCTATGCTTAATAATACATAAAAATATTTTGAACTTAAATAATAATTTCTAATAAATGCACCAGAACACTATATAATAAGTGGTCCTGGATTTTTAAAAACTGCAAGAATGCATTTGGGAAATATTAATGTCAACACAACACAAATTCTTAAATTATTTCAATTATTACCTTTTCAAAATGTCCAGAGCATGTTGTCTCAATATGACTATTATTAAAATCAATCTGGCAGTTGTTTGAGCTCATTTAATCCAGTTCAGAATTGTGGAGAAGCTGAGATCATCTTGGCATTAGAGAGCACAAGGTATGAACCAGCCCTAGATTAGCTGCTAATTTAAAGTCTAATTAGTTATAAAATGAATGGGTAAAGCATCATAAAAATGATGGGGGGGGGGGGGGGGGGGGGGGGGGTAACAGTCTAGAGCTCATGTAAAACCAAGGTTGATTTTTTCAGAAAAATATTCTGTGTCGTATAGTATTCTTCAATTTCTTCATCTTCCTTTTTTATCCTCTGGGCTGTCTGTCCCTTCTAACTCTCAGGTCATCAGACTGCCAGTGTGTATTGTTCAGGGGAGGTGGGATTTAAATATTCACATCGTCTATGATACATAGAATAATAAGATGAAAGGATGAGACATATAAGATTTTCTGTACACTTATTCACCCTTTCCTTTATATTCACTGAATCATTTCTTGAAACGTGTGTTTAGTAGTCAGATCAATGACACAGTAAAGAAATTTAGATTTGTTACAGCTATGACTGTGTTTTGTTATGTTAAATTCCTTCTCTTTTGAAGGTGAAACTGCACATTAACAGCAGGACACTCACCAGTATTAAATGCACTAGTTCTGTACCACTCTGTATTGATTTGCTGTGGATTAGGTTGTCTATAAAAGGGTTGTTGTGGTATCACAAGTCCACATATCAGAAAAGGTGGCTGTTGTAATAAATAATTAATTAATTGACTGCCTCGATCTCGATGGGTGTGCGTGCTCATGAAGCTGCGGGGGGTTGGTGGAGTAATTGGGGCGAGATGCACCTGCATGTGAGGGCGCTGTCTGTCTCAATTGCTTCATCAGCTTCCTGCAGGTTACGTTTGAGATGTGATGCCCATAGAAGCATAAAAAGAAGAGCCAGTATGAAAATTGAATGGAGAATTGAAAGAAAAGAAACAAAATGAGAAAAAAGAAGTATCAAAGAAAGGAGGTTAAAAGATGGAGAGAGAAGGCAGGAGACAGAGAGAACTGTTGCAGGTGAACAAGAGAGAGAGAGAGAAGGCAGGCAGCTGGGTGGAAGTCCCTCGAGAGAGCATGCAGTGGACTCTT
Organism: Erpetoichthys calabaricus; assembly: GCF_900747795.2. Taxonomy (NCBI): domain Eukaryota; kingdom Metazoa; phylum Chordata; class Cladistia; order Polypteriformes; family Polypteridae; genus Erpetoichthys; species Erpetoichthys calabaricus. Next base: position 117,920,697 of record NC_041397.2, on the reverse strand, counting down.
GGGGCCTGAAGGAGGCCACTCCAGCTGACTGATTAAGGAGCTGGGGTGACTGAGGCGATGCTCAGTTGGAGTGACTCCGTGTAAGGCTGGGAGAAAGGCAGCACAGCTGCAAGGGAATCAGAAGGCTCCGTGAGGAATTCTGCGAGTTAGCAATGGACCGCAGGGATGCAAGCCAGGCAGCAGGAGTCAGAGGCTTGGTTTAGTGCCCTGCTGGAGCCACAAAAGGCTGCAGGGGGCTGAGCGTATTAGCAGATGCAGAAGGTTGGCTGAACTGCCAATTAGGTGCCTCAATGGCTGCAAGAGCCCGTATTGGGTTAAGCTAAGTAGACATCTGTTTTTAAAGGAGTACACCAGGGCTCATGTTTTTATGGACAGCTTCCTGCTTTATGTTTTTAACCTCTGATTTTAAAAGAATTGATTGGAACTGTTTTTAACCTCCACTAACACATCGTTTTAAGGAATATTTATTTATTGAACATTTAGAGCACTGCACTTTTGAACACTGTTTGATTTTGACTGTTTTCAATAAAAGCACTTTTTGCACTTTTTTACACCAGCCCCTTGCTTTGTGCGAGTGTCCTTATCTGCTGGCTCAAATCTCAGATACCTTATCGGCAGTAGCAGGTTCAAGAGGCTCCCTGGAAGTTGGCCAGTGTAAATGAGATATTACAACACCTACAAACTGGTGAAGAGTTTTCACTGAAAGTAGACCACTATGCCTCAAAGTATCTCAAAGCAAATACATAGATTATGTTAGTACATTTTAAGTTAGTACCATCAAAATGTAACTTATGTGAAGTTTTACAAGCCTTGTAAATGAATGACCCAGCGAGCATCAATGTAAAATCAATATTTTTCCACACATATCCCTTCCTAGCTTTCATATATTAGGCACATTACATAAAACAACAAAATAATATTTTTCCAGTTGCCATCTTTAAATCAGCTCTTTATAATCCTATGAATTAATCTTATTATTCCCCACTGCACCTTCCCAAACTCATTAGCGTAATTGGGTAAACATACTGCACATGATAGTTCAGATGTGGTCCCAGAAGTACATTATACAGTCTCAGTACCTGTACTCAGTAACCTTTACTAATTAATATTACACAGCCCTAGATGGGGTAATGTAATTTACATTTCATTTGACAGCATGGGTCTGGGAATAAGTTGTGGTAATGATCCAAAGTTAAGCACAGAATCTGTTCTGGGGCTGTGTTAAAATAGTTCCAATACATCTTATTTATTTTTTAAACCAGTAATTATTGTACAATAGTATGTGCATATTATACGATTCAATCAATTTTCTCTCCCACTTTCCCAGTCCAGGTTCTAACAAGCTGGCCCCTGTTTCAACAATCTATCTCATTCAAACAGGGCCAATTTAAAGTTGGTAGTTGCACTGATTGGAAAGTGCTTGGAATACTGAAGGAAACCAAAGGACCTGGAGAAAACTCAGGCAGACATTTGGAGACTGCAGTGTTGTGAAGCAGCAACACTGACCACTGAGCCACCATCACACCAATACCCGTGTCCATAATATAGTATTGCTTGCATTGAATCATTATGATTAGAACTTTATGATTGCTCAAAATCTCTTCAGGTTAAGAGAAACATTTTCCTTAGAAATGTGACTCCTCTTAGTACCTTGTTTTTTTAACTAGACAGTTATATTAATGTTCATTACTGATGTAATAAGATGTCTTATCATTGTTTGAAATATTGGAGACAGTATCCTTTGAGAAATATTTCAGAGCTTCAGAATTCAGTGTCAGAATGCCCTGAGTAAATTTTGAATGTGAGAATGAAAAACCTTTATGACTGCCTGCTTCAGTTATAGCTAAATCTTCTTATGTCAGAGCATGTGACATAAAAGATATGCTTTCTATCATGTTGTTATAATTTTAAAAGCAGCACCATTCTTGGACTCTTTATGATAATTTTTACTTTTTTTGTGCTTCTTTAATAATACATTGCACAAATCAAAATTATATCTTTAAAGGGGACTTGTTGATTTAGCAGAAGTTATCTGGGGCCACTTATTAAATGCATTGGCTTGCAATGCCTGGTTATAAATTTAAATATTAAAGGATATAAGGGAACTTTAGTCTAATGGACTTTCTGAAAATGTACTATGGCATATACAGTGTCGTGAAAAAGTACACAAATCATATACATACATTTACATATATACTGTATATGTACTTGCTGTCCCCTGTGGCTCTGCCCACGTAGTAGTGAAACAGGACAAACTTTAAAAAGCAATTAAAAGAAAAGTAATTCTGGTCAAGCGGAAGGTAAGTACGCTCCAACGTCAAATGTTGGCATCTGATCGTATTCAGCTCTGACAGGAGAGCGTCCCTCGTGTGGGGAGAAGAACACGTGGCCGTGATATCTCTGCCAGTCACCAATGGCTCTGTAGCTGTTTCCAGACTGGCAGATATCAACAACTTTTTTTTTTTTCTGATCTCTTCAGGAAATTTCTTTAATCGTAGCATTATGTGCTTGTTAGATCTTTGTGCTGACATCTTTCCTCTGATACTGTAGTAAGGTTAAGTTTATAAGGAGCAGGGTTGGCTGTAACACATCTGGCTATATTCATTGATTTGGCTGTAATTATCCCTTTAATTAAGGGCAATTGGTATTTTACACAGCATCCAGTTGGCGTTGGATAGTTTTGTTTATTACATAAATTTAATATGTGAAAAAAGTATGTTATTTGTTTACTCGGGTAGATTTTATTTGAACACCTGAAAAAGTTCCGTGTCACAATAAGCAAAAATACATAAAATCAACAACTTTTCAAGGCAATGTAGATTTCATAATTTGAATGGACAGGCAGTTCATCCCAATTATTTATTGATATGCTAAACTTTGTTTTTTTGTAAATAACATTCTTTATTTCAAAGAGAGAGACAGAGAGAGAAAAACGTGAATATCTTTTGTAGAAGTACACTAAAATATCAGCTCTTTGAAATCTAACAATCCTGTTAATTTTTGAGCCCACATTTTTCATTACAAGCTTTTATTCACAGTAGCAGTAGGTGTAAAGCAGGAATCAGGATGGTGCCTAAATGCATTGTAAGACAGAAACATTTAACGCTTGCATTCCCTTATCCTGTGTCAGTTTTCTTTACTGTGCACATATTTGGGATGTGAGAGGAACATTCTGTTCTAATGTTCATTGAGGCCTCAGTACCTCCCACTGTGCCACTTTATATTAAATTAATGGAAACCTTTTTTTGTGAGTGGTGAAGATTAATAATGTGAGATTAATTTCCTGTGTTATGTATTGCTAAAGTGTGGTGTCAGGTCTTCTCTCCATCCATTTCCTGAACGTACTTAATCCAATTCAGCATCACAGGGAGACAAAATATCTCCAAGCAAAACAGGGCAGCAAGTAGGGTAGTGAGATTCTCAAAGAGGATCTTTGTGACATGACATTGTCACACAACATTCTTTACACAAGGATGCAAGGGGCCCTTTTGAAAAATATGTGACCTCATAACTCTTAAATAAGCAATCTGCAAATGCATAGTTGAGTTTGAAAAAATGATTTAAAAAATAAAACGAACGGGACAGTGTTGAAGAGAAATGCTAATGACAGCACAGATTCAGAGAGATATCAAGAAATTCCATTGTTTTACAATTTGTGGATGTTTGCAACATCAAAAATGATTTTTATACCCTGATGTCAATTAGCAAAGCCAGGCTGTTTGAAAAATAAAATCCAAAAAGGTAAATGGAATGGCTGGCCATCCACTGAGGATGTCCCCCACATGTCCTTGTGTGTTAATTTTTCTGCTGTTCCATTAAACTGTGCTTGGATTCCCATTAGTCATGCTCAGATGTGCAGTTGTTTACATCACATTGCAGGAAAGAAAATACTGTACTGTACACAAAAAAAAATATGAAAGGTCACTAAATTAAATGGTATACCACTACATGCCAGAGAGGAAATGACTTTTTTCTGTACATTACATATAATGTATATAATGTATATAATGTATATAATGTAATGTATATAATGTTTATTTTTATTTATTTGTTTTGTGCAATGTATTGCATAAACAAGCAACAGTATATTGTAGCATTTTAGAATAATTATTTCAGACTGTGGTGGCATGGTGGCACAGTGGTAGTGCTGCTGCCTTGTAGTAAGGAGACCAGGGTTCATGTCCTCCCTGTGTGGATTTTGTATGTTCTCCCTGTGTCTGTGTGGGTTTCCTCTGAGTGCCCTGGTTTAATCCCAAATTCCAAATATATGCACATTGGGTGGACTGGTAATACTAAATTGGCCCTAGTGTGTGTTTAGGGAGTGCATTTGTGTTCACCCTGTGATGGACTGGCGCCCTATCCAGGGTTTGTTCCTGCCTTGCACCCTATGCTTCCTAGGATAGTGTTAGACAGTGACTGACTATTTTAGACTGTTAAATTACCATAAAGCTTTTTCAAATTTCTACAAAAAAAGAAAAGGTTTTAACAAATGTATGTAGTACTCCTAGAGGACGGAAGACTGGATTTTTAAAGAACGCCTCACCAGTTTAAAACTTAACCCTGCCCCACAGAATGACCTCATAAATAACCAACTATACTCCAAAAAATATACGTATCATGAAAGGTGCTCAGCCGACACGAGGTTCCTAAGTGGTTTGCTACAACTGCTAAGGCACAGATCATGCCGTACTCCTACAGATAGTTACCTGGCAAAAAAGACAGAGCAGCAAATTTCTGCATACACCAGTCTTAGAGTTTACAGGCTGCTGTTTTTGTGACATGTCAAGCATGTATGTATGTTTGTATGTTATGTGGCTAAGAAACTCATTAGCACAAGTATGAGACAGACAGTTCTAAGGGGAAGTATGTACAGCTAACCCAAAATGCTAAAGGGCTGGAGTCAGTCGGAAGTGATATGTGGCCATCTTGTCATAAAGGGGAGAGGGAAGCAATGCTTACAGGCTGCTAGATGAAACATGGTCCCATTTATGGAATTTATGGAATCCTGATGTCCTGCTAATAGAGCATGGAGAGTGTGGAAAGCAAAGTCATCTGAAAGCAATAGGAGGATCAGGGGTGCAGGGACACCAGAGGCTGTAACAAATTTTCATGCCTGCTGTAAGTGAAGCAAATGTAGAGCTGCGTCTGGATGCATATGTCATTGGAAGTGACTCCAGCAAAGACTTTAAAGCTGTCTAATAGTTAGAGGTTGATCACAAAGTTGGGAGGGGAGTATGGAAAATGCACATTTGGTATGAAGAAGAGAAGCTATAGACTGAAAAGAGAGAAGACAGACAATAGACAAGATGATTGTTTGGTAATGTAATGTGGAGGGTGTACTAACTGCACGGGGTGGTAGCAGTTTAGAATGGTAAGGAAACGAGGGAAAGTTGATAAATGAAAATAACAAGCCTAGGGTTGCAACCATGGTGATGTGGAAAAAAATGCAAACAAAGCTCAGAAGGTGAACCAAGAAGCATCGTCAGGAAATAGTGGGAAAATCTCAGCCAAATAGGAAATGCATAACCAGAGCCAGATCAATAAGATGTTAGTTGTAGTAATGGAACAAAATGATATTCATTAACCATACACTAACAAGAATGGAAGCTAAATCTTTTAGTAGGAAGCATCTGCAACCTCAGACAAGCAAAATGTGTATGACACTCGACATTACAATCATGACATCATGCGTTGCTCAATCCTTGTTTCCTTGCCTAGTTATCATCAACAAAAAGGTCTCAAAGTGGTGGCATCCATAATAAAACAATGCAGTGCCTCATTATTAAACCATCATTAAAAACCTTCTAATGGTAAACTATTTGCAAATACAATAAGAGTTTTCACTGAAATACGTAAAGGAAGTACATGCAGCTTAACTTACATACTCAGAGTCACCAAGAGTCATTCACAACTTTAAGGAATGATTTTTTCACTAACAATGCAGAAAAATTATTAGAATTTTTGCCTAAGAAGCATTTTCAGCTGACTAAGTGTAGATCTGAAGTGAGAGTGCACTGTGACATACAGCAAGTTAATTAACTGGCTTTTAATTATATGAATATGCACTACACTTTGTACTTTATTTTGCATGTTACTTTCCTTGAAAATATGTTATTCACTATGAAAATCACTGGATAACTGTCATGAATTACTCCTTTTTTGTCTGAATTTAATTTATATATATTTTTGATGTCAATGATGCTTTTCCTGACGTTAGTTTATTAGTGTTATTTTAAAGTATTTATTATTTTATTAGTTTTCCCATCATAGCATTTTGTTTTTGCACAGGAACCACCATTTTGCATGGCTTGTTTACTGTTTGTCATGTGCTACTGGTGGCAACGTCGAAGGTCATGAATGAATTGATGCCAGGGATCATAAGTTCTAAAGTTCACTTCCTGAGATAAGTTAATTACCTGATTTTGCAGATTTCTCAAACAAAAAACCAAGCACCTCAAAATTAATTCTGGTTCTTTCATTGCTTTTTGACTACGCGTTTGGGTACGATTTTGGGGTTTTGGCACTTTCATCTTTTGTCCTCCTGGTTATGATTTTTACTTTGATATGACTTTTGTTTATCTCCTGGTCATTCCATTTGCTCTCATGGCACAACAATAATGTTATCAGGAGTATTAGTGATAACTGTACTAAAGGAAAGAACTGCTTGAGAGCCCACTTTAATCTTTTGCAGGTCTGAAATAGTTCTTCAATAGATCTGTTTTATAACAATTGCCTTTTCTGGAAAATTGAAATTTATTTCAATTAGCCATTCAATTACCCTAAGTTCTTGTCTATAAGCCGGACTCATGTATTAGCCGGAGACCAAAAATCATACGAATTTTTAAAATAAAATCGTATCATAGATAAGCCGGACTCATGGATAAGCCGAACGTACTATAACCTATAACTAATAGAAGGGAGGGAGGTCAGTGGTCTCACTTGCGCCCATTTAATTTCTTTAAGGGGGGAGAGAGTGTGAGATATTGCCGTCTCTCTCACTCCCCGCATGGCGCGGTTGGAGCTGCCGGAGCGCGTTCTTTCTGCTCTGGGCATCGCCGAGTCAACACGAGCGCGTAGCGGTCATTTAAATTGTGATTTTATATGTAAGCATATTTAAATATATATCGCGGATTTCTGCGGACAATGGGTCTTTTAATTTCTGGTACATGCTTCCTCAGTTGGTTTGCCCAGTTGATTTCATACAAGGGACGCTATTGGCAGATGGCTGAGAAGCTATCCAGCTTACTTTCTCTCTCTCTCTCTCTCTCTTGCGCTGACGTAGGGGGGTGTGAGCAGGGGGGCTGTGTGCAGCTGCTTCCTGAAAGAAATGCTGCACGGAGCTTCGCATACTTAAAAGCT